>NW_024097216.1:0-600000 GCF_016545835.1 Crotalus tigris | reverse complement strand
TAACGTCACATAACTGGAAAGAAAAGCTGTTGATGTTTGTTGACATGTGTTGGGATAGTCTTTTGCTTTTGCTTTAGTTTGTGGGAAAGGAAAGGAAAGAAAAATGATTTCCACAAACATTTTGTCCAAATTATAAGCATGCTACAATCACAGTTCGGATTGTGTACTCTATGGGAAAGTAATAGAATGCTAGTTAAATGAAGGTTGGACATTTATTTATTTATTTAATATATATACCGATTAAAATATTAAAACATCAGATCAATACATAGTAATATTAAATTAGCTTAAAATGAACAAAGATGGAGGGAAGGGAGCAAGATACACATGGAGGGGTGGTAGGGTCTTATGTTAGTGGGTTAACCATCTCCAGAATGAGGCAGGCCAGTTGGCAGAGCCAGGACTTCAGGCCAAAAGGACAGGTGAGGATCTCACCTTGGGGGACAGGATTCCTTTTCAGAGGTGGAGAATTCATCTTTATTATGTAAAGTGTTTCATTCATCAATTTGAATCAAAATTTCTTCCCTATTAAACTGTTTATGAGCAAAAACTCACAAAGAAAGCTGCGCAAACAATCTTCCTTCATTTTCTTTCTTTACTTCTGTCTATGCAATAATATTTCAACAAACAACTGTAGCAGCAAGTATTAGCTGAGATTTCCTGAGGCCAAACTCCTTCTTCAATAAATCAGTCTTTCAAACGTATCTCAGATGAACAGTTCTCACCAGAAGATTATTTAGTCCAGTGTTTTCAACTTTATGGAGACATTTTTAAAAAAAACCAATGTAGGTCCTGGGCTCTTGTTCAAAATGGCTGCCATACTGTGTTGCCATACAGAAGACATGAGAGAAACCACAAACAACAATTTCATAAAGAAGAATGGGAGATACACAGGCACAAATGTATAATTTATTTATTTATCCCATCTTTCTACTCTCAAAAATACTCAACTGAAAAAAAAAAACCCAGAATATAAAAAGTTCAAAACGGACATTCAATGTAATATAAGATAATTACGAGTTGGAAGTTTAATGAAAGAGATGCCATTTTACAGATAATCAGAGAGCTTTAAAAAAAAACAAGGACCAAGCAAATCTCCCAGAGGAGTCTTTCTAATGCTGGGAACAAGACAAGGAAAGGTTTGTTCAGAAACAAAAGGATAATCAATGGCAGTTGCAAGATTCCTCCATACCTATGACATGCCCCAACTTTGGAGTCCACAACACAAGGACACCCCCATCAAGCTCTATCAGATCTGAACAGATATGAGTTTCAGCAAGATATGTAGCAGAAGTAATGATATAAACTGTCCCATCCTTGATTATGTATGTGATACAATCACCAGTAATTTGAAAGACATTTTCACATACCTCAAGAATAAGAGAGAAAACAGAGCCATCTTTTGCAGAAGAAAATTATTGAGATATTTATTGCAAGGAGATTTTCAGCCCAGTATTTCTTGGTTCTATTTTCTAAAAACATGGTGTGCCTTCAGAGTTGCAACTTATTTTGCCAATAAAACATGAAAAATCACTTGCACTCACCTCTTTTCATGCCTGAAAATAAGACTGCATCTCAAGAGCACAGAAGGAATGCCTAACAATTATGTACTTGATGGAGTATGAATTAACCTTCTACTTAAGCAAGTATAATTCACTTGCTTAACAGAAACACACAACCCTCCGCCCTCAAAAGTTAATGTGCCATAAACTTGGAAACCTTTGTACAATGAACAAGGCTACATTGCTCTACCTATTTAACACCAACGACCACTACTGAGTCTATTTCTTTTCTTGTTTTGGTTCATACTGGAAGGTGAAATAATTTTATGAAAGATCCACTTTCTAAATAATTTAAGAGAACAGGGTTAGATGAAATGGCATTGATGACCATCATTTTGATATCTTCCTTCTTTTTTACTCATCAGTTCTGTCCCGATAGACCTGGCTGTTACATCATGTTATACAATAAAAGGATAAATAAGAAATCACCAACATAACATCTGCTTAAGATTACATGTTGGATCAAATGTGATTAATACATGCATTGGTCGGAGGGTTATTTTTATTTCACTTAAGATAAGATAACCTTTATTGTCATTTTTTTTTACCGTGGACACACTGGCACACACTAAAAATGAAATTCTGTTGCCTGCTCTCGAAAGTGCAGCACCTAGAATGGCAAAAGCCATTACACTGATTACATTGATCAAATATAAATCAAACATACATACAGATCAACACATTACAAGTATTAGTAGCAGCATTCTCAGTCAATATAGATTTGTAACTATCAGTTATACTGTTTGGCTTGTCTTTAAAAGAAATGAAACTGTTCAAGAAAAGAAAGTTAGTAGAACTCAAGATTTCTTAAAGATTTTTCTCTTGCTGCAATTTCTGTATTAAACAGTACAAAAGCATCCATCTTCCAGGAATCATTCCTCACATTCCACACTTGTGAATAACATTTCAAATTCTGGTGGAACGTGACTTGAAAGAGAATCTTGACTTACATTAAACTTCTCATCGGGAGAATTTCCCCATGCTTTCTAAACCTATTTGCCAGTATTTCAGTATTTGCAACCTATCTGTCATGACAGTATTTCATCATTCATCTATAGCAGTGGTTCTCAACCTGTGGGTCGGGACCCCATTTGGGGTCGAATGACCATGTCACGGGGGTCGCGAAACAACGCAGTCCGCCATTTTTCCCCCCTTTTCCTTAGCTGTGCTACTCCCTTTTATTCTATTGGCTTTTGAAAGCCAATGGAATAGACTCTCTTGAATAGAGTCTAATTCTATTGGCTTTCAAAAGCCAATAGGAATTGTCCAGGCTGTCTCTGCCCTGCTGAGCCCGCCAAAAGTCCCATTCTGCAAACGGTGCTGCACCAGTTGAGTAGTCCTCGACTTACGATCGGTTGAGTAGTCCTTGACTTACGTCTGGTTGGGGGTCGCGGCATTAAAAAGGTTGAGAACCACTGATCTATAGGATGATACTAAATGTGGTAAGCCTCAAACAGGCAAATCATTTGCCAAGCAAAATGAAATAATGAATTTAATTCCAACAGCTGGCATTCTATTTGCCAACATCAAGACAGATTTAAATTTTCATGAGCATGATTTAAGATGCCATATGTAGGACTGAAAAGCACCTCTGGTGGTGCTACTTCTTTTTTATCCAATGAGTCAGACATATAGTATTATGCACAATTTTACATCTCATGTTCAAATCGGATAGCAGGCTATTGTTCTTAAGGAAGAATAGAAGAGGTAAATATACCACAACATTTTGACAATCGGTAAATAACCAGTTGCCCACATTGACTAAGAACTGCTTCTAAGAAATTAGGCAAGAACTTCCAATGGATAATTCCTTTCTGCTATGCCAAGAATATACTACTCCCAAACAAAGAACCTCATTTTTTTTTTCAAAATATAGAAGAAAATAAAAAAAAGTTTAAAAATTGCTCTCAGACCTGCTGCCACTTAAACCTTTAAATAGAAATGATCCTTGGCTCCATTTGTTGAGAAAGGTATGGTTTTATTAGAAGTCAAACGTATTTCAGGAACTGAGAATTGCAGGCCAAAAGCCCCATGTTAAAACTTTCCCCTCCCTTAGCTACCTCTCATCACCTACCCTATGCAACCAGTCAAGTTCAGGCAGGATATTTTTGTAATGGTCAGGCCATGTACAGGAGGTATGCAGCTGGTATGCCAGGTGACCTTGAAGCAGGGCCTCAAAGAGATGCAGAATCTACTTTCATTTTCCCCTTGCTTTCTCCCTCCTCCCTCCCTACAATTCATGGCAGTCTGTCACCGTACTGTAGCAAAGCATAAGCATAAGATGGCAACTGACAATTGCTTTAATTGGGTGTCCCTACTTCCACTAACAAATACAGAAGCAGAAAAGAAAGCATATGATCTACTCAACCAAATTTTCTCAGCCAAAAGTATGTTATCCCCGGGCCTCTCTCATCCTTTCACAGCAATTAGTCAGAAGCTTCTGGCCATGACAAAACAACACAGAGGGTTCCACTGTATTCTGAAAATTCTGCTTCTCCTGCTTCTGTATTCTTAGGAGAAACAAATCCTGTTAAGTCACATTAAAAGCACTGTAAAGTATTTCACCTCCTCTTTCATGATTTAGCTCACAACAAATTAGGTCCTGTTTGATTTTTATTTCTGCATTTCCTAACTTTCCATGTTATTTACTCTTTTCGCAGCCTAATGGCAAATTTATACATTCACCCCATTTCAAGATAATTCCTAATTCATCTTATATGTTCTCACTGTAGTAGACATGTAAAAACCATTACCTTGAAACAGATAAAATACGCATTGTTGCCTTATTTGTTTTCCTTGTAAAATATATATAAAGTATTTAACACTTATTATGCATTATAATTTATACATTGACCCAAACCACACCACCAAAGAGTACCTAATGTTTTCTACCCCAAAATTTGAAAAAAAAAATAAGTGATCTGTATAAATCTTCAAAAATATTCAGCTTAAATGAATTAATTATTTCCTGTGCACATTCAGATTCTGGTAGACTCAGTGGCTGAATCTTGAATTCTTTTCGCTCCTCAGATCTAGGCTGTTTAGGTTCAGCAAAGACTTTTAGATAATGTTTGAGATGCTTCCACATTACAGAAAAGTAAAGGTGTATTCTAGTTATTCATGATGGCTGCACAGTCAACAAAAACGCAAGAAGTAAATAATGTATACATAACCTTCAGATCAGATTTTTTTTCAGATTTGCATTTAATTTTTGTCCACCCCATGTGGATATCAATAAATAGAGGTAATTAATAATAGGATGAATTGGTTTTGTATTATTCAGTCATTAAGTAAATTTTCTCACTATGATATAAAAAATGTCAGCTATTTAATTAGCACACCTCCTTAGCCTGAAATCTCCTCCTGCATTCACACTAACATTTTAGTGTTGGACTGCAGGGGATAAACACTAGCAATTAAGTTTGCTATGGGAGACTTTAAAATAATTAATAGAAGCCCTGAAACAATTATCATGAGTGACATTCTCATATTAAGAAAAAAAAATTCATTCTTGTTTGGAAGAAAGCTTGTGAATTGGGACCAAGTGCACGTCTTCTGAACTGCACATTTCATTTTAAGCCACGGCTGATGGCAAAGCTCGAGAGGCATCTCATTATAAGTTATCTTTGTCTTCTACTGGCAATAGAAGACTTTTTTTAAAGCACTCTTTGGGGCTCTATTGTGTTTATGACTATTCATTTGCATTGAATATAACCTTTGTATAGCAAAATAGAAGTCACATCTAAGAAAATGAACCCTGGGGAAAAGCCTATCTAAAGTGAAATCCTGCAGACAGAAAACTGTGGGCTTTTCAATTTCTTTTGTTTATGGGGGAGAAAACCCACTAAAATTATTTTCTAAGGAAGCCATCATCCGTTGGAGATTGGAAAAAGTACCAGCATAATCCCAAAATTGAGTTTATTAAAGAGTGGGTGGTAAATGCAGATGTGTGCATGAGAGAGAGAATGATTGCTATATATGTACCACCATGTACGGTAAGCCAATAGAACAGGCATTGTCAGCATTATTACTGGGGCCTAATGTTAATCTTTTAGGTCATTCTCGTGAGGAAAATCAGACCTATAGCTTGGTTTTAACACTTCTGTACTGAGAACTATAAGCTGCTGACTTACCAAATTCTTACTGTTAAGCCAATATTTTGAAATAGATTCCTCTGCTCTCATATATCTCTCCAACGCTAAGCTACACTGGAATACTGGAGTACTATTGAGGTCATTAATGCTTATATGCACATATTTTGAGTCTACGTCTACACAATTTAGGAAGTGATTTGCATATTCCCCACATACTGGCAAGAAATAAGTCACCGGAGAGACCTGCATAATATTGATGGTTTTGATTACCACCACCACCCTGCCAAAAATGGAAGGGGGGGGGGGAAATAAGCCCAACCAAATGAGAAGCATTTTAACAAATGCAGAGAGTACGAGTGAAGTCAAGCAAGAACTTGGGATAATAAATGACAAATGTAGCATAATGAGTCTCAGAGGAGCAAAGAATAAACGGGGATGGAGGAAGTTAAAGGCTTAATGGGAAAGTTCTGTTGTAGCAGAGAACAAGTGGAGATGACAAGCGCTTATTGGCAAGTGTTATCACACCCTGAAACTGACCAAAATGCTCCAATAGACAAATTACACATCACCAGCTTGTATCTCTGACAAGTAGAACTAGGTCCTTTAAAAGCTGATCTCCAAAGTTTAGGTGAACTTTAACTTGATGTAACTTGAGGCTATCCTATGGATTATCATTTTAAAGCAGCGCCTAAATCTGCCCAGAAAATGAAGTCTGTAACAAAATGTAAGATTTATAACCCTAAATGTATCCAGTAGATGACATTATTCAGTAGTAAAGGATAAGCATTTTGCACAAATTCAGAAGAATACTTTAAAAGTCTTTTATTCCAAGTGCAAATTCTAAAATTTGAAAATCTTAACATTAGCCTAATGTGTTTTTTGAACTGAATTAAGATACATCATCTGTTAATACATTCCTGTGAGACATTTTCAATGCAGTTAAAATTTACTTTTATTTTTCTTAGTAGTATTTCTAAGCTACTTTACTCCAAAATATCTTCAAAAAGGAGGTGGCAAAATAATTCTAAATAATTCAATGCTACACTATGCTTTAAATGTGTTATAACCAGATTCCCCATTGTGCAGAATTACGAAGTGTTCTTGTGAATTATCTCTAAATAAATGTGAGACTAATATATTGGCGACTTAAGCTGCAATCTTCTACATTTGTCTATAGTACAATATACAGAACACAAGTTTTAATTCTAATTATACATATTCTACTTATGCTTTTTTCATCAGATTGGGAGTTTTTTCTGTTTTAAAATGATGACAAACTAGTCTTACATTAAATTTGTTGAAATAATTAAACACATAAACAGATTAATAATTAATGCACTGTAGACCTATTTTAAGATTAATTGTAAGAAAGTTTACTTACATTTATTTAACAGAAACTATCCAGGATTTTTAATACACATTCCTACAACTAACTAAATTATTTTTGCAATTTATCTGGTAAGATTAACTCCTAAAGCAGCCCAAAAGAATGAATTTAAATATGCAAAGTTTCACAATGCTGACATAACTCTGTTGGGTAATATACCAGCTCAACCATTTAAAAAAAAAAAACTTTTTTTTTAAAGGAATTCAGATAACATTTTTAAATCTGGTCATTAGATTATTTTCTTTATCAAGAGTCTTCAGAAACTTGAAAAATACTGGATAATAACAGGTTTCTCATCCTCTCCTCTTTCAAAATTTAAGTCACCATGATAAACTGGGTTCTATCTGATTTTTATATTTTTATTTCCTATTTTTCCCTAATTTTATTATTTATTTTTTTCCTTACACAACACAAATATCCTGCATAAACCTTAAAAATATTACACTTGCCTAACGTAAGCATTTCCTGGATTGTTTCTAATTCTAGTGCTGTATAGTTAGTGACTGAATCTTTCCTAACTTGGCTGAAGTTCATCAATAAATTTATTACAAGTTGTATACTGCTTCATTTCCAGAGACTCAGAGTAATTTTCAGTATTAATACTAATTAATACAATTATAGCTAATCAGTCTAGCACACCATTTGGAACATCTTTCTCACCTTTTATCAATGTCTAAAAATGTGGAGAACAGAATAACAGATTTGGAAGGGACCTTGGAGGTCTTCTAATCCAACACCTGCCCAAGCAGGAGACCCTATACCATTCCAGATAAGTGGCTGCCCAGTCTCTTCTTAAAAATCTCCAGTGATGGAGCACCAACAACTTCTTAAGGCAAGCCGTTCCACTGGTTGATTGTTCCCACTGTTAGGAAATTTGTCCTTACTTCTAGGTTGATTCTCTCCTTGTTTAGTTTCCATTGATTGTTTCTTGTCTTGCCTTCAGGTGCTTTGGAAAATAGATTGGTCCCCTCTTCTTTATGGCAGCCCCTCAAATATTGGAACTTTGCTATCACGTTACTCCAAGTCCTTTTCACTAGACTAGCCATACCCAATTCCTGCAACTGTTCTTCATACGTTTTAGCCTACAGCCCCCTAATCATTTTTGTTGCTCTTTTTGGCACTCTTTCAAGAGTATTCAGAGAAAATAGACCCCATATCTGGGGGCAAGCATCCCAAAGAAGGGGGGCAGGAGGTCATCACTGAGTAGGTTCAAGATGGCGCTCCCTTGGTGGTGGGACCCTTAGCAAATCCTGTCTCCTATATCTGATCTCCCACATCCCACATCTTATTTAAAGCAGTACTACTCATTTGTTACTACAAAGAATAGCTCAACAGAAATACCTACTAGACTTCTGGAAAGAGCCCAAGAAAATCCACTTTGGAAACCAAGAAGATCCATTGGGCACTTTAGGCAGACCAAATGAAGAGATGCCTTCCTGTAGAGTATGTGGTGCTGGTTAACACCACATAAATTATATAATAGAGAACAATATTTATTTAGAACAGCTACACAATTATCAGAAAAGTAAAAATAATAACAAAAACAATAATGAAGAAAAATCATCAAGTACAAAGATCTGCAAATAGAAATAAAAAAAACTGTGAAAAAAGAAAGCAAAGATGGTATCAACAGAAATAGGTGCCTTGAATTCAATCCCAAATATCTGGAGCACTGCTTGAGTACCTCTGAGACTGACAAAATCAACATCAGTCAATTGGCAGCTTTATTTGAAACAGCTTATATTCTGTGATGATACCTAACACCATCAAGCAACAATATCCCAGGTCCTTGGGAAGAAGGATAAAAATGCCAAATCCAGTCTAAACACCTGGCTGATTGTGCAACCAATCATAATAACGACAACTGCCGGCTTGTAGTTGACTTCATTAATTGTAAATTTAAAATAAGCCCATAAACTCACTGAAAGGAATATAAAGAATTTATACAGTGCAAGCCAATGGAGGTCAATAAAGAATATAAGGAGATATACATAAGGGAAAAACTAGATGTTAAATGGACTAGTTTGCTCTTTTCTTTTCATTAAAAACAGCCTCAAGGGGAAAGTTTAACCTTTTTTCTAGTAGTGAATCAAGATTTCCCTCAACACTGACCAAGGAAAGGTCCTGCACTCCGTAACTGTTCTTCAGGAAGCAGAAAAGCACATAGAGATAGTCTTGGCTGATAAAGAACTGAGTGAAAGGAGAACATATCTAACTGGAATGTTAACTTAAATCTATAGAAATTCCAACCCTAATTTGGAATATAAAGAATGACACAACCCTGAGCTCTGGAACCCTCTTTTTGGCCATCGGCTTCTCTTCACCAAGGCTGCACTCCAAAACCTAGATGGGGCCTCGAGTAACCAAAATTTAATTCAGTGAGTTAAATGTAGAGAATGTGATTATGTTCCATGTGATTAATATCTTTTTTCCTTTTATCCTTTAAAAATTATCATTTGGTGACAGTGTTGAAGGAGATCCGTAAGAGCTGTATCAAAGTGTTTGGAGCATGACCCAGGTATGATATTGTGCAGACCTGTTAGTTAGCATTAAAAAACAAGAACGTTACCCATTTCTGGGTAGAAAACCAAGCTAAGTCATTATTTCTATTATTTATGTATATTAATTCAGTTTATATATTCACACCTATAATATATACTAAAAAGATAAATTCAGATAAACACACACAGAAAGAGAGAGAGAGAGAGAGAGAGAGAGAGAGAGAGAGAGAGAGAGAGAGAGAGCATCACACTATCTCCCTTTAAGTTAAGGAACATCATTTAATTGCCAATAAAGGCAAATCATACAATTACTTGTACAGTCTTTATTTTATTTTTTTAAATAAATGCAGTCAAAGCTAAAAATTCCCAGATTATGTGTCTTTAGTTGTCTCGCAATTTAAAAGAACCAGTGGCATAAATAGATATCTTGATTGCATGCATACATTCTGGTATTGCACTAAGATTTATTCTCACAGAATAAAATGATCAAACAAAAAAAGTGTGTGCTTTCCTATGGTAAGATCTTGAATTAAGAATCAAAACTGCTTAAAAATGCACTCTAAAGGGCAGAGTTTATATGGCTAAATCATTATAGTATATGCTGAAGATTAGAAAGGCAAGCCTTCCATTTTCATTAGCAGAGTTTCAGTTACCCGTTCATACAGAGAATAACAACCAATAATTGACACTGTTCAATACATCTCCAACATGCTATCTCAGAGAGATAGCTATCATCTTCAATGCATACATGTGTTTCTTCAACCTCAACAAAGATAGCAGGACTAGAAGAAAGTTACTTGGAAGACAATGACCTGGGAATGATGGATGGGAAGTGCTTTCAACATTTCTGGCTCTTCTAAATCTTAGAAAGTGGGATTAAATCAAGGTATACCAAGTATACCCCAATTTCATACTCTGAACACTCCAAAACTATTTCAATGTAATTCAAGTACTGATTAACTCCATAAGCAAAGCATTTAGGCTTTTTCTTCTATATCGTAGAACAAAATTCAACAAAACTCTCATTTACTGTGATGTTATCTCCTGCAAAGGGTTTGTATCGCTGAAAAAGTTAGAATCCCACAAAGGAGATAAGCAGCAGTTGAAATTTCAAAAGGTAGGCTATGAATATTATAAATAATAAACAAACAAAATGGCCATCCTTGTGGCATCCAATTAATCATGCTCATTCGAGGAACTGGAATTAAAAAGTTTTCTAGTCCCAATATAAAATATAAATCCTAATACAAGGAATGCTTTTACAAATAATCATCAAATAATCATTCTTTTGCCTGGATGATTGAGTCTTCATTGACATATTGCAATGCAATTTGGGGAGAAACCCCTGAAGTTGGTGTGACAAGAGTTGGTGCATTCCAACAACTCTCTGATTCTCTGCCTAACTAATTTTGCTCTGACTGATGAAGTTGCTTGGATGAGCAATTAAATGTCTTAGATTAACAAGGATTGGTCCAGTTGCCATTATTCAATCTTTGGACCTTTGGCTAAGATGACTGAGTCTTCACTGACATATTTTTCATCAAAGACTCCCTATCTAGACTTCCAGGAAGAAACTGGGTATGTTTTGGTATACTGAAAGTAAAGACAAGGGGAGATTTTAGTTTAGGCTTGTAGGGGAACTAAATTTTTTAAAGGGGGAAAATAAGTTTTGCTTTTCTGTTTTCTACGATAACACTTCATTGAAAATCCAACTCAAAATCGCTTGACATTAACCAGTCTCCTTCATTAAAAATATGTTGAGGAGTTATCTTGGTTCAGATTCCAGAAAGTTTAGTCTTTCTGTATCTGGGGGATATAGATGTAATCTCTAGGATACATGCCTCACACCTCACTCCACATCCCCAAAATCACAAGAAATATATTTTGCATTTTCCTGATTTAATGCTTCAAAACACACAAACTACAAAATGATAAAGTGCCTTTGCCTGATACTGCAAAGAAGATTGTGCTGTAGTTCCTTTCCACTCTGGAAAGGAAAAGGCAAAAAAATTTGAATAGTGATACTTATTGCTTTAGATCAGGAATGTCAAACTCAATTTCATTGAGGGCTACATCAGCATTGCAATTACCCTCAGGGGGCTGAGTGGGTGCGGCCTACTGGGTGGGCATAGCCAGCTCTACATTGTTTGCATCAAGGGTGCCTGTGGGGCCTGGGCAGAAGTGGGACAGATCTGAGGGTCTCTGGCAGAAGGGGGTGGGACTGGGGCAAGCGCCAAGGCATGGTCCATTTCTTCATTCCTCACAAAGGATGACACCTCCCCAGCATGTATCCAGGGGGTGGAGCCAATGTGGCAGGGGCTGGTTCCTCGCTGTTTCCAGATGGCCTTGTGGAGCTAAGACTGAATGTGTTTCAGCATAGCCAATTGTACATTGGCTCCCGGCTGGCCTGGGCCAAGGCCAAGGCAACGGGGGCCATTTCCTCATTGTTTCCAGGATGGCTTCGCGGGCCACATGAAACCACTTCACGGGCCGCATCCAGCCCCCGGGCCTTGTGTTTGACATGTCTGCTTTAGACAGTTTGTTTTGTTGCTGTTGAGCTCCTAACTGCCATCAGGCTTCAGGAAAACTCAAATATTATAGGGAAAAGATAAAATACTTCTCAAAATGCATCAGCAGAAGCAAACCAGTTACATGAGTAGCTTTCAGGAAAATATATGTTTGCTTTTTCTGAATACCCATTAGTAAGCATTTGCTGGCTAAGCAAGCAAACATTTTTGTTACACTTTTTCTTTCTGATACACATGTTATCATCATGCAAAATGCAATCAATGAAAAAATGTAAAATAGGTCATCTATGGTGGGATGCCTTTTTGTTTTGAAAGATGGAGGTGGGTCATCAAAGGAACCCACTGAAGACAGGACAATAATGGCTATCAAAAAGTAATGGATCATATCTAAGGGATGCCCTTAACCAGCATTGTGTGTCTGATATCAGAAAGTCAAAGCAGGATGCAACTGTCATATATACAGGAAACTGTTCAGGAAACAGCCAAAAAAGAAAAAAAACAATTACATCTTGAGGGCAGGAAACGTAGAGCCAGACTAATATAAATGCAGAAGGTACCATAGAAGTATAAAGGACATTTTAGCCACGAAGTGCAGTCTAGGCTATAACTCAGTCCTGCAATAAAGGACTGGATTCTAGCCAATTAGGTTATGATTCGGACTCAAGCAATGAAAAACTCCTGTGAGTGAATTAAATAGTTTTATAAACAGATGAAAGATTTCAGGGATAGCTCTTCAAAGAAAAGACTCTACCTGGAAAGTGGGAGAATTGTACTATCCCTGCCTCTGGATATTATTTAGATCTCAAGAAAGACCTGAAGAGAGATGCTTCCAACTCTTATGCCTGAAGACAGACCTCTGGAAACAGCTTCTCATGTTTGTAAACAAAAGCTATAAGAATATCAGGGAGAAGAATAGATCGGGGACCTCACTTGAAAAACAAAGATAGTGAACTGAAATATTTAGACAATTCAATGAAAAAGATGAGCACCTATTTGTTACCTGCACTCAAATCCCAAACCCCATTCCATCTCAAGCTCTGCATCAGGTAAGGGAACTAAAATCAAACCAAAGGATACAGCCTTTCTCATCAGCCCACATTTTTTTCTCAGATTTCTAAAGGGCTCACACTTTGTGCTAAGGCATAAGGTGACTCGTTTGGAAAAGCTTAGTATACATGTATGGATAGAGTCAGTGTGGTTTACAAGCTGTGATGATAAATGTGATTGATTTAATAAACTACCAATAAATTTGTGCATAGTGCAATTTATTATTTTAAGAAGAAGAAGAATCAACTGAATGGTAGAGCTATCAATGTCTATATTTTCAGCACCTCTCTGAATTATCTTGTTCTCTTTTGCCTTCCTTATCTTGCTAAACAATTCTTCCTACTTTCACCCATGGTGATTTCTCCAGAATATGACAACTATAAAAATCCAGTATTCAGGGCCTGTTACAGAGCAGACACATATTTATGAGACAACACCTTTATACCTTACACATTATTCTTCCACTGTTGCTTCATCTTCACTTACATTCTATGATCCTTCATATCAAGAGGCCCAATGATTTAGAAAAATACTTCAAAATGTTGGAATAGTTCCACATGAAGCCAAAATAGCAACATTTTCAGTACAAAGCATATCTTCGATTATGTACAATCCATTTCAAGGGCAATACTCAGTGCTTCTTAACCATTCAGAAGTGAACAGTAACATAACTGCCTTTGAAAAAGGTAATTGCAGACATGTTGAAGATAATAAAGTATAACTCACTTAAAAAGTATAACTCGTTTTTGGCAAGCTGCTTTAACAAGTAGAAAGTCAATAAGCTAATTTTAATCTTACTACAGATTTGCTTTACCCCTAAAAGAGCACTGTATATTCTGTTGGAGAGGTTTTATCATAGGAATTTGCCATAAGATTACAGGATTTAAGACCTGTGATAAATAACATTATGGTTTAGGCCATACTTAGCATAATGCATGAATCCAAACACTATTGCCTGTAAAGCATAGTTTGTAGCTAATAATTATGCCAAGCAGATCAATACAGTTTGTTTAACACATTATTTTTAAAAACAATATGCACAATGCATAAACACAGTCCATTTAGTTAGTTGTTGTCAACTCTTAACTTGCAATGTCCATCCCAGGATTTATACATGGATTTTTTTCCACTGGACATAAATGTCTCAAAACCTGAACCTGGAAGCTATAATACAAGTTCTATCAAGCTGCTAGAACAGGAAGAAGACATAAGATGGTAACCTTATTGATTCATCTACTTTTTTGTGGCTTTAGAGATCCATGTTCTTAGATTTCCTTTGTGGATTACACTTGGGAACAATATATTGTAATGGTTTTATTTCCATTTGCAAATTTTTTTTGGCGGAGAATTACAGAGTAGAAATCTTGCTCTGTTTTGTGGCATTTAGATTTATTGTATGGGCAGATATTAGTAACTATGTGGAATTACTAGGACAGTAATTTTCATTTATCATAATTGCCTTTGCAATATAATCACATAAGTGATCAACTTTTGGATTCTTTGCTTTTTATCAGTCTTTCTAATGCAATTTCACCTGCTAATCAAAGCATGTCAGTGCTTCCTTTTACCAAAAACCTGTACTGCTTTTGTTCATTTATCATATACTTTCCATGCCTGATTAACATTTTAAATCTCTTTAACCATTTTTATAAGAGACTAATAAAAAAAATCTATTGTGTGCTAATTGCCATTTTATTTTTAACACATCAAAGGGAAATAGATCAGTCAGGGTGTAATTGAATGTATTTTGACTCATCTGTGGTCTGATTCTGACTTCAGAGAGGCTGGATTATTTTTAATGTAGATTTCCATTTAAAAACTGCAAGAGGTAACTTCTTGAAAAACATCTCTCTCTCTCTATTTCTCTCTCTCTCTCTCTCTCTCTCTCTCTCTCTCTCTCTCCCTCCCTCCCTCCCTCCCTCCCTCTCCCTCTCCCTCTCCCTCTCAATAAATTCATGCATTGGATTGCACTGCTGACATAGCCTCTCAATAGATAACACCAGCAAATGCTGACAAGGTTAAAATGGCAAGCAATAATGCATTCAGGCAAAGCTGATGGGCATCACTTCCTATTCATATGCTTCATTCTTGCCAGTCAGGTATTCTGCAAAGAAATAGCCTTTTCTGTATTTTAGCAAGAAAGATATCTGAAAATAATAATAGTAACCTCCACAGTCCATTGAAACAACCATATAAAAAGTCAAATATAATGTCTACAGGGTGGATACTAATGGGGCTGCTTTTACAGATAATGAACTCTCTTTGAACAACAGAAAAGATACAGGTGGTCCTCAACGTACGGCCAAAATCAAACCCAAAATTTCCATTGCCAAGTGAGACAGTTGTTAAGTGAGCTTTGTCCCATTTTACAACCTTTCTTGCCACAATTAAGTAAATCACCACAGTTGTTAAGTTAGTAACATGGCTGTACAATGAATCTGGCTTGCTTATTGACTTTGCTTGTCAGAAGATCGCAAAAGGTGGGATCACGTGACCCTGGAACACAACAACTGTCATAAATGTGAGCCGGTTGCCAACGCCTGAATTTTCATTATGTGACCACGGGGGTGCTGCAACAGTCATTAAGAGTGAAAAAAAGGTCATAAGTCATTTTTTTTTTCCATTGCCATTGTAACTTCGAACATTCAATAAATGAATGATTGTAATTTGAGGACTATGTGTACTGTACTCTGGGGATTGAAATCCACCTATTTTAAAGTTGCTGAGGTTGAGAAACATTGTTGTAATTACTCCCTCAAATCAAACCCAACTTATGGTGGCTATATGGCAATGTTTGTAGTTTCCTTGGCAACCAGGTTTGTCACTGCCTTCTTTTGGGATACATTTTGACTTTCAATGCTAGTATGCACCCCAGAAATTGCCGTTCAGAAATATATGCTTTGTATCAAGGATAAAAAAGGTCACTTCTGGATATAGGTTTCTATTAAGTCAGTAAACCTAACTTATGCTTTTCTTCTTCTAAGGTGTTGGACCCCAAACTATAATTTTGATATGTTTCTTTCTTCAAACCAAAAATTGCACTATCAATATGGAAATTATGGCATATCTGAAGGGGAGTCAAACCTGGAATGGCAGATTTCTATGTTTATAGGAAGAAGAAAAGTGTTCATTGCTTGAGTTCATTTTCATAAAGCTAGCTTTTCTGTTCAGGAATCTAGAACCGCGTTATTTTGATTGAAAAAAGAACAGAATACATATCAGATAGGCAGGGACAGATCTGAACTGATATGGAAAAGGTTATCCTATTTTCTACAAATGCCAATCAATACCAAAGAGATAGAATAGCAATTGTAAAAATAAAGGGCATGGAATATAAACTGTAGAAATAAATATGTTTTGCTCTATATTCATGTCGGTTATATTAAAATCTAACATGGATCTTGGAAATGAAGTTTAGAAGAAAAAAAAATTGAAAGTTGCTCATTGTAATTTGGCAATGTTCAAAATAAATATAACAGCATTTGTCAAGCAGAATTCTGTCAGTCTTCAATCCTTATGTTCAAATAGCTTATCCAATTCTAGTGAAGAGGCTTGTTATTTGAACATTGCAAGAAGAAGCTCACTAAAATATTTCTGAATTAGATTAAATATTGCCTTACTTTTAAACAACTCATCTACTATGCATTAATAATCAGCTTGTTTTGTAGTAAAATGACTTCATTCTATGCTAAAGAAATAGCATAGAAAATTTTGTAAGTCAAAATAAAGATATTTATTTAAATGATTATGGTATTCTAAACATAGATGTGCTAATGCCAGAAAAGTAGAAAGAAGTATATACTACTTTGTCTGCAATATTATATGTGTAATATCTAAGTCTTTGTCTTCATTCTTGGTATGTTTTTTCTATGAGAAGAGAAACTTGGAGTGCGTTGATAATCCTAATATCTACACTGTAACATCTATAATTTTTATTAACCGAAACAATAATACAAAGAAAAACAACAGTGTTAATAATGATGATTATTATTAAGGGGAAAAACAGACCCAAGAAACTACAGACCTATCAGTCTAACATCAATACCTGGGAAGATTCTGGAAAAGATAATCAAAAAACAGATCTGCGAACAACTAGAAGCAAACAAAGTTATAACCAGGAAGTTATAGCCAAGAAACATTTGTTAAAAACAGATCATGCCAAACCAATCTTATTTCATTTTCTTATAAAGTAACTAAATTAGTAGACCAGCTGTGGACATGTAGATTTCAGTAAGACATTTGACAAACTAGACCACAACCTGCTGCTTAGTAAGCTAGAAAAAGGTGGGATAGACAACATCACCACTAGATGGATTTGTAGCTGGCTGACAAACTGTACTCAGCAAGTAGTCCTCAATAGTACTACATCCACATGGAGAGATGTAAGCAATGGGGTACTACTTTATTATCTTCATAAATGTCTTAGATGAGGGAATAGAAGGGGAACTCATCAAATTTGAAGATGACACTAAACTGGAAGGAATAGCAAACACCCCAGAAGACAAGTTCAGGATCCAAAAAGATCTTGACAAACTCAAACAATGGGCCTTATTCATCAAAATGAATTTTAATGTGGAGAAAAGCATAAAAACAGTAACTGTGAGAGGGACCTTAGAGTCCTAGTGGACGATCACTTGACTATGAGCCAGCAATGTGCAGCAAGAGCCAAAAAAGCTAATACAATCCTGGGTTGTATAAACAGAGGCATAGAATCAAGATCACGCAAGGTATTAGTACCGCTTTATAAAACCTTAGTAAGACCACATCTGGAATACTTCAACCAATTTTGGTCACCATACTACAAAAAATATGTTGAGACCTTGGACAAAGTTCAGAGAAGAGCAACTAAAATTATCAAAGGCCTGGAGACTAGAACATATGAAGAACAACTGCAGAACTTGGGTTTAGCTAGTCTAAAGAAAAGAAGAAATAGGGGAGACATGATAGTAGTATTCCAGTATTTGAGGGGCTGCCACAAAGAAAAGGGCATCAAACTGTTCTCCAAAGTACCAGAGGGCAGGACAAGAAACAATGGCTGGAAACTGACCAAAGAGAGAAGCAACCTGGAATTAAGGAGAAAATTCCTAACAGTGAGGACAATTAACCAATGGAACAGCTTGCCTTCAGAAATTGTGGGTGTTCCACCACTGGAGATTTTTAAGAAGAAATTAGACAGTCACTTGTCTGAAATGGTATAGGTTCTCCTGCTTGAGCAAGGGGCTGGACTTGAAGACCTCCAAGGTCCCTTCCAGATTCTATTCTATTCTATTCTATTCTATTCTATTCTATTCTATTCTATTCTATTCTATTCTATTCTATTCTATTATTATATATTCTATTCTATTCTATTCTATTCTATTCTATTCTGTTATTATATATTCTACTCTATTCTATTCTATTATTCTATTATTATATTTATATTATATTAATTCTATTCTATTACATTATATTAATTATATTATGTTATTATTATATTATTATATTATATTATATTATACCACTACTACTACCACTACCACTACCACAATTTTCATATTTTAACACTAAGCAAAAGAGAACACCAAGGATACTATCACAACCCAAAACACATTATATAGGCAACAATAGTTAGCACAGTTATAGCTACAATGAAAAATCAACCAAATAATTTTTAGCATCAAATATATGATTTATAAGCTGCAGGAAAAATATCAATAAGAAAATAATTACAAATATGAAACAAAAATGCTATTAAAGTCAACAGGAGATATGGGATTTGAATATGCAAGTCAAAACAGAACCTCGAAGATGTGGGCTTAATCTTTCTAAGATACCACATGTCTCTGGAAGAAAAACAGCTTAGAAAGGGTTAAATTTCAGCAAGAAACAAATACCCATCCACAAGTGCCCCAGTACAAGCAGTACTTCTTTGTGCTGCATATTTAATCATTTCTACTACTGATCAATTATATCTGCATCTTCCCAATTATGTAAAGATCTATACAGAAGATCAGTACAGAAGATACTTCTAATTCTCTCTATTTCTCTGTTTTATTCTATTTAATCGATTAACTCCTCATTTCCATTATTTCAAAAATTAGTGATTGTCAGAATCACATTAGGCATATATTGAAAATACAAGGTTTAAGTGCAGTTGCACAGTTACCTTCCTTGTTGTCCAACATACCCACTTTCATGTAGTGTAAGAGATGACCAGACTAAGCCCAAGGGAGGGGTCAAACGCGTCATTAATCATGAGTCCCTTCACACTCACAAGAGATCTAATTCCAGCCCATACCCTTATCTACTGTCCATTTCTGTTGAACATTAGTAGTTTAGATTCTTATAGAGAGCTTAAGCTTGCAATGAATCTTTATACTCATTTGAGCTGCCTGAATCTTCTGATTTCCTCGGCATTTGACAATCAGTTTCCTGTATCCAAAGGCAAATTTTAATTGGGCTCCAATCTCTACACATTATTTTATCCCCTGACAGTATGGAAGAACATAGACCAAGACTTGTAATGCCTTATTACACCCATAAAGGTCATTTGATTTCACCATTTCTTTGAAGGATGCAATCCCAAATTCAATCAAGAGGCACTATCTCTAGAATCCACTAGAGGGCAGCCTCTACAAAGACTGACATTATTCTAGCTTCCAGGTTAAGCTGAGCATGCTCCATTGAAGTTTGCCAGAAATTCATATTGCAATAATGGAGCAGAAAGACCAACTGTGAACCACTTAATCAGAACATCTTTTTCTAAACCAAGCACATTTATAGTTATCACCAAATTTGAAAGCAATATAGTAAGCAATATAGTAAGTCCATTAAAAAGTATGCAAGATTTGGAAATTCTTTCAATTTGCCTCTTCTGTGTCAGTTTTAACTGAAAAAGTTTGAAATTTAAAATTGTGTACATTATGTCCAAAATGAAAACTAAATTATTAGCTCTTTTTCTAAAGCTAGCAAATTTAGAACAATACACTTGGTGATCTTTCATTCCCCTTTAATTCTAAACAACTTCTCAAAGTATTATTAGTGTCAAATGGTATAAAAAAATGAACCACGAAGTCATGGAAACAGAAGTTCTTTGAAAATATTATAGAAAGTACCAAATTCTTTCATACTCATTATATGAATCAAAAATCAATCATTATTTTGCAATTATTCCCATACCAATACAGGCAGAAATCAACACAATTTTTTTCTTATTTATATTTTTAAAAGCATAGGAAAATAAACTATTTTTAAAATAAACTTTTCAGTTACATTGAAATTACGTATTACAGTAAAGTTTGATAGCTGAAATAACGCTAACATTAAGGAGTTTATTTTTCCTTTTAAAAATTTGCTATAACTTTAGTTTGTGTTCTGCTCCCTCATTTATATACTACACTTCAAAACAATAACTTATCTATGTGAGAACTACTCTTAATATAATGACATTAATAATGGTTTCAACATACATCTGGCTGCCAATTCATTAAATATCTGTACAAATCTTGCCTGGTGGAAGATAATCCAGGCATCTAAGTACATATTAAACCTTTTAATGAAAGTGGATTTTATATTTACATTTTATTTAAATTTGTGCCACAAAATGAGTGTTAAAATGTTGTGACTAAATTACATTGCATGACCTCAAGTGAAAACCTGTTTCTTTCTTATTCAGAGTTGATGTCCAAAATGTGACGTGAAAGTGGGACACTCAAAAAAGGCCACAATGCAACACTAGAAAGGGCCAAAACAGTCAAGTAATTGCTCTGGTAGGATATTTTGCCAAAGAATTATATAGTAAGAACGTTTGCTGTTTGAAATATCTGAAATGCATGAAAAAACCCATTTCTCATTTCATTCAGCAATGCAATCCTCTGCAAAATGGCACAAGGCTGCCAAAATGAACCCACCGGTATTATATTATTTTCATGTGCTGCAAAAATATTACTGTGACATTTCATCTGGACAACCATCTTAAAGGTTAATTCTGTTTCCTATCATAGCTATTCCTTTAGGTGAACCATTTGGTGCAGTTTCTATTTACCTATTCCAAACAATCGTCAACTGTTTCATTGCTCAGTCTCACTGTTAAAAACATATTGACTTACTGCCTACTCTGCTGTTTAATTCATTTATGCTTAGAGTCAGGCATGAACAGAGAATTTGAAATGTGACATCTGCAGGTTGCAGGGTCATTTGAGGTTCTGACAGCACCAAGGGAAATCCTGACATATAAACTGGTCCTGATTTCTAATCTTCCATGTTCAAAACACATCAGATATTCTTCCCAGAGGAGCCCAATTGAGCCTAAAGTTTTAAATTTCTTTTGGGTTTGAAATCTTGCAAGGAAGACCAATATACTTCAAATATTTAAAATAAACCTTGTGTTTCTTTTCAGGTAAAGCTACCATTGCCTCCAGCAAGAAAATTCCAGCAACTCTGACTGAAAAGACTTAAGAATAATTAATATCCAGGGGATATTTCCCACAATTTTGCCACTTAGCAAACTTCCATTTGTCCTCTTATCTACCCTTGCTGAAAGCCATGGCAGTTGTAGGTAATGGGTCATTTAGTTGACAGCATCTGGCTAGCTTGCCATCAATTAAATATGGTTAAAGCTGGAATAGGAAAGTTACTCAAAAATGTCTGGTCAAAATTGTGCTGAAAGGAGCCAGCACATTTTTTATTAGATGTGATCAAGACAGATAGACTCACATTGCCTAAACAGTGATCAGGAATGTTGGAGCATGGGGGGAGGCTAAAAAGCCTAGATGTCAAGGACAATGTGTGATTAAAACCCTTCCTTTATTAAACATGTTTAATGCAACACAAAAAGCAACAGGACATCAATTGTGTGGTCATCAGCTTAATATTTTTTACTATCTTCTGCAGTTGTTCCTAGCATTGACCCCACTGTAGATATGGTTGGATATTGGTTTTAACTTTGTTTCTATTGTTGTTTAATTATGTAAACTGTTATCGCTTGGGTTGGCCAGAAGTTCACAAAAGCAAGTTAAAATAATATTAATTATTATTTTATATTTTTCTAATACTTTTCTTTGAAATAGTTGCTTTCCAGGTTTTGAGTCCAAAGCTCTGCCTCTGGATTGCCTTTCTTAAATATTCTTATACCTTGTGATCAGATTATGGTTCTGTTTAAGCAATCATTGTAATTTGTATATTTCATCAGTTTACCTCGTAACTTTTATATGCTGTATTTTATAGCCATGCTCTGATATTAGTTTAATTCTATTGTGCTATATAGGCTCTAAATAATGTTTGTTGCTCAGAGTTCCATTCTGACACAGGGCAATAAATATCTTAAGCATATGTACATCCATTTTTCAATAATAGTATTTGCTGAGATTTGGCTTATAGCATAAGATGGAAATCTTTCTCCTTAACTTAAATTAAAACTGAAGAAACATATTGTATATTAGCAAAACAGGCAAGCCAAATAAGCATGAAAAAAGTGTGTCTAATTCTGTCTTCATGGGCAGTTTTCAAGTTATTCTTAGCTGAGGTTTTAGGTCTTTTTAACTCAATATTAATAATAGTATGCATAGGAAGTCATCAACATTGAGGTTTTCTTAACAATGGTTAACAACTCTTGTGAAGAGACAAGTCACTCAAGAAATTTATCTACAATTGGAAGCCCTTTGTGGACTTTTTGCAGGAAATGAAAAAACAACAACAAATTATGACATACAGATTTGACAATTTTTTTTTTCATTTGGGGGAAAATGAATACTATAGTGTTAAACTAAGAGTTGAATATAGGTTTTTCTTATATCCTTAGAGAAAGAAGTGGGAAGTCATTTTCTGTATATATTTTTGTTTCCCTTTTTTTGTCTTTATATCTTTCTGGGCCTCTCTCTCTCTCTCTCTCTCTCTCTCTGTTATCTTTCTTTCTGATTGTTAATTTTTATTTGTACATTTTGTAAAACACTTCATAAAATTATTATATTAAAAATTTGATGTTTTCTTAATGATGCTATTGTTTGATCATTTCTGTTTTTCATGCTGGTGTTTGACTCAAACAAAGATGTTGCTGAGATTGTCCTTCATATGACTCTGTTGTTAATCTAAAGAAGCAGAGAATACAGCACTACTAAAGAGAGACGTCAGGAGTATGCGCCTATTAAAAGCACGGGTTGTGCTTCTCATGCCTGATGAGGTATGCCACTGCTTTTGAGATATGCAAGGTCAAGAAATAGAAACAGCACAGATTCCATGAATGTTCTTTATTTTTCTAGGGTATAATAACAGAACCTTGAAATCTGTCAAAGTTTCTCTCTGTCCCCTTTATATCAAACAAAATCAAAGTGGGGTTATTTTTAGTTTCTCATGCTTTCCGCTTTCTTAGTAGTGAATTATCATTTCTCCTCCCTTAATGTTTTCATTGCCTTCTTTAACCTTTATTGAACTCAGATCTGTATTCTTTCACAGCTGTGTCGCTACCTCTACTTTGTACCATAAATATTTATTAATTAAATGTTTAAAATCAATTAGCTTGATACCTTCGGAAGGGAAATTTTAGTAAGGATATTTAGCAGGGATTTTTTTTTTCTTTTCAGTATTCTAAATAACGGCACTTCCTAAATGGAGATCTCTGCTTCCATACAATTTGTGAATACAAGCATTTCATTTAAAAGATTGAAGTCTTACTTATTCTTGATAGAAATATCAATAAACAAAGTGATACCTGGTGTATTATTTGTGCTACTGGAAGCTGTTCTGCATATTTTAAAGGTTCCGTTGCTATTTTGTCCATAACAGTCCTAAAAAAAAGCAAATCAGATATTAGAATAACATAGAGAACAAAATCAGACAACAGAAACTATCATTAGCTAACATACCTATCCCAAATCAAACTCAAATAATCAGCCATTGAAAAATATACTCAAGCCATGTTTCTAAGTCCACTTTCTCTTTCTATGCTTCAGTATGTATATATGTTTGTGTATGTACACACACACACACACACACACAAATCAATCTAAATCCTTCCCACTCCAGAAAATTCTTGGAACAGCAGGGAGAAATTTTATCATCTCTAAATAGATGGGTGGCATCACTAGTTTTCCACTGAAAATCAATAGCTGCTACTTGCTCAGAAAGATTAACAAAACAATATTTTCAAGGTTTTGTTTTAAAAGAAGAGAAGTAGAAGGGAGGGAGGGAGAGAGGGAGAGATAGATGAAGGCCCAAAAGAGTACAGATCATATTTCTGATGACTGCTGGCGGTTACTTTTCTTCAAAATAAAATATTTGTCGTTAAAATATTTAGATGAATTATTAACAAAGAAGTGTAATTCTTTACAAGAGATTCTTTGCAAAATGTACTTCATAAAAGGCACTTCTCCTTGAATCATTAAAGCAGCTGCATCATTTCCTAGACACTGGGATATTGTAATAAACATGAAGCCAAATGGCTGTGTGCATACATGCATGTCAAATGGCTATGTGAAAGGACACATGCAGAAACAGCTGAAAAAGCAGTTTCTGCGGCAGGAAAACAGTTCTTTTTTATGCATTCCAGTGTGTTACAAAGCCCCTTGTTGAATTATTTGCCCAGTTGAAATTAAGACAGTTTCATTTCATTTATCCACTGAACTGAAAGCATAAACCTTTTCAAAACATGCCCACTTACATGGCAGGAAGAGAAAAAGACTTCTATTAATGTTGTGTTTTATTTGAAACAAACATACTATGTACACAGTTCTACATTTTTATTATGTTGTCAGCTACATTAAGCAGCATGGTAAGATATAAATACCTTTAAAATCCTATATGAATTAAGAAAATTAATATTGCAATTCTTTTCTTTCATTGAGACTAAAAGAATTCTACATTTGTAAAAATTTCAACCTCCTGTGAAAGAAAAAAAATATCCCAAGTGAAAAAAAAGGCAACGAAAAGAAATCACTGAACCATTTCAAATGTGAAGCATTATTTCAAAGCTTCTTTCCTCCTCCTCAGTTTAAGTGCTTTCTGCAAAAAAAAGAGAGATACCACAATTTTCTTTTAATGGTCAGTTATGAACTTTAAATGTAAAAGCCAATCAGAATATAAGAGTTGGAAATAGCCTGAGTAATATTACTAACCACTGTAAGATTTCTGCACAATATCTTAAATTATTATAGGGGGTCTGCATTCTTATTGAATGCCAACTGTGATTGCCCTGCCTACTAGGTCAAGAACTGCATTCTTCATCTTTATTAGGAAACAACAGTATAGTGTTTATGTAAATCAGCTGAGAACCCAGGATTCTTTTTCTACAATGGAGAGAGAATGGAAGACTTAAGGTCCAGCATGTGGCCTTAAATTAAAGCCTTTTGATATGTTGTAACTATATAGTATTAGAGCTAGGCCTTGCTGATCTTTTTTTTTCCCCCAATGAGGTTGCTAGGTAACTGCTAAGTTATTTTCCCAGTGGGAAATGGCATGCAGTCTCCCCCAATGAAATGATCCCACCTGAGCCAAAAGAGACTTCTCCAACTTTCCTACCTCCTGATACACTGAACTAAAACTATAATTACCTCAGGCAATGTGGATTAGTACAGCCTGATCTGAATCAGAGAGCCCACAGATACACTTATTTTGATAACCTGAAAAGTGAATTTATTGCAATTATCTACAGGGCTATGAAATGGATGGAGGGGTAAATGGACGAACAGATACAATTTGCTTCGTCCTGGTCTCAAAATCAATGTTCATCCTGGAACAGCAGAGTTGCACCGTCAGCACAGCATCACTGTGTCCTGCACCAATTATAAACTTGTGGGTCCTCTCTAAAGGTAGCCTGAGTGCAATGGAGTAGTCCAAATGGGAGGTTATCATCACTACTGACTGAAACTATCCATGCATCTAGTAAGAGAATCACTGTAAAACAGTTTTCTCTGTTCCCACCCATAGATACTACTGTGAGTCTTGAGCAGGATACCATAGCTGATGGTACTGAATAGAACCAAGAGGGTGTACGCCTCCCATTTAAGTCCTGGTAAAGGTCATTAACAGAGTAACCAATGCCATTTCTGTCCCATGAATTGCAATGGCTTCATGTAAAGTTTAAAAAGTTGGGATAGAGAATCAAATTCCAAGGAAACCCAAAAAGGAATGGTCTCCAGATCAGCCTCTCCTCCCTCACAGGAAGGGTCTACTGTAAAATATTCCAAATCTACAGTAAAATATTTCCTCTAATCTCCAGGCAGTCTTGAAGGATACTAAACTCAATGATACTGAATACTTCTTTCATAACTATCAACATCATCCTCTCCTGAAGTGAGGCCATGATAGTCTTCTGGTTCCATGTAGTTAAGTCTTCTTCAGGCCTACCGGTAGGTCCAGCCCAAGATAAAAGAGGTAATTCTAAAGAACACTCTATTACTGTATCTGCATCAAAGTCTAAGTCAAAAGAAGTCCCAAATAACATGATCAGACATTGCAGTCACTGCCAGGTACAAAGAATCAGTACCATTTGTAAGGTTGCAGCACTGATTACTTATTCAAGTCTATATACAAGAATCTGGTGACTTAAAGTTCAACACTAGATTGGTGCCAGATAAAGGTCAATGGAATTCAGGAGGGAGTGGACTTGGAAAGCTTGTGGGAACGCAATGACTTTAAACTGATGACATCCACCCCAGCTCTACCTGCTCTTCTCATACAGACTCACTACATCAGACTCTTACAGCCACCACATCTCTGGAGAATCAAGAATATGGCAAATAGCAATCTAAACTGCAAAATCTGATATAAACTGGTCACAACAGCCAGATAGACCTACTGATCTGTCCTCAAAAAGGAATAAGCATCCATCCCGTGGATTGTTTGAATTTTAAGAAGAAATAGATTAAACTAAATTTGTTATATCATGTGAGGAAATAGAGGGGGGATTTTTTTCTTCTTTTTTTTAAGGTATTAATTTTAGTTTTTTATATATATGACTTGTTTTGCTATGACCGACCACCCTTTCATCACGATGTTTTCCTGACCATTTTGATGTTAAAATTTTAAAAACCAATAAAATGTGTATTTAAAAAAAAAAGGGAATCAGCATCCCCAGCAAAGAAAACTAGCAGCTATTCTCTTGATGTAATAAGATAGAAATAATTATCCTTCACCTCTTTTAAATTTGTTTTTTAACAGACTGCAATTACAAGATGGAAAAAAAAAACCCTAAACACTCTCAAGTAACATTCATGGTGAGTTTAGAAGTTCTGTCAACAAACCAAAAGGGAGGGAAAATCATATCTCAAATGAAAATTGCAGTTGGCTACAGTTGCTTATAACAATTATAAAATTGCCATGTACTGAAGAATAATGGAAAATATTCTCTTTTTTTCAACTTGCTTGCATTTGGGATATAATCAATTCCGTTCTCTATGTGCACTGTCATTTACTTTCTCCCTGCTGTTAATACGCTCTTTATTAACAAGATGAGGAAAAAATATTTATTAAAAATAAAGCTACTGTTTCAAGAGTGCTACAAAGAGCCCTATCAAAATGAAGATGTCAATTTAAAGTCTTCAAACAGCATGAAAATAGCACTTCGCATATCCATTAGTAGTAACTAATGAAATTCTATTTATAACTTTGTCCAACATTACTGAAAGTAAACCACTCAATTTACTTCAAGGATAATTGCTCTGGAAAACAAGTGATCTAATGTACTCTCGATTTAAAGGTTGTTTTTAAATTTTATTTTAGACAGCATGCTGGCTTAAAAAACAACCTTATGCAACTTTACTTTGGTGAGAGTCAAATGTAGTTCTACTTTACAGCTCATAAGCGTTTTCAATCAGATGAGCATCTCTTGCTGAAAATGCTATAAGAAAGAAAGGTCTGCTTATCTTGGAAGAAAATTTCACAACCAAGTGTTTCTGCTGCTGTTTGGAAACCCTCTAGAGGTGCATTTTAATATAGCAAGTGCTCTCTAACAACCCAAAGATTTACAAAAGGTTTAGGAAATTTGAGAGCTATCTGAGATGAGAGAATCATAATTCCTTAGAATGCAGCATGCCTCACTCAGGAGATTGTAGTTGATTTTTAATAATTCAAAACCTACAGTCACTCTTATCTCGGTAAATAATCTGTGTATTATTTTTATAAAATTAATGATAATATATTTGCTCTGCAAAACAATGCAGAGATTTAATGAAGTATTTGTAGCATCTTTTTATCACTGTTTGATGGTGTTCAGATTTTTTTCCTGAAGCTCTTTACTTTGCAGTTTATCATTTCAATTATTCTGGTGACACATTTTTTTCAGGTCAATGTATACCCTACTTATACCCTTTGCCTCCAGATTTTACACAATTTGTTTACTTGTGTGTATTTGAAATAGATATCACTCAATATAGTTTGTGACTAAAGTCTGTAGATAATATTAAATTGAAAAGCATAGAACAATCTTAAATCCTACAATATAATACAGAAAATGCATTTTCTTTTGATTGGTGTCTTAGGGACCAAATGCTAAGCACTTTTTAGCCATATAATAATCACAGTCCATTCAGCACATTCTACACATATAGCCTATAATTCAATTAAAGGTTTTTCAATTGATCAATAATCTTGATTTAAACTAAATAATTAAATAATATAGTAATAAATAAACTTAACATACTTAATGGATCTCTGCCTATTTATAATGTTAAATTTATTTTGGTAGTGAAAGAGATCTCAAGAAAAAAATAGAGAAGCAGTGAGATTTATTTCATTTATTTCAATGAAAACCTGCAATATATCACTCAATTAACTTGTTTCCTTACCAGTTAAGTCTACAAGGTAAGATTATAATTAACATGATTTTATACATTAGAACAGTGGTGGCGAACCTATGGCACGGGTGCCAGAGGCGGCACTCAGAGCCCTCTCTGTGGGCACGCGTGCCATCGCTCCAATCCTAGGCCTTCAGCTGGGTTTTATAAAACATGTTCGCTTTAGGCCTCCACCACCGTGTACAAAAAAAAAAAAGGTTTAATCAATCAGTCAATTTCAACTTCTCGCTGGGAAAAAGAAGATCTTGCAAAGTTGGAATTGATTGATTGAACTTTTTAGTCCCACCCAGTCTGCTGTTATCACCGCAGCCATGCCCACCCAATGGGCCACACCCACCTGGCACCCGACGATGCATAAGTGGGTTTCAGATTACAGTTTGAGCACTCGGTCTCTAAAAGGTTCGCCATCATTACACTAGAACTATAAAAAGTTATCTGCAATCTTTGGTCACACCATTCATTCATTCATTCATTCTCCTATTAATTATGGAGTAATTTAATGTAAAATTGTTCCATAAGTGTCCTATTTTCTTTCTTTTTTTAAAACACATTTTATTGGTTTTTTGGTTCTTAAGAAAAAGTACTCAGGACACACCGTGGTGTTTGGGTAATCAAACATTCAAAAGTGAAAACATATACAAACAACTCAACTCAATACATTCACTGTCCTCTCTCTATTTCCTTCAAATAGCATAATACGTTTAAAATATTCCATTTCTAATTTAAATTTCTATTACTGCTAAACTTGTTTTAACACTTTGTCAGTTTACAATTACCATAATCAAATTTAACTTTAAATCAACAAGTTATCAATTCAGGTATCCCTTCCAGATATATTCTAATTCTTAATCTCTCACATACCTCATTTTATCACCAACCTCATTTATTTCTTCTTCCACTACACAATAGATATCCTAATTAAAATAAAATATTAATCTACCTATACATATATAATCCCACAGTCGATCAATCTCTTTAAGATAACAAAATAATGTTAAACCTTAAATCATTTCAATTCATTAAACAAAATTCAAATTTCATCCAATTGATTATCATGCCTTATCACATCTATGTTATCATACAGAAAGGTCATCTTACTAATTTAAAACACTCAGTTAATTATTGAAACCATCCAAATCTAAAAAGCCAACAACTTTTCGATTCCAATGCATAATAATTTTCATCAAAATAAACCTATTATTCCAAAAGGTACATTCTTAATCTATTTAAAATATCTATTCTGATAATCACCCTCCTATATTTTTTTTCTTACTTCTAACTCTAAATCTTAATCCTTAACACAGTCCATAAATCCAACATTGCCTTTTAATCCATTACACAATTTTAAATTGTGACTTTTTTTCTGTGCCAGGCGGGTTTCCATAACCCAGCTTCCCTTTCAGCCAGTAGATCTATTTTTGTTGCTTGCAGTGGCCTTTGAAAGGATAGGAATCCCATCCTCCTCATTATGCATCTATTTCTCTCATTCTTAAAGCATCATTGCTTTGTAGTTTCAAATCTCAGTCTTTGCTTCTTCTATTCCTCAAAGTTATAGATGGAAAGTTTATAAAATAGAATAAGTTCCTCTTTTATCTCTGTTAATTCCTCTTCTAATATGTTTGATTTATAGAATAGTCAGATGTAGTCTGGACATCAGTTTGAATGTTTGAAGTGAGATTTCTGGATCTTAATTCTGTAGTAAACTCTTCCATTGTACCACATATTTCTGCAATAGCCTCATAAATCTTTTCCAATATAAGTTTACGTTTTAATTATAACTTAGGTTTCTCCATTGTTTTTTTAAACAAATTTTATTGGTTTTTTAAGTTCTTAAAGCAACATATTCAGGACACATCGTAGTGTTGGGGTAATCAAACATCTTAAAACAAGACATATATACATAATATAATCAATACGTCAAATATTCCCACTCTTTTTCCCTCAAATAGCATAATATATTTAGAATATCCAATTCTAGCTTAAATTTATTCAACCTGAACCTGTTTTTAAGCTTCATCAATTTCTACCATAATCAAATTAACTTTAAATAAAAACATTTTCAATTCAAACATCCCTTCCACATATGTTCTACTTTCTTAATTTTATCAAAATCTTATTTGTTTCTTCTTCCATTATTCTCCGTTATTTAGAGTAAAATATTAATCTATCCTGTACCTATCAAATCTATCAATTGATCTATCTCTTCAAGCTAAAAAAATATCATACCTTAAATCATGTCATTCTATTAAACAAAATTCAAATCTCCAATTAATTATCATGACTAATAACGTCCATATCATCAGAAAATCATATCATCTTATTAAATTTCAATTAACTATTAGTTCACTTCAAATCTGAAACATCTCTTCAATTTTTGTCATTCCATTACATCATAATTTTCATAGAAATAAACCTCACATTCTAAAAGGAACATTCCTAGTATTCTAAATTGTCTTTAATCCCTTATATAGAAAGATATCTTGTTTTTAAACAAAAATATTAATCTATCCTAGACACATCTAAATGCATGTATTTATCAAATTATTCTATAGATATCTAATCCTTCACTAAAGAATTTCGCCCGTCCCACACTGTGCAGGGGAATGTAAAGATTCCCCCGTCGACCATATCCCCAGAGGAGAGGTTGGAGGCCCCAGGGGTAGGTCAAAGGTCAACCCCTCGGTCTGAGAGGTCTCTAACCTGGCTATTTTCTGTGCCTTTAAAAATTCCTTTTCTAGGGCTTGGTGTCTCCAATTGGCCTGTTTGTCAGTTCTCTTAAGAGGTCAGGGCAGTAGATCTGACCTTGGTTTTGGTCGCCGTCTTGTCAACACCCTCCAGACCAGATAGAGCCAATGAGGATGGCAAAACACCCTTTGAGGAAGGTGTAGAATCCTCCATTCTCTGATAACACAGGAGCACGATAGGGGACCCTGGTATCTAGAGAGAATTATATGCTGGATAAGGACAGGCACACTATAGGGGATGCCTGGAACCCAGGTACAGCTGCTGCGTGGATAAGGACAAGCACATGACAGAGGATGCCTGGAATCCAACTATAGCTGTTGCTTGGATAAGGACAGACACACTACAGGGGCGTCTGGAATCCGGATAGAGCTGTTGTGGATAAGGACAAGTGCACTACAAGGGGCGCCTGGAATCCAAATGAAAACCAATTGTATGGATAATGACAGATGCACGAAAGGTATGCCTGGAATCCAGTTGGTAATTTAGTGATCCCAGACAAGCTGGGTTAATTTCGATATGAGCAATGTGAGACCAGGAGACACCAAATCCTGAAAAAAGGGCCCAGGGGGACCTGGCTAATCAAGGGATCCTGTCAGAACTTGAATGGGACTGAAGGCCCATGGGACTGGAGGCAGAACTAGAGACTGAGCTCTAGGTGAGCCTATAGGGGCTCTGTTATATTTATGATAGCAGGCCTCAGTTGAGAAATGGGCCTATCTCGCTCTCAAAATGGCGGCCATCTCTCAAAATGGCGGCCTGCCTGATTATAGTGGGTTGTCTGCTCTAGCTGTACCTTCTTAGTACACCTCCCCCCCAGTGAGAGCCCCCACTTTGAGGACAATTCCAGTAAATGAGGAGGAAGCATCCCCTTCCTCATAAATCCCCCAGAATTGAAAGAGCCTTCCGAGACCACGCAGTCCAAGATGGCAGCCGCGCGTGGAAAAGACAATTAAGTTTGTCGAGATCCAAGGGCTTTAGAAGCAAGCCCGATACAGAAGAAGCACATCCTTAAGAGGCAGTCCGCGTCTGGGTAGCAAGAATACCCAAAAAATGGGACCTTTTCATACCTCCAATCAGCCGCCTAACAGCTGATCGGCGCTGACCTCATGGAGCATGCGCACCGCCGTCTGAAAAAATGGGCGATCGTGTGGCTGCGAGCTGAAGAGAGCAACCAGAGCCGAAAACCTGAAGCCGAGGTTTGAGTTGCAGGCGCAACTCCAAAGGGCCCCAGAAATGATTTCAAAAAGAGAGCCTGAACACGCGGAAGAAATCTCTGGCCTCTCAGCCTCCTCCCAAAATCAGCCACTGGAGCCGCAGCCACAAGCTCCGATAGAAAATTTAAGTCCTTTTAATGTCCGGTTGGGGACTAACAGCTGTTAGTCCCCAGCTGAATCCAAAGTTTTAGAGGGAAAGGTTAATTGTTAGATTGGTGGGGGGGGATGAAGGAGCCCCTTCTTTAAAACAACCTAGTTGTATTACCCCCCAAGTCAGGAAATTGAGGACAAATTCCAAGTTCCTGAATGGGAAAAGAATGGGAAAATTTACTAATGGTAGGCCAAATTCTGTGCTAAATACAGCACTACATAGCAAACTGGGGAAAATAATATCCACCAATGGAGACTGTACCTGCCTAAGAGCCAAACTTGCATGTCTGTCCTGGGCGAGATCAAGTCAAGACTGGGATCTCTATAGTCCAGGACGGGCATAGCAACTTTGGCTGACTTGATCTGATTGGGCAGGAATACAGTCTAAACCCATTGGTGGATTCTCCATCTCCAGTGCTGGAGAACAGATGAAATTTGATAGCTGTGAGAAAATAAATCTTGCAAATGTATTTTAGAGACATACTTCTTAAAGAGCAAGCTAATGTGCAGGCATAACAAAAAGGGAAATATTGCTAAAAGGCCTCCTTTTTTTGCATTCATAACCAGTTTCATTAAGTGAATGCTATGCATTATGTGAAACGTAGTATTATACTAACTGAATAGTGCTGTTTTGAACATTCTCAGTACATGTACACATTATATATTCTATGGCAATTCTAAGCAATTGGACCTAATGCAATTTTGCATTTGACTGGTATCTAAATGCTCATTATACCTGGAGAACAATGTATTTGGCTCCATGTGCTTCTGTAAACAATTCCCTCAAGTTTTCAAAAAATGCTTAATTGAAGCAAAAGCAATTCCTATAGCAATATATCATGCTCCTATCTCCAATGAATCAATAGATTCTCACTCATATTTTATTTGGTTCTCAAGAGCAGCATTAAAAAAAATATCCAAATCCAGAACTTAAACTCCATTTAAAAAAAACTGACATATTACAGATGATGCTATAAGTACATGTTTTGGACAACACTAACATAAGAGGATCTTTCAACCAATCCTTAGGAATGTTGAAAACTACCTTATGCTGAATCATATCTAGCCCAAAATTCTTATTTGGGGAATATTTCAGAAACGGCTTTTTCTATACCTACCTGGAATCACTGGCAACTACCAAGACAGATCCTCGTTTTTCATGGGAAAATGGAACCAATTAAGTGCCAAACACTTGTTCTATCACTTTGTCCTATATATATTTTTTGTTAAATTAAAATCACATAAAAAGAAAAAAAAGAAAGGAAAGAAAGAAAAAACAAGAAGTGCAAGAAAAAGTTGGGGAAAAAATAGAAAAAATCTGAAGTGGTTTCCATTATTTCTGCATAGCAGTTATAAATTTCCCTTTTATTTATTAAGACATTATCCAGTTTCTTTTCTATGTCCAATGTAACATCCTTTTTCACATCATTCTTGTAGTCTCTAATTTTTAAATCTACTTTCAAATCAATCTCAATCTTGTCAAGTAAAACTTCTTCCATGACATCGTTTAAACACAGTGCACCTACAGAGGCAGACATTCCTAAAATTAACTCCTGAATACATTGCTCAAAAATATCCTTCAATATGTTGAGCATTAAAATATTTCATTTAATTCTGCATTTGTAAATCAAACATAAGCGACCTTCTCCTTTAACTGTAATCTTTAGTTCTCTATAATATCCAATATTTAAATTTTTATCTTAATATATTTTTTTAAGAAAAATTTAAAAAGCAAAGCATTTTCTGCCAGGAAGGATTCTTATAATTAATTTCAAAATCTTATTTAAAATGTATGTGGACCCTTAGTTTATTTGTAATTTTCTAAAATCAACCTTTTAATTCCCTTGCTATTTACTCCCTCCCTAAAGTTTTTTTTGAAGTCCTTAAACTTATATTTAAAACTTTTATTGCTAATAATCAAAGGAAACTCATCAGGTGCGGTAAAACCAAATATTTCTAATAGATGAAAAGCAGTTAACAAGCCATTTCTGAAAGTGATTAGCAAATGACATATGCATAGGCAGTGTCCTTTTAAAGATACTAATTATGGCTTGAGGAAAATGTATATGCCAGTGGTGGTGAACCTATGGCACGCTTGCAGAGGCAGCACTCGAAGCCCTCTCTGTGGGCACGCTTGCTGTTGCCCCAACCCCGCGGCCCCCACCTCACCAGCAGCCCCCCATAGGAGAGTCGCCCCCGAGTGTGGCCCACACAGAGCAGTGCAGCCAAGAACATGGCAGCCAGGCAGTGGGGACAAGATTCCGCCCTCATGCCCTGTCGTGTGCAGTTGATTCTGTGCGGCGCAGAGGATGTGGCTGCCATGGCGCTGCTGGGCAGCCTGGGCAATCTGTGGCAGGCTGTGGAGGCGGTGGGTGGCCCTGCGGGCATGCGGGGCCAGGGGTGGGATGGGGGTGAGGTGGGGGCGGAGTGGGCAGGGTGGGGGCAGGGCCTGTTTTTGGGCACTCAGTCTCAAAAAGGTTCGCCATCACTGGTCTATGCCCTTATCTCCCAGAGCTGTAAATCCCCAGTGATACTGTCTTGTGGTCTCCTCATAAGCAGTTACTGTCTAAGGCACTAAAGAAGTCCTCTCCTTGTCGAAAGGGTTAATTGTTTATTTCACCATGATCATCAGCTTCATTTTTTCCAGAGCCATTTTCAATTTACCATTTTTTCCCCTGGAAATCCTCTAAAATGGGAAGTCCAGGTTCTAATGTACTCCCTATGCAGAAAAATTACTTTTTGAGAGTATTTCTATATATATGAACAGTCTGCTGATTTCCATAAACCTTTAAAAAAAATTATAACCCTAATCTCAGCTAAGGGATTCAACTAATAATGGTCATCTTACAAGTATAGAAGGGATACAGTTCTATCAACAGTCATACAAAAATACAGAGGAACAGCAAATCTATGAAAATAAATACCACGGCTCAATAAAATTTTTATAGCATTCATTCTACGTTCCTATTCTTCAACTGACTCCTGGTCAAAATTGATTATGTTTTTAGTGTTATAGCACGGGGAAAGGAACAGAAGCAGAAGCTACAATTTTCAAGCACAGAAATCAAACAAACCGATTCACCTTAATGTTTTGTTCCACGCATGTTGACTTACAAGAAGAAACAGTTCATCGCAGCTCTACACTAGATGGCATGTAATCCCACATAATTCAGTACTACACTGAAAATAAATAAGTTGAAAGAGATGAGTATGTCTTCCAAGATAGTTGTATACTTTTGCGTGCATTCTGAACCCTCTGGGAAAGGAGATGCTGCCAGAGCGAGAATTTTGTCACATATTCACATGAACCTATCAGGTCACAGAACCCACTTACAGAAATATCCTTTACATGGGTGGGAGAAATACCCTGTACCTGGGAAGAAATCCCAAGATGCCTAATGTCCTCGGAGAACCAGCTATTTTAATAGCATTTTCACTGAAATGAATATGTGAAACTTGGTATGCAGAGTGCACGTGATTGGTAGGCTGGGATTTGAAAATGTGACTGTATCTCTATTTCAATTGATGTATGCTCATGTTCCAAATGAATGCTTGCACAGACCTGCCAGCAAAAATGCCAAAATGAAGTTTCTTAAGAGCTCAGAAGAATCAGCACATGAATAGTATACATGAATACACAAAGGACTGGTACTGTCACATTTCTCTGTGGTTTAGTCTGATTTGATGAAAAATTGGTGAAAACCCCTGGTCTGAAGAGCAAATCTGATCTGTTTAGAAGTGACACTCTAGACCAGACATGTCAAACTCGTGACATCGCGCAACGTATCGGAGCTTTTTCTCCATTGCGAGCAATGGGGTGGGCGTGGTTTCCTGGTGACATGACGTGTCAGGCACACTGGCTGAGGAATTCTGGGAGTTGAAGTCCACAAGTCATAAAAGGGCCAAGTTTGAAGATACCTGCTCTAGACAAACAGAGGCAGCTTTCAAGCAGACTACTGCTCATTAGCCAGCCTTTCCTTTAGCTGCCTGCCTTCATGCTATCACAGGCCACTAAAATAGCTGAACTTCCATAATATGGATAAACTAAACAAACATAGGGACAATGTGGGTATGGGACATAGGGGGAAAAAAGGATTTTTCAAAAACCTACTTGAGATCCAAGTGAAAAATTTACTCAGCTGTGTTGAGCTGGCTGAGGAATTCTGGGAGCTGAAGGCCACAAGTCTTAAAGTTGTCAAGATTGCAGATCCCTGGTTTAGAGGATACTTTTCTAGAGGAATAAGGCAATTCTTTCTCAGTACCAAAATCTGATTCACCTTCTCAATGTTTTAAGTAAAAAAAATACATTCTTGTACTCCCTCCCACCAAAAGTGGTTTTCTTTTCCTCCATTCCATTGTGTCCAATTCTCAAAGACTGTCCAGACAAATTCTGCAATTTTCTTGGCTAGATATTTCAGATATGGTTTACCATTGCCTCCTTCCTAGGGCTGAAAGAAAGGTCACCTAGCTGGCTTTGGGCCCAAGGCAGTACTAGAACTCACGGTTTGCCAATTTCTAGCCTGATGCCTCAACCACTTCCCTAAACCAAATGTAGTATTTATTTAAGCAGCTATTAAATAGAAGTCGTTCAGAAATGCTTAGCAATATAATAACCAGGGAAATGAGATGAATGATTCCAGCTCCACTACAAACAACGGTGTAAATGATGGAAGACTGGTTCTAAACATTTAAAGGAAAAATATTGTATTTATTAAGAGGATTACTAATATTCTTCTTGTTGCTTTTATAAAACAGATTGGTTGTGACTGGCCAGCTTGGTTCTCAGGCCTGACATCATGGGGTGTAAAAAAGGGACTAGCCCAAAGTCACCCACCAATCTTTCATGCCTAAAACAGGACTACTTAATTTTTAGTCTGGTACCTTAACTGCTACTAAACTGGTTCTCTGCTTTATTCCTCATATCCCTTCAAGCCTTAGGAAGACCTTTTGATTTCACATATCATTAAATGTCCCATTTCACCATGATTTTCTAAATAAACTACAGTTCACTACATTCATATACAGTGCCACTGAGTTTTGAAAGGCGAAGATGGATTTGCAAACCACAATGCCTAATTTCATGTGAACCAAAACAAGCAAATTGTATTAAGTTTTAATGCAATATCTAAACCAAATGCCCCAAGGTATACCTGTACAAGTATCTGGAAGGAAAGTAATGCTCTCCTTTGGGCGGTGTGCTGGCTTAGAAGTAGAGCTCTTGCCTCACAATCAGCAGTCTGTGAGTCCAATCCTAGGTAGCGGCAGATATTTCTCTCTGGGTGCAAAGAGAAAAATATCTGCTGTGAGCATGTAGGCATCAGGAAGGGCATTCAACCAGTAAATGCTCAGCTCCTTTCAGTCGTCCCAACTCCACCCCGATGCAAGGGATTACAGGGTCATTAAAAAAGTAATTCCTTTATCATTACCACTGTTGTTCTAGAAGAGTTGGTAAAAACAAGAATTAAAGGGAAAGTTGGATTAAGGAAATACGGAAAAGGAGACAGTCTTTCTTTCATTCAGCTGCCTTGGAAAATTACAGGCAGTCCTCGACTTACAACCGATTGCTTAGTGACTGTTCAAAGTTGCAATGGACTTTCCAAGGGCTACCTATCATCTGGATGTCTGCCCCCCCTGTTCTGATGCCTGCTCCCCTGTGATCACGTGATCATATTTTAGGCACTCGGCAATTGGCTCGTATTTATGCCTGTTTGCAGCATCCAGCAGTAATGTGATCATGGTTTACAACTGTTTTTGTTGGAAACAGGTGTTTACTTATGGTTTCTACATCCATTGTAGACAATGGATTCAATTCACTACCACCAGGTTCGCTTAATGACCACAATGATTCATTTAACCACCACAGCAAAAAAAGTTATAAAATTGGGTGCAGTTATGTGGTGACCTGCTTAATGACTGACACAACTTGATACAACTTATGATGCTAATTCCAGGCTCAAATATGGTCATAAGTTGAGGACGACTTATAAGTGAATCGCTTTCTAACTTCCAAGAAACCTAAATCAGATCATTTTTATATCAGTCAAAGATGTAGAAGATTCAATGATTCTTGCTCATTTCTATTAAAGTACTCGTCTGGTTTACAGACAAGATATTTAATTAGTTTAAACCCCTTTTCTGCACCCTGGTTAATATCACTGATTTGGTTGCTAAATATCATTTTTTACTTCTGTGCAGTTTGCAAAGTTATTTAAAGAAAGATTTGTTTTGATGTCATAAATTACAACATTACATTAGAACTCATGGATATTCAGTTCAGCTGTTTTGTTTCAAATAAATTTCATTATTACTTCACTCCTATTTGGTATTTATTTCAAAACCATGTAGTAATTTGCAATATAGACTTTATTCTTTTATATCATAGTCTATGTCCTAAAAATTGCTTGAGAAAAAGAATATAATAAAAAAACATGGTAATATAGGTTCATTTTCTTCTGTTAAATACATAATCAGTGCTCATACATGCTATGTAGTCATATTTTCTCTCTTTTATATTGTTCTCCCCCCCTTAAGCACTAGTAGTTGCTATGGTAACAGTAGATTTTCTTCTCTTTCCAAGTTCATTCAGGTGCCATCAACTTCAATAACTATTATTTTTGCAAAAATCACAGCTAGTCCAGAGCAATTGTTTGCTGATGAAAGTATGGTTATCTATCAAGAATTCATGTATTCATTCTAACGAAAGGACAAGTATTAATTGCTATTTACTAAGAATTGGCAACACAATTTAGCCAAAAAAGAAAGAAAATTCTCATTGCTTAATTTAATCATCTAATCCTATTCAAAGGTTACTTCAAATGAATTGTAGCACTGTTTGCAAAAGAAACATGTCTCATTCAACCAGGATGCAACTCAGGAATGGCCATATACAGCTTCTCCAATAACAGTTAGCTAGTAAGCCAAGAGTAAGGAATGCTGTTCACCTCTGATGTAAACTCTTGGTACTCAAGATGTAATGAGCATATTAATATCCATCTAATAATATAGAAAAATAATTGTTCTCTGCACCAGGACACACAACCTTGTCCTGTCTTGGGGTTAATCACTCATTTTTCTTCCTAAGTCTTTAGCAACCCCAAATCAAACAAATGCGATTGTGTCATATGAATATCTCTGAAGGATTGTTTTGAAACTATGTTAAATTAATGGAAGAAGAATAGATTTTTTTAAAGGGTAAAACTGAAGTGTTAAGTCCATCAAGGACTAATTATACTTGTTGTTACAGTCAAAAATTGTGCTACCATTAGCTAATTCCAAAGAACATGTTTATCAGGAACCTATGAGACTAGTGCAACTTATAATCTATCAACCTTTGTTTTAGACATTAACATACATCCAGCACATATATATGCTCAGCCCTGATCTACACCAGCACTTATCAAAAGGAGGGCATGGCTAACATGTGTACAACATCTAATATCTGCTATGCTAGTACAGATAGTTCTTGGTTTATGACTATTCTTAGTGACTATTTGAAGTTACGATGCACCCTTCCCAAACAATACTTATGACCCAATTTCAAAGTTACAATAGCTGCACACATACCCTCCATTCACACAGCTGCATTTCGAGTGCTTAGCAACTGCTTACAGGTATTTGCAGCATCCTGCAGCCACATGACTGCAATTTTCAAAGTTTTTTGCCACTTTCCAGCATTTATTTCTGGTTTCCAGCAAAAAAAAAAAAAGCCATTGGATGAAATGGATTCATTTAACGACTATGGTATTTGTTTAATGACTATGCACATAGAATGCTCTGCATTTTTTTTGTGTAGAAGGAGATATAGGCTAGGCAGCCTTGCCAGGTATTGGGCATGCCACCCTATCTCCCAAAAGGATAAAGTTTGATCTCATAAAATTTGGGCAAATGATAAAATATGAAAGCAGTGAGTAACTAAATGGTAAACCACGTAGGCTTAGGCTGAGTTCAGTTCAGCAAAGTTACTGTATGATTCAGACAGTGTTTACCCAGAAGGAATTATGTTCATCACACTCATATGAGAAAGTCATCACCATTTAATATACAGAATGACTTTGCTTAGTTGCAAATATGGGATCTATATTACTAAGTAGCAATTTTTACAGATGGAATGAAATATGCAATTTTGTGAATTACGAAGTTGCCAAAAAGATGAGGAACAATGAAGAAAGGATTAGTATTCAACCTCAATAAGCATCAACAGCAAATGTTTAATCTTTACCCCTGTAAATATCCCATCACAGTCTTTTTTTTTTTTAAACCAACCTGAGTTTGTTCAAACAAGATCACAGGATATACTGCTATGAATGACTATCTAAGGCAAAAAAGGTAAAGGAAAAAGCGAACACAGTGATTAATGTTGATTTACAATCTGTTCAGTACAGAATAAATTAATTAAAGGCATTTAAATGCTGGTTATCACACAGAACAACAGAACTAAGACTATAATATTGTGACAGAAGTAAGTTTAAATTATATGCACTATGCCGGGAGTGTCAAACTGCCAGCCTGTGGGCCGGTTGCATCATGCGGAGGCTGCACCCACGCCAGCTCTGTCAATGCGAAAGTCACGATACATCGCGACACATCCCTTGACGCGGCGAGTTTTATACCTGTGCACTATGCTAATAAAAACAACTCCTGGACAAGCATTTCATAATTCATAAAGTCTGCACTATTGCAAAAGGAGTCCTATGATAGACAAAACTATGCAATCCTGCCTGATTACATGATAATTATTTCTATATGTTTAATGTCTGTATATGTCAGGCAACAGATTTTGGCTCAAAGACAAACTGGCATTTTGAAGGACTTTAATCTCACTTCTCAGGGAAGAAACAAATTATTTCACATGTTTTTACTACCAAAAACAAACCTTTATTCCCTTTTTAGTTGAGAATTAGGAACCAAAGGATAAGTACGAAAAAAAAATCCATTTGGCCTAAATTATAAAAATTAGCTACATTTTTATTTTATTTTATTTTATTCATTTATTTCACACTGCCATCTATCTCATAACATTGACTCTGGGCAGCAGAGAAAGTTAAAACTCAAGACGCTCAAAGTTAAAACAAATATACCTAAAATCATAAAAACTGCATTATCAAGATAACTTACTTAACTTCCTGGCATAAACTTCACACATTTTAATTAATTTGTATGAAATTTGAAACAGTAGACAAAATACATTACAAGGAATATTTGCTTAGAAAAAGTGTTACACGAGGAAGATGTAGGAGATGACCAGGCTGAGCCTGAGGGATGGGTCAAGTGCACCATTAGTCTTGAGTACCTTCACACCCACAAGAAATCTAAGTCCATCCCACCTTCAATTCCATTGACCCTTATCTACCGCCAATTTGCCTTGACCATTAGTAGTTCAGATTCCTTGTGGAGACTTTAGGCAAGCAATAAGCCTGTGTTCATTGGAACCACCTTGACTCCTGATTTCCTGTTTTTGACAGAAAACTGCGTATCAAATACTTGTATTAGAGGAAAGTTGTCTTAAAGTACATAATATTTTCACAGTCTTTTTTCCAGATTCACAAAAAATACAAAGATGAATCAAAACAAACACAATTTAAAAGTGAGAAATGGACCTAAATGGAAACAGTTGCCAACTCTATGTTTTCAATAGCATAAGAGCTACCTCCAACAGCAATGTTATTGCAAAGTAGGGACCGAGCCCTTTTCAGCTAAACTGGCAACTTCTCCCCCAATGCTATTCCAAAGCACATGCAATAAACCGCAACAATATGATCATGTTATTTACACATGCAAAAGTAGTTCCTTATCACAAGAAGAATGTGAAGTAGCCTGTGGAAGGCACATGAAAATAAGAATGTATAACAAAAGACAACAAATTCCTAATGAATCTGGAAGTCGATTATTAAGTATTCATGAAGATCTTTATTCCAATATGAAAAGATCTGATAGATCCAGACCAGTGCGAAGTCATCCAAGCTGAATTAAGTTTTTTTCTCTCTGGATCAAAAAGCCCACCATAATAAGCAACATGCAAATGATGTGACAGCTGATGAATCATACCAGCCAAATACAAAAATGTAATCTGTCATAGTGCTTGATTTTTCTTTTCATGCCAAATATAAGCTATTCATTTGCTATCTCTGTCATCATCAAACATCACCCATCATCTGCTCCATAGGCTCATTAAAAAATAAACCCACAGATTTATTCATAACGTAACAGCTTGTGAGATTTGTTGATATTTCCTGTTTTAAGTTAATTAATCTTTTGAAAGAAACTGATTAAATGAAGCTTTTTTCAAAATAAAAGATAACCAAAACTTCTCCTTTTCATCTTGAAAAAACATCATTGCATATGAGACAAAAGGATACTGGTAACATGTTTGGAATCCACTAAAATGTTATATAAATGCTAAACATTATCATTACATTAAAAAATTATATACCCCAAATAACTAATTCAGTATTGTGATTTCCCCAGTACTAATCAAAATGATTAAGATATCCCTGAATTTATTAAACCATGCAGTAAAACATGTCTATACAAGATTCAAGACAAGAATAAGCATAATCATTTTGAACAACACAATTTTAGCATCCCCATTTCTCATAATATGTGTAACAAAAAGAGCAATAAATTTTTATCTTCAACACTGCATGAATAATTACTTTATACATAATTTAGATTATCCCACACATGCAGCTAAGAATGGAAGCAGCTTTTCTGCAGTTACTGAGGCTTGAACAAACATTGTTTTATATGGATACAAAGCAAACATTTCAAATGGCAATCAACAATAAATTCCATTTAAGAACTAGACCAAGTGCAGGAAGGAGGAGCAAAACTATACACAGTTGCTTTACGCCAACAACTGTAACAAATCTAGACACTGACTTATCTCTATTGAGTACAAAAGACTTCTCTGATCTTGTGAGTCTGCATGTCCATTTTTAATGTCTGAATAAACCAACTGCCTATCATAACAGACAACATTTGTCAAAATCTCCTCCTCTACAATTTAGCAACTTTATGCCTAAAAATAAATTCTGGTCTGGGTAATTCAGGTAAGCTAGTTTAGGAAGCTGGAAACCGGCATTAGATTACCCTGTATCTTCTAACTTAATTTTAGGCCAGAATTCTTTTTTGCAATTCTAATGGCCATAGGAACATTCATATTCTTTGACACTATTAAGAGCCATTTCATTTGGAAGGCTACAGCCTGAAGACAATCAACTAACAAATTCTTTGCTAACTCTAGCAGCTAAGGCCCTAAATTACAAGGATTTTCTGCTGCCAGTAATGGAGCTTCAAAGGGAAATTTGCATGGGTTTTGGCTTTACTTCAAGACAGTTTCCTGCAAAAAGTAGGATTTTCTTCTCTCAGCTTTAAATTTTGTGTTCCATTCCTTGACAAGCAGCAACACACCATGAATCATGCAAGACGCCCACAATACTAACAGAGGCTTGCTTTATCTAAATGTTTTTCACAAAGTCACTTTCCAGCATGCACCCACACAGCCTGTAGATTTGAAATGGTACATTTGAAAGCCTGACATACCACCTTTGAGAAAACCGGGTGTCTTTTTGACAGCAAAGGAATAAAAAAGGTTATATTTTCTATAACTGAGATGTCTCAGTGGATGACTGTTCTGCTCCAATTTAGACCTCCAGGCAGTGGTCTTCATTGCTATTCTGTACTAGTGAGAGGATGGATTCTTAAATAATCAACAGAAAATGTGCAGCTGGTAGCTGCAAAGCCTGACTACTATACTACTCCTAAGTTAAGATAAACCCTATATTATTACTGCACTACTCAGAGAAACTAAAGATAATCCATAAATTGCTAGATACACACAGAGAAAATGGTCTCCAATTCAGACAGAATTAATGTTAGTTAGACTACAAAGAGTTCCCGAAATAAAGCTGCAATGATAATTCTATATGCAAGAGAGAAGCAAAATACAGTCAGATACACCTTGTATTTTTATGCTTGCTTGAGATGTTTATATGTAATTATAGTTATTAAATTAATGTGTGTCATTCCATAAACCTGTTTTGTATGCTTTTCCTTTCCTCTATCCTCATGCAATTCATATATAAATTTTCTCTGTTGACATAAATTCATACTGCCAGCTGAAGTTATTGACACAAAAAATATAAAAAAATTATAGAGTATGCACATTTGAGAATAATACAATCAAAGTGATTGTTTAATGAAAACATATCAGTAGTTTAGCTGGACTATAATCTTTGAACCTGAGATACATAACTGGACACTGTGGCCTAATCATTTGCTATTACATTTTTTCACACAAGTTCCTCTGTCTGGAAGACCTTTCCCAGCCAGTGGCCATCAAACAGCACACTATGAGGCAACTACAGGTGAATACCAACATAAATAGTTTGAATTGGACCTCCAGTAAACTTCATAGAGTTGATTTCAATACATTCAGTGCATGCTTACTTGAAAACAAGCACCATTGAACTCAATGAGGTTTATATCTGTCGTTCACTGTTACACCAACTTTTCAGTTAAGTTTGTTAAATTATGATGAACACACTGAAAGGATGCTCATTCCTCTTGAACTTTTGAGTGGTCAAAGTGCATTTTAGTTCTCGCTGTTTTTATAAAGGAATAACTTAGAAAACACTGTGTTCAACATACAGTCCTCTGCAGCATGCAGCACTTAAAGTAGGATCATACTTCCCTTTCTGAATGGAAATAAACCACAAATTTCTATTTTCCCTCATTGTCAGCTAGACAGAAATCATATGGTCTGTATATACCGCTTGCATGTGTTTGACTGTAAGATGCGGCTAGCCATTTCCTTAATCAAAAGAAATACATGTAAACTAATGGTCAATATCTAGCAGGACACCTAAATGTTATAATTAGTAAAGCAAAGCAAATACCAACATATTCCACTGTGTCACTTTTTTGTTATACAACAGAATATACAGTAAAGTACAAATACCACATTAGGGCTACTTAGAAAGTAAAAATCATTGTTATTTAACCAAAAACTAAATGTTGAAAAAGACTATGAATCACACACAAGGTTATTCACCAACCCCTTCAGAATCAAAATGGGAAAGCAATTTTGAGCTTTGATGTCATCAAATCTTGACATAGAGAATGGGAGAGGCTTCCATTCCACTACTTCAGAGGATAGAGGACAGTCCTGAGAATAAGGTCTCATAAAAAAAACTTACGATTTTTAACTTACAAATCAAGTTAAGGACATTGAAAGACAGCAGATGGTTTGGATCAGTAGGCCTAGTCACTGAGGTCTGATAGACAATGAGAACAGAAGATCTGTAGTTACAGGGTCTGGCACTGAAAAGATCACAGATAGGAGAACCCTTTTATCCTTCCTTCCTTCCTTCCTTCCTTCCTTCCTTCCTTCCTTCCTTCCTTCCTTCCTTCCTTCCTTCCTTCCTTCTTTCCTTCCTTCCTTCCTTCCTTCAAAATCTTTGGCTATTTATCAGACAAGGTTCTCAAGGAACTGGCAGATGTGATCTCGGAATCACTGAACTATATTTTTCAAAGATCCTGGACCACAGGGGAACTACCAGAAAGGGAAAAAAATGGACCCAGGAAATTACAGACCTATCAGCCTGACCTCAATACCTGGGAAGATCCTGGAAAAGATAATCAAACAACGAATCAGCGAACACCTAGAGGCAAACAAAATCATTACTAAAGACAACATGGGTTTGTCAAAAATAGATCATGCCAGACAAATCTTATTGCATTCTTTGACCAAGTGACAAAATTAGTGGATCAGAGGAATGCTGTGGACATAATTTACTTGGACTTCAGTAAGGCATTTAATAAAGTAGATCACAACCTACTACTTGACAAGATAGAAAAATGTGGGGTAGACAGCACCACCACCAGATGGATCCGGAGCTGGCTGACCGGCTGTACTCAGCAAGTGGTCCTCAATGGAACTGCATCTACATGGAGGGAAGTGTGTAGTGGGGTGCCCCAGGGCTCTGTTCTGGGCCCAGTGCTCTTCAACATCTTCATCAACGATTTGGACTAAGGGATAGATGGGGAACTCATCAAATTTGCAGACGACATCAAGCTGGCAGGAATAGCCAACACTCCAGAAGACAGGCTTAAGATAAAGAAGGATCTGGACAGACTTGAACACTGAGCACTATCTAACAAAATGAAATTCAATGGTGAAAAAAGCAAGGTTCTACATTTAGGCAAGAAAAACCAAATGCACAAGTAAAGCATAGGTGATACCTTGCTCAATAGCAGTAATTGTGAGAGGGACCTCGGAGTCCTAATAGACAATCACCTAAATATGAGCCAGCAGTGTGCTGCAGCTGCCAAAAAGGCCAACACAGTGCTAGGCTGCATTAACAGAGGGATAGAATCAAGATCACGAGAAGTATTAATACCACTTTACAATGCCTTGGTAAGGCCCCACTTAGAATACTGCATCCAGTTTTGGTCACCACGATGTAAAAAAGATGTTGAGACTCTAGAAAGAGTACAGAGAAGAGCAACAAAGATGATTAGGGGACTGGAGGCTAAAACATATAAGGAACGGTTGCTAGAATTGGGTATGTCTAGTTTAACGAAGAGAAGGACAAGGGGGGACATGATAGCAGTATTCCAATATCTCAGGGGCTGCCATAAAGAAGAGGGAATCAAGCTATTTTCCAAAGCACCTGAAGGCAGGACAAGAAGCAACGGGTGGAAACTAATCAAGGAGAGAAGCAACCTAGAACTAAGGAGAAACTTCCTGACAGTGAGAACAATTAATCAGTGGAACAACCTGCCTCCAGAAGCGGTAAATGCTCCAACACTGGAAGTTTTTAAGAAGAGACTGGACAGCCATTTGTCCGAAATGGTATAGGGTTTCCTGCCTGAGCAGGGGGTTGGACTAGATGACCTCCAAGGTCCCTTACAACATTATTATTATTATTATTATTATTATCGATCATCGCACAGTCAGCCAGATGTTCAGACTGGATTTGGCATTTTGTCTACCTATCGAGTCCTTACCCAGGACCTGGGATAGGCAGAAGTGGATGTTTGATGGTATTACAGATATCGTCGCAGGATGGAAGCAGTTCCTAATAAGGCCGCCTTTTGCAATTGACTAATAGCGAATTTGTCAATGCCAATGGTGTTCAAGTGGTGCTCCAGTTGTTTTGGGATTGCACCCAAGGAGCCTATGACTATTGGTACTACCCTTGCTTGCTTTTGCCACAGTCTTTCTATTTCTATTTGTAGGTCTTTGTATTTTGTTATCTTCTCCAGTTCTTTCTCTTCTATTCTGCTATCTCCAGGCACTGCCACATCCACTATCCAGACTTTTTTGTCTTTCTTATCGACAATTGTTAAGTCTGGGGTGTTATGTTGCAGGTGCTTGTCTGTTTGAATTCTGAAGTCCCAGAGCAGTTTAATTTTATCATTTTCTATGACTTTCTCTATTTTATGATCCCACCAGTTTTTGCTTACAGGCAAATGATATTTTTTGCAGATCTTCCAATGCACCATTGTTGCTACTTTGTCATGCCGCTGCTTGTAATCAGTCTGTGCAATCTTCTTGCAACAGCTTACCAAGTGGTCCACTGTTTCTTCAGCTTCTTTGCATAGGCGGCACTTACTGTCTGTTGCTGTCTTCTCAATTTTGACTTTGTATGCATTTGTCCTTAAGGCTTGGTCTTGTGCAGCCAGAATTAGTCCCTCGGTCTCTTTCTTCAATTTTCCTGCTCTTAGCCATTGCCAGGTTTTATTATTATCTGCTTTCCCAGCTATTTTTTTTCATGTATTGGCCATGTAGTGCTTTGTCTTCCCATGCCTCTATTCTGTTCTTCATTTGGTCTTTCTTGTAGGCCAGTTTGGTCTCTCCAGTAGTTAGTAAGCCTTCCTGATATACTAATTTCAGTGCATCTTCATCATTGTTCTTCAGATATTCTTCCAAAGCCATTTTTTCTTCTTCAACCATCTGATGTACTTGTAGCATTCCACGCCCACCTATTTGCCTTGGTAGATAAAGTCTATCAATGTCACTGCGTGGATGAAGGGCATGATTCATTGTCATTATTTTTCTGGTCTGCCTATCCATTGCTTTTAGTTCTGCTTGAGTCCAGTCCACTATTCCAGCTGTGTACCTAATGACTGGGATTGCCCAGGTGTTGATTGCCTTTATGGTATTTCCTCCATTGAGTTTGGACTTTAAGATCTTCTTCACTCTCTTGATGTATTCACCTCTAATCTTTTTCTTGACTTCAGTGTGCTTGATGTTGTCAGCTTGAAGGATACCCAAGTATTTGTAGTACTCTTCCTCATCCAGACTCTTAATGTTATTTTATTATTATTATTATTATTATTATTATTATTATTATTATTATTATTATTATTATTATTATTATTATTTTTACAGAACTAACGCATTGGACTAGCTTTGCAACGAACATCCTGCTTATAAATATGCTAAACCAACAAACTCAAAATACACTACTGTAGATAAATGAGGCAACTTCTAGCAACTTTTGTAGGAACCTTAGGGAATGATAAAAATGAAACATACTACAGTAGTTTCAGAACCAGATGTTCTAAGAGCTTAATCTCAGTGACATGCTTGCAAATGGGATGCCTAATTGCAGTAAATTTCTTCAGTAAACACCTGACAAATTTTACAAGAATCTATTGTGTGGCTTCCCACAAGGTACAAAATGCAATGTTTGTGTTTATCTGAGAAGAGAAGCTTGCTATTGCAATGTTGGCAATTATAGTAAGGGGCCCTCAACAACAGGGGGGAGGTCATAAGGTTCATGAATGGAAAGATAGCAATATTATGTCTTTCTTTCACATGGAAATCGATAAATGACATGGCATGGCATGGCATGGCTTGTGCCTTTTATTATCTCTTCACAGACATTGCTAAATGAAATACACGGTAGTTAAGCAAATATGGCTTTCCCCATTGATTTCTCGTTAGCAGTCCCCTGGGAAAGTCATGTGACCTCAGGATGCCACACCCATCATAATACATGCTGATTGCAAGCACCTGAAGTATGATCACGTGACTACAAGCATGCTGCAAGTGTGAGGACCAGTCATACATCGCTTTTTTCAGTGCTGTTGTAACTTTGAATGGTCATTAAATGAATAGTCGTAAGACTATGAAGACTACCTATACTAGCTGCCAAAAAGATTTTTTAAAAAAAGGTTGGGAAAAGGTCTTGTGGAATCTGCTATTCCAAGGAGAACAATGGAACTACAGCCAACCTTCAGCAAGAAAAACATCTTGGATCGAAATACATTAATTTGGTAGCCTTCTTCAATTTACTACTCAAAAATGGTAAGATTTATTGAGAACGTCATACCCTCTTACAAAATCAAGCCAGTTTTAACCTAACCAAGATGTACCTTTTTTTTTTAACTGAATATGTGCTAGACCATGTGCTAGCTATGCTGGCTGAGGAATTCTGGGAGCTGAAGTCCACAAGTCTTAAAGTTGTCAAGGTTGCAGACCCCTGTGCTAGACCCACTATCTATACAATAATGCTATATAGGTAGTCCTCAACTTACAACCATTCATTTAGTGACTGTTTTGAAGTTACAACAGCACTAAAAAGTGACTTATTATCATTTTACATACTTATGACTGTCACATGAGCAAAATTCAGGTGCTTGGCAACTGGCTCATATTTATGATGATTGTTGTGTCCCAGGGTCACATGATCACTAACTATCATGTTACTAATTTAATAACTGCAGTGATACACCTAACAATGGTGGAAACCAAGTTTGTAAAATGGGCAAAACTCCCTTAACAACAGAAATTTTGTATTCAATTGTGGTCATAAGTCAAGGACTACCTGAAACTATATATTTTCAGGTGTAAATGAAACCCAATATATACTTCATATCTGCTATTATCTTACACATGATATTGTGTAAGATAAGTAAGTACTGTTGAATGAGAAAAGGACGATGATATCAGGAACTTTAAAAATTTCTAAACTTAGATCATACAGAGATACTTAGCAAAACGTCAGCGTGGGACTGTAAGAATAAGCATCTTGCTCTTCGTGCATATTTAAGTATGTTAAATCCCTGTGCATCATAGAGTTTGGCTGAAGCGTGAACAACTGTGATTACTCATTCATAGGTTTTGGAATTTAATGCATGGATGGTTATGCAGTTTTCCAGTCTAGAAATATCTGGGTTGAAATTCATTTGATTATTAATGTAGCCAAGTCAGATATTCAGAGAACTGCTGGCCAAATTTATCTAGGTTCTTTAAAGGTGTTATTAGTTATTAGTTCCCAAAGATGGAATAATTCTCTTTTTAGCAAAAAATTGAAATTGAGTTCAGTTTGTCCAGGTACACTTGAAAGTCCTTGCTTACAATATAGTCACCATATCCCTTATAAATAATTTTATGAGTTCCTCAGGCTATAGAATTTGATGATTAAACTGGACTGAATAACAATCCTTCTCTTCAGGTATTCGTGATCACATTCTACCCAAGTCACAATTACCATTGGGAAAACATTTTTTTTATATTTAAATATTTGATCTTGAGTGTTTCATTTAATAGCCCACGTCACAAAACAAACATCCATGGCCACTCGGCAGCATATTATTATTTGATCTGATTAAGTTTGGATTAGAAAGTATGTGGTACTTCTTAAAATTTACCATAAAGATATACAGCAAAACAGACTTTGAGGAAGCTGAGACAGTTATAATTGGTATCAGTGCTGAGAACTATAAATTTTCTTGTGATGTTTAAAAGACATGTCTGAGTGGAGCAGAATGTGGAACATTTAATTGGTCAGATTTTTCTAAGAATTATATAACCAAACTAAAGTCAACTTTTACGTTTGGTTCTTTCCATGTTATCCTTGAAGCTACTATTGAAAACCACCACAAATGTTTCTTCCAACTACAGGACAAATAAACATATAAGCATCTATGTATTTTTGTGTTCTGGGGTTGACTTTCCTTGATTTTTGTTTTTGTCTTTCTCTCTGAGTATTCTACTGGAATATCTGAGGCTAGAAAAATAATCCCTTTATAAAATCATATTTTATGTACCCAAAATGAATAAAAAACATATACAGCAGTAGATATAAATTGGCAGCCATTTTCAGGAAGATTGTTCTGTTGATAGCATAAATATTGGTAATTTAGCAATTTTCTCGGTTAATTTAATCAGAGACCTGTATACTATAACAAAGGTGATATTAAAGTTTTATATGATGGGGAAATTTGTATCTTAGTCCTTGGCATTCAGACAATTTGAATTTATTTTTATTGTATTTGTCCTGTGGTTGGCAGGTAATCCTTAAGGGATTAAAAAAATAGCATAAAGTTTTCTCACAAAATGGAGAAAGGCAGAGACTAAGAGGACTGGTATATGTTTTATCAAGATTGCTTGCAGCCAGCAGCTTCCTAGGATTTATATGTATGTGCTTAGTTCCATTTTCTTCTGGCAGAAAAAAGAGTGTAACACATACTGATTGCCAAAAATCAACCAATGGAACAGCTTGCTTTCAGATGTTGTGAATGCTTCATCACTGGAGGCTTTCAAGAAGAGATTGAACAGCCACTTGTCAGAAATGGTATAGGACAGTGGTGGCGAACCTATGACACGGGTGCCAGAGGCGGCACTCGGAGCCCTCTCTGTGGGCACATGTGCCATTGCCCCACCCTTGCCTCCCCTCATGACCCCCTCACCAGCAGTCCCCCTGGACGAGAATTGCCCCTGAATAGAGCCCATGCAGAGCAGCGCAGCGCAGCGCAGGACATGGCAGCCAGGCAGCATAGACAAGACTCTGCCCTCAGGCCCCATCATGCACAGTTGATGGTGTGGGGTGTGGGCAGAAAGCGTGGCCACCATGGCGCTGCTAGGCTGCCTGGGCGATCTGCGGCGGACCGTGGAGGCGGTGAGTGGTCCTGCAGGCAGGGAGGTGGGGCACGGGGTGGAGCAGGGGCGGGGCCAGTTTTTGGACACTCAGTCTCTAAAAGGTTCACCATCACAGGTATAGGATTTCCTGCTTGAGCAGGAGTTGGATTAGATGATCTCCAAGATCCCTTCCAACTCTGTGATGATGATGATGATGATGATGATGATGATGATGATGATGATGATGATGGTGATGATGATGATGATGATGATATGGCTGCCCAATTCACACACAGGTAACTCCGAGTGGCTTGCAACATTAAAAATCCATTGTCCACTTCCAAAATCCACATCCAAAATCACCTCTACTTCTCTCCCATGGCAGCAGCAATACAATCAAATCCACCACTTGATTGACTCCATTTTCATTTGTGGTCCCCAGGCCCGCAGCCAAAATCTCGTCTTCAGGACCTTTTGGAAAACCTGCAAAGTGGTGGGCCAAACATACCTCAGGCAGAGAGAAGGAATCATGTCCCACCAAGATATACCTTTTAAAATACAGAGTCTAATTTGAAGTTAAATGATGATACTGACTTGTAATTCCAAAAGCAAAGAAACCTTATATTAAAGTAGAACTTATTACTGTCCCCCCCCAAAAAAATCAGGAAATATTCTTAGCCCCAAACTAATTATCTAACTATCATTATCCAGTTAGCTATCATTTGCTTTTTTGCAAATAGCAACTTTTAATTACTTTTAAAAAAAGAAGCAGTAATAGGCACTGTTCCTATAATGCTCTTTCCACAAAAAAACTATGAACTGCTACCTTCTTTAAAAAGAAAAGAAACAGAAAGGAGCAATGCATTTGTTACACCTGAAAATAACTGCCAGGCCCCAAGGAACTACCAATGTATTTAACCATTTTAAATATTAATACTTTAATCATCACTGTATGAATGATTACAGAATACGGGGTCATGTTTCACTGCAAACTGATTCTCTGTCTCCTTTCAACAAATCAGAATGAAACAGAAATCTTTGGTGGAATTTTGACCATCTGGCAGGTAATCCTTAAGGGATTAAAAAAAATAGCATAAAGCTTTCTCACAAAATGGAGAAAGGCAGAGACTGAGAGGACTTGCATATGTTTTAATGCCAAAGAGAAAAATATTAAGATTGCTTGCACCCTGCAGCTTCCTGGGATTTATATGTACGTGCTTAGTTCCATTTTCTTCAGGCAGAAAGGAAGAGTGTAACACATACTGATTGCCAAAAAGCCAGAAAATGGTATAATTAAGAGATCAACCTTCAGTAGCCTTTCTTCTTCTTCTTCTTCTACTTCTTCTTCTTCTACTTCTTCTTCTTCTTCATCATCATCATCATCATCATTATGATTATGATTATGGCATGCACCAACAGCTCCAGCTACAAGCACCTTATCAGGGCTAACGGCTGCAGAACAGGTGATGGGCAACTGGTAGCCCAGGGCTTTAATTTGCTCTCCAGTGTTATCTGAGCCCCCACAAAACCTCATTTACAAGGAACCTTGTCTGCTTTCTTAGAATTGTTGAAGGAAATGAGCAGCTTAAATGCGTAATGAAAGAAAAGTCTTTGTTCAGACGGAGAAGGAAGAAATTAAAGATATATTTGCCTATTACTTTTTTTAGGGAGAAATGGCAAATAGAATGACATGACTGGCTCAGTAGACATCAAATATTATCAGGGATACACTCCATGTGACACAATAATGCACACTGTTCACATTTCATATATAAACATTGAATATAATTTGTAGGTGATGGACTCGAAATGAAAGAGTTTGATTTAGCCAGCTGCAGAGAAGTCTGTTATCCACATTTCAAAATATTCGAAGGTTTTCCATTTAAGAGAGCATGCCAGGAAATATAGGAAAGACCTGTGCCAGGATTTAAATATAAAGTAAAATACTTTGGAATTTGCTAAAATGAAAAAAGACAGAAAATATGTGAAGAGGTTCCTATTTCAAAATTACAATGGCAAATAATGAAACACTCTGAATAATATGGTAGTTCATATGCCTAACCAAATATTGGTCTATGAAGTTCAACACTTTTTTCTTAACTAACCATAATAGTGTACGGATTTCGACAGGATTTCGTAAATGCCGAGAAGCATTCAGGCTTTATCCCCGCAGATTAAAATGAATTACAGGTTGGAAATATCAAAACTAACAAGAATGCTGTGCAAATGTAAAGGATTAATAAACACTGACAGAAAAAAAATTGGAAGAGAACTCATTCCCTCAAATGCATAATATATGTTTAAAATAAATGTCTCAGCTTTAAATGTGTTGCTGAATTCTTAATTTTGGAAGACAAATTTAATGCAACAAAGAAGTGAAAGAAAACAGTCTTAACATCTGTTTTAATTAATGATAAAACTCTTGGAACAACTATACCTCCCAAGAAAATCTAAGACAAAATTGAGGAGCTTCAATTTTTTAATTTGATACAGAGAACTTCAAATTCAAATTCTGTTGTCTTTGCATATCCAAGGGCATTTGCATTCCATTAACCACATTTCCATTTAACAATTAAAACATCACACAAAAGGATCAAGAACATAGACCTACAGGGACATTAATATCTACACACATTTACTTCATGCTAGATAATGTTCTTTGAAAAGTAAATTTAACATATATTTTGGAAAGTTTTGTTTTTCTAATTAGATTATTTCTTTTCAATGTTATTTTTTTATTCCTGTGACACTGCATATGAAATTACACAATAATCCCAGTGCCTGGAAAGGTTACTGATCAGTTACATCTGTAAAATATTGTTATTTTCAAATCTCCATGATAATGTGAAAATGGCAATACATCCATTGTTCTGTCCTCGTTACACTTTACCCTGTATGTAGTTCAACATGCAGCTAAACCCTCCTATCCTTTAATAAGGCAGACTGTAAATGTAAATCTTGATACTTTATTAAAGAATAGGATAAGGTGAAACAGCAATGTTATGTAATGGGATATAGATTTTGTCTTCAGAAGAACATATGTCACAGACTAAGCTCGATTCTTCTACATATTTCTGTTATCTCAGAAGTTACAAAATGGAGTCTGACTTCTCAGGATGCACCTTTTTTCCAGAGTGACGGATGATGGGACTACAGGTGCTCTGTACGGTCAAACACTATCAAATCAATTTCGAAACAGTGAAAGATTTGTGCTTGGCTACCAGATAGAGTTCAATAAACATTGAAGAACAATAGCAATAAAAATACACAAACTATATGCTGGAGGCATAACATCCATGATGATGTCATTACATAAATGATGTGATTGTGTAGAGGTAGTCCTCAGGTTATAATGGAAATTGGGATCTGGAATTCCATCGCTAAGTGAAGTGGTCATAAAGCTCAATGGCAATTCCAGGAGTCCCGGTTGCGATTGTTAAATAGGACCCACGTGGTTCATTAAGTGAGGAGCTCATGTGATCACTTCCAATTTCCTGACAGCTTTTCCATTATCTGCTTGTGGGAAGACTGCAAGGAATGTTAGAAATCATGAGCATATGACTGCAGTTTGCTGCAGTATTGTGAATCAGGTACCAAGTGCCCAGATGACAATCACACGACCATAGAAATATTTCAATGGCCAAAATTCCAAGGATCCACTATAAATCTCCATTGTCCAGTGCCATCATAACTTTGAATGGTTGCTGAAGAAATGATTGTAATCCAAAGACTGCCTATAATGTCATGATGATACCGGATATAACTCCTGTTGTGTGCAACAATGTCCTCATGAATATAACATTATAACTAATAAACCAAATTTCAGGAGAAAGCACAGATTAAACTAAGGAACCATTTGCCTCCTATCAGCAGCAAATAAATAGAAGTTTATGAGTCTGTCCAGCTATGCAGAAGTTCCTACAAAATCCAGCTCAATATTATGTAGAAACCAGACTATTTTATAATTTCTTTTCTTGACCGCTTTGGAAACAGACATAGAAACTTAACCATAGAATTATACCTTAAATATATGCATCAAATTGCATTGTAGTTATCTCAATTATCAGGTTAATTATTATATGAATAAGATAGTACATTACAGAAAGAAAGCCAAATGGCAGGTTAGCCACTTAGCTTTTTAAATTTAAAAAGGAAAAAAAAACACTAAGAAAACATAACATGAGAAAAAACAAATTATTTTGATTCTGCCTTTATTATATAAATTTCAAATGCAATTATCTATTTTCTTGTATGCCAAAGAAGAATTTTCATGGGAAAAATAACTAGAAAGAGATTCCATTTATGGCTCCCCCAAAGTACGCATACTGAGTTTATATTAATACTACTTCATCAGTCAGGCTAATGAGATTCTATATCCTAAAATAATTAATTGAGTAGTTCTCTGGTGAATGGGGTTTATTAAATCTTAAGTGCAATCTTATGTAATCATCTAGCTTTTCCCTTGTCTCCTCTATTTTTCAGATTAAAATAAGATGATTGCTGTCCAGTACAAAAACTACATCAATTATTCCTGACATGTCTGAGCACAGTTCTTCAAGTACATCTTTCAATGATTGCTGAATAGAAGCACGCTGCACCTTATTGATTTGCAATGGTGATATACACACTATTCTCAAAATAAAATAAAACAGAATAAAATAATTAGGTATTCTTTTTGCTCTCCTGTATCCTTATCTTATATCCTCTAGAGTCTCATTTTCCTCTTTAAAAGTCTCCTTTTTAAAATCTCCTCTTTAAAAGTCAGAGTTCTGGGGAAAGGAAATCTGCAACAGAATGAGCAGTTATTTGAGGAAACATTCTGATTAGGAAAAGTTATACTTGTTTGCCTTACCACTTTTAAACAAACTGGCAAGTTTAAATAAAAAATGTATCACGAAGTCCTCAGTACTCTCTGAACTTGGTTGTTTGCTTCCAGATGTTTCATTACCTGACTAAAAATATCAGTGCATGTTACCTAGTTGAGTAACAAAATGGCTGCAAACAAACAGCCAAGCTCAGAGAACACCAAGGATTTCACGGTTCAACCATGAACTACATATATTCTCTTCTATTAAATACATATTTATCATCCAGCTCAGGAGTCCCCAACCCATGGGCCATGGCCCACTACCGGGCTTTGAACTGTTCCGAACCAGGCCAGGAAAGTGGGAGACAAGTGCACGCACATATGCGCGCATCCCCCTTGTGTAAGCTGCATGCAAGTCCATGCCTGTATACTCTATTTGCACAAGCAGTGGGCACACTTGCCTATCGTTCTCACAAATGAAGCTGAGCACATGTGCTTATTCACTACGCACATGGAACCATCCCCTCTCCTTCCTCTCTTGCCGGGCGACAAAGTCAGAAAGGTTGGGGAACTCTGATCTAGCTCATACCTCATATATTTAGTTCAGTGGTTCTCAACCTTTTTAATGCTGCGACCCCCAACCGGTCATAAGTCGAGGACTAAGCTGGTTGTAAGTTGAGGACTTTCCCTGCCCGGGAGCGCCACGTGGTGCCGCCCCCTGCACCGGCCGAGGCGTAGCTGGCAAGCGGCAGAGACAGAGCAGGCTGACCACCAGCTGGGCTACCAGCTGGCCCAGCCCAAGGGAGGTAAGGCACCCACCAGAAAAGGGGAAAAAAATGGCAGACAGCCTTGCTTGGCGACCCCTGTGAAATGGTCGATCGACCCCAAATGGGATCGCGATCCATAGGTTGAGAACCGCTGATTTAGTCAACATGCACATGAGCAAGGACCTAGTTATTTGAGAAACTGCCTATCACCCAAAGTTTCTGCCCATTCCACATAATCTAACAGAGGTTCCATTGATTAAACAATAGCATCTGGTGGAACCCGGGAAGTAGCCTCTTCTGGCATTCCTCTCAAAATTTGTACAGCCTGATCCTATTTAAATAAACCCTGGTTCTTGGGAAAAAGTGGATGATCGAGTATTGTATAATGTTTTGGGTTTTTTAAAAAAAAATAAATATGGGGGGGTCAAACACCCAGAATTGTAACTGATTGGGGTGATCTATAAATTTCATAAATAAATATGCAAAATACTATTGATCAGCTTATTGCTACAAAAAACATTCCTCGCCATGAAAGAAGAATCCCACGCTGCTGCTCAAGAGCCAAATAAAGATCTTTGTACTATTTATGTACATCGTAAGTGCTCTGTACTTCCCAGCCATTGCAGAGGTAAATCTTTTTTGTCAAATACAGAATGGTTCTAACTTTGTTAATTTAGATATCTCACTGCTAGTCTGATGTGTGAACCCAAGTGGGACTCAGTGCTATGCTGCCTGTAATTTTAAAAAGTGGAATGAGAGATCTGAAGGTTAATAGAAAAAGCAACCAATTCTATCCTGTATCTCTAACATAACACCATACTGCTGTGCTGCAATTTTATTGCCAGAGTTAATGTTGATCAATTGAATTGGAATAACTTCATTAAATAATGACTTTTTTATATTTTCTTGTAAAACCAATCTTCAATTTTCACTTCTCCAATTTTTCACCAAGCCATTGTTCTGTTGGCATAAAACAGTGTGACTGGATAATGCAATCATTTTTTTTAAATTTCTATAATAAAATGCCTTAATTTGTGTTTTTAATACTTCAATCTAATTCCACGGTACTTTCAAGCTTGCCAGAATCCTCTAGCTTAAAATAAAAATCAACTGAAATATTCTGCTTGGCATAGCTGCCATCTTCTGGTAAAATAAAGGCATCTGATTTAGACCTAAAACAAGTAGTTGTAAGGAATATATTAATCTGCTTCCCCTAAATTAATAGTAGCAAGCTGGGATATATGGTCACAAAACTGTATTGCCTCAGCTTGAAACTAGCTTATCCCAGTGTTATTTAACCTTTTTGTTCTCAAGACTGCTTCCCACTTTGTTTGCTAAACAAATTAATTTTAACCCTGACGATGTCAAATGTATTTGACGAAAGCTTGGTGGATTAAATTCTATTTTTGATAGATATTCTCTTGGTGATCATTATTTTGACAATATGAATACCCCCAAGAGTCGCATTTTTGTTTTTATTTCTATATATATATATATATATATATATATATATATATATATATATATATATATTGCTGAAAAACTGCTCCAAGAAAATCGAAGGGAACAGCTATGGCTTAGTCAAGCGGCAGTCAAGTAACCTGTGCATGAATCTTTTGCCAAGAATCGCAGCCATGGCCTTGTGACAGATACTGTGAATCACGCTGACTAAATCCAGAAGCCCAGAAAATTCTCCCCCCCCCCACATAAGTTGTTTTGGGTTATATATTTACTGTGCACATTTACTGTGCACATTGGTATAAATCCAGAAGGTTGTTCAATATAAGCTTGCTTTTGTGGAGGTCCTTAAATCATGAATGTTCTGAGGGAGTATTCTTCTGACTTATTTCTTCCTTTGTCAAATTTGTACAGTCACCCATCTCACAAAACACGACTCTGGGTTGTGTATAACAGCTGAACACAGCATTTGTTGCTATGCTAGAGTAAAAGAAATCTCAATACACTTGGAATTGCAGGCTAGGTATCGTGGGACATGAAGGAGGTATAGAGAGCAAAGGGAAGAAAAGCAACAGCCAATAGGTCGTACTTCTCTCCATCATTCATCCTGATTGTGAAGCAGAGTTGACACTGGTAAAGGATCTCCTTTGAAGAATAGCAATCAGAAGCAAAGCACCACAACAAAAGAATATTGTTTCCTTTCCCTCCATCCCAATAGGAAGAACTCAGGGATAGAACTGAATGTTTTGCTAACTACTTGCTCCAGGGAGAAGAATTTGACCTACTTTTGTACAGTGAAGAAAGCAGAGAAACTATTCAGAGTGTATCTCATTTGCCTTAGCCACTAAGACATTAGTTTTGCAATCACTTCTGAAACATTTCCACGATTTAGCTAAAAAACTTTTTATGCTGCTGTTCCAATTTTTATGGTATATTTAGTCTGATCTCTGGGCTTTTTTCCCTTTTGGTTTTAATTTAGTTTAATAATAAAGGAATCATGTTATAAACTAGGAGACCATGAATTCTAGTCCCATCTTAGGTATAAAACCAGATGGGTGACCTTGGGCCAGGCACTTTCTCTCTGCTCTAGGAAGGAGTAATGGCAAACTACTTCTGAAAGCCTATAGGGACCTACTCATGCTGTTACCGGACTTAACACTAATTCCAAGTCACGATATATATTATTAATGTTAAAGGAGCACATAACTCCTGATTAATTTGGAAACATTTGGTCAGATCACAGTAAAAACCAATTAAGATAACAAGACCTCAGAACACAGACATTCAATAGAGACAATCAAAAAACTAAAATACCTCCTGACCAGCAATCAATACCCAGATAAGAAGAGATTAACACCAAGATTAATACTAGACACCCAAACTAACAGTAAATAAACAACCTAATCAAGGAACCACCAAGAACACTGACAGGGCAAGACACTAGAATATAAACTGACAGCAAACTGCATTCCTTACTAGCACTGATGATGTTACTTAGTTGGATAAGGAAACATCTACAAAAAAAACCCTAATCAAGCTCAGAGAGCACTAAGGACTCCACAAACGCAGACATCACAATAAGAATTTGATTTCCACAATGCTCAAAATACAGGCTGTCTTTGACTTACGACTAGAATTGATCTTAAAATTTCTGTTGCTAAGTGAGACATGAGTTTTGCCCCATTTTATAACCTTTCTTGCCACAGTTGTTAAGTGAATTGTTGTAGTTGTTAAGTTAGTAACATAGTTGTTAAGTGAATCTGGCTTCATTGATTTTTCTGGTCAGAAGGTTGCAAAAAGTCTTGGGACACTATAACCATCATAAATATGCGTCTGAATTTTGATCACGGGACCATGCAATGCGCGTGTAAAAAATGGTCGTAAGTCACATTTTGTAGCCTCGAATGATCGCTAAATGAGCTGTTGTAAGTCAAGGACTACCTGTATATATTTACAAATACTCACCCAGAATATTATGCTAACATTCCCTCATGAGAATTTTGTTAGCTTATTATCCCATTCATCATCCTTCTAAATCTGTTTAATATATTGCACGCCACCAAGGACATGCACACATCCGCAAGCGAATCTTCCACATCAATACACTCCGGTGATAAAATATTGATATACCAAACCGTCCATGTTAATGAAGAATACCTCCTTTCCTCCAATATAACATTGTGTGGCATGATGCATGTAATGTAATGCTTCTCCGGAGATTAGGCAACTTATGGATAAGCAGCAAAAGTAAAAAAGGCAAAATTAAAAGGCTGCTCAAGTCCCATGATAGAATTATGGCATCTTCATGAGTTATTAATGTTTGCTGTAAACAATCCCTGAATTATGCCTAAGACAGATTTCCTGGACTGCCCCAACAGCACCCCACATGAAGCCATATTAAACTCAACGAAACTTAAAAAAAAACCCACATCTCTAGAATTACACTAATATACCCTCAAACATCTCATATATGATTCAATCTCCACAGCAAAATGCAACTTGTGAGAAAAATATACATTTTTAAAAATACACTCCCAATTGCTGTCTCTGTTGAAGTTTATTTAAATAATATTTTAATGAAGTTTGAGATTTTCAGAGAAAACTATTCTGAAAAATCAGGAAAAACTATGAAGTCTCTGTCTGTTTAGTGATATTGACAGGCTTTCCAACGCAAAATATTGGTGAAAACACTAGGTACTACTAGTCACTCCACCAAATAGGAGGAAAAATACACACATACAGTAATATACCTACTCCTCATTTAATGATTTTGTTCACATTTCAAAGAACTAGGTCATTAAGCAAAATGGCTGCTAAATGAACACATGACAGAGAAAGGGAGAGAAAGAGTCACTGAAAAGATCATTTGTTGCTGTCTTCTCTTTCGAATAAATTTCTCTTGTGCAGCTTTGCCAGCATTATTAACACTCCAGTGTGCATTGTTGACAGACATGATGAAATTTGATTGTAACTGCTTGCATTGGTCAAAAAATTATTTTTATTAACACTGTGTTTGCTAAACAAATTAATTGCTAAATGAAACGTGGTTATATACAGAACCACACAAATCCATATATATTTTTCAACACATTTAGAGAAAAGAATTAATTTTGGACATGAAATGAAATGTGGCAAAAATTAATTAATTCTAAACTTTAAAATGTGGCAATTGCAAGAATATTCAGTTTGCATCTTTGTATTTTACACAGGATTTCTTAGAGGTTTCCAGTCTATCATTTATCAAAATCAATACACAATGCTTAATGACAGTCCAATATGGTGTATATTTGTATAAAAATATACAAAGTATGCAATTTGATTCATTCTAAACTTTGCAGGAACTAATTAGAATATAAAAATGCAGTCTTTTTTCTCAATTTTAGTACTAGAAATTGGAATCCTTCACTGTGACAATCTCTCAAGAGCTTCTGAATAAAGAAAGTATACCTTCAGATTAGAAGTGGAAAAAAATAATCAGTTGTGAATTGGGAACAAATTTGAACATACTGCTTGTATCGGATTTCACAAAAGTAATAGCATTCATTTTCAATAAACTTCACAATAAATCATGCCTGAAAAGAGGGAAACAGTACTGAAAACTGTATGCAGTACTTATACTGAAACGAGCAGAAGGCTTTCTATTCGGAGAATTTGAATTTAAACAACTTCTAGGATTATTTGAATGATTTTAAAGAAGTTCTTGGGGGCTTCCAGTTTTTGCATCTGCAGCGCATGGCAGCGCAAGAGCAGACCTCCACTCCCCACAGCTAGTTTCTTCCTGCTTGGTGGACCCTAGATGGGTCCAAAGTTGCCCCAGAGAGGTAACTGTGAAGGAGGGGACCCCATCAATCATGAAGTGACAGCAATCGCTTCATTTGATCCGGGAAAAGCCCTCTGAACCCGGCTAGAGAAAGGCTAATGTGAGATCAGCGTCTAGCCCAGGGGTAGGCAACCTTGGCTCTTTTATGACTTGTGGACTTCAGCTCCCAGAATTCCTGAGCCAGCCATGCTGAGGGGAAAGGGAAAGGTTTCAAAGCTGAGCCATGATGGCTCAGGAATTGTGGGAGTTGAAGTCCACAAGTCATAAAAGAGCCAAGGTTGTATATCCCTGGTCTAGCCCAAGTTGCTTGCAGCCAAAGTCCCAGAGCATGAACTTAAACATCGGGGAACAGCATGCTTGGAATTGGTGAGAGTACTGATCTTCTTTCTTTTATCTACTATTTAAATCCTTGAAAAGATCCCCAAAGCAAGAAAACCTCCAGAAGTGAAAGGAGGGGATTATATCCCCATTCCCTTACAGACTGAAGCGGCGAATTAACATAAAAGGTTGAAAGAGATATACTAAAATTTGATTTAAAATATTTCAGTCTAGACAATTATAACAAAAATAATTTTTTGATGGAAAGAAAAACTGAAAAAAGAAATGACTGCTAACACCTAGTGGAGAATCAAAGAATAGAAAACTAATAATAAGGACTCAGAAATTGGCAGAATGCCCAGAAACAAGAAAAAGTAATTTCTTTGAAGACCTTGAAGACAGCTGGGAATAAAGGAAGAGCCAGCTATAAGATTAAAAAGTGTTTGAAAGAAAAAAAACAAAACAAAACAAAACACCTGGACTGTTGCTTAAATCTAAGAATTGTTTATGGAAAATAAAAACTTTGGCTTTTTGGCTAATTTAGAGGAGAATTTGCAAGATTTAAAGTGGCTTAATATACTGAATCTGTAATTTTGACTGACTGATAAATTGACTTTTGAATTAAAACATTGATGAAAGATTATTTGAAGGGGGGAGATAACATGGATATCACATATGTATCAAAAAATGACAGGATGCCACGTTCAATATTTTCTCTTGAAGGACTTAGCCTGGAAAATCAAGGGCCTCCAGAAGTAATACTTCAAGACAAGATAAATACTTTCCCAGAGGAAATATATGTAATGTTAGGACAAATACAAATGACAATAGATTCAAACCACGATGAAATTTGAAACAACTTTGAGGATTTAAATAAGCATATTTTCAATCTGAATCTACAATTAAAAAATACCCAGGAAATAACAACAAAGAAACAAACAAATCAGACAGCAGATTACAAACTAGAAGAGTATGTTCAAATTGATGAAATAACAAAGGAAAAGAATTACAATTTGACACAAAGAGGAAAAAATCTACAAGGTTCTGATACAACAAAAAATGGAATTATTAGGAGAACTAATAAATTTTGGGGGACAGAAAGAATTTATCTTACTTACTTTATCTTTTGTATTCCCAACAATACAGGAACTGTTGGGTAAGCGGATTACATCAACTTGGAAAATTACTTGGCAAAAGAAAAAGATCAGAGACAGATACAAGAGATTAGACTCGCTCTACCAGACGGACTATTATGTGAATAAACATTTGTTTGAATATGGCTAAAAGAACAGAGACGTTTGAACATTAAGGGGCCTTATAACAAGAAGCATAATGAGATTTAAGTAATATAGTATGTTTTATAATATATTAAATGTTAAAATAGTAGATTGATGTAACTTTTATTAATATATAAGTAAAATATAAACTGATTAAAAAGGGTTGTATCTAGATATTATAAGACAGATAAAAAATAGAGTATTTTTATAATGCATGACATAAAATATTGGGATGATGTAACTAAATGGGAAAATTTAGACCAGTGGTTCTCAACCTTCCTAATGCCGCGACACTTTAATACAGTTCCTCATGTTGTGGTGACCCCCAACCACCCATCCAGCTGGCCGGGGAGGGGGGGGCAGGAAGGCCGCTCTGCCGACTCTGCCCAGCCTGGTTGGAGAAGCGCCATTCCTCTCCCTCTTTCTCTCTTTCCTCTCTCTCTTTCTCTTTCTTTCCTCTCTTTCTTCTCTTTTTTCCTGTTTCTCTTTCCTCTCTTTCTCTTTCCTCTTTCTCTTTCCTCTCTTTCTCTCTTCTCTTTCCTCTCCCTTCTCTCTCTCCCTTTTTCCTCTCTTTCCCTCTTTCCTCTTTTTCTATTTCCTCTCCCCGTTTTTCTCTTTCCTCTAATCTCTTTCTCTCTCTCTCTTTCTGGCGGGCCGCGGTGGGGACGGGAGCAACATGGCCCGCCAGCCCCTCTGCCAGCACGGCTGCTCCCCCCCAGGCACCCCTCTTCTTCCCAGCACCCGCCCAAGCTGCCTTGGGGGCAGGAGGAAGGAGAGGAGAAGGGCAAGAAAACCGCTGCCACCACCCCAGCTGGGACTCCGCGCTGCCCGGCCTCGCCCTCTGCCCATCCAATGGAGCCGCGCAGCCCGCCAGCCCCTCCACCAGCCCGGCTGCTCCCCCCCAGGCAACCCTCTTGCCCCGGCGCCCGCCCGAGCGCCTTGGGAGCAGCAGGAGGAAGAAGAAGAGAAGAGTGAGAAAACCACATCAGCCGCCCCAGCCGGGACTCTGCGCTGCCCAGCCTCGCCCTCTGTCCATCCGATGGAGCCATGGTGGGGGCTGGTGCTGCGTGGCCCCAGCCAGCCCCTCTGCCAGCCCGGCTTCTCCCCCCAGGCACCACTTTTGCCCCGGCGCCTGCCCGAGCTGCCTTGGAGGCAGTAGGAGGAAGAAGGGGAGGAGGAAGAGGGTGGCAAGGAAGCCGCCGCCAGTGCTGGGCCCCAGGAGGCGGCTCTCCTCTTCTACCTTTGCTGAATCTCCTTCTTCCTTCCCGGCAGCCTGGACTCCGCCGCATCTTCCTGGCCAGCGGGTCCAATGGTCTGGCTGGCTGGGGATCACAGGGGCTGGTCTCCCTTGGGCCGTGGCTTGCCGGAGGGCTGGCCCGCTCAGCGGAGCCTCCAGCGGGCCACTCCCAGCAGGGATCCCTGGGCTTCCCCGGACAGCTCCAAGGCCACGAGGCCCTGGCCGCGCTTCTCCCAGGGGGTGGGGCACCCGGGCGCAGGGCCAATCAGGAGCCCTGCAGGAGGTAAGTCCAAGAGAGAGACTCTGCAAATGGCGGAGGCCATGCGGAGATGGATGCGGAGCACTGTCTTGGTTCCTAAGACCATCAGAAATATGTGTTTTACAATGGTCTTAGGTGACCCCTGTGAAAGGGTCGTTCGACCCCCAAAAGGATCGCAAACCACAGGTTGAGAACCACTGATTTAGACAGTGAGATGACTAATATGAAGAAATTATGACTGATAAGAATTGGATTGAATATAAGGGAATCTAAGCAAACAAAAATTATAAAAATAGGATGTATGCTGAATTAATGAGATGATGGTTATGAGAATAAGATAAGCTTAAAAAGTGTTATATAGAGTGATTATTATTATTTGTATAAATATAAAAAATGTCTATACCTAATCATTTATATATTGAAAATATTAAGAATTACATTTTGGCTAAGGTTGAAGAAGGAAAATACAAATGGGAGAAGGAAAGACCAAAGAAATGTATTATTAGTTAATATATTAATTATGGAATTATCAAATTTAATCATTATTGACTGTTATTACTGTTCTTTTTTTCTTGTTAAAATATAAACCAAGACAACACGCTGTGCACCAGGCACTGAAGATTGTTATAGTTAAAAAAACAATAAAATATCTATATAAAAAAAGAATAAGTTCTTGGGCTATTTAAATTAATGACTACATACACCAGTGAGATATGTACAAATTATTTTATAATAAGAAGACAATCTAAAGCATTAATGATTAATAAAATTATATTCTTAAAATCATACAAAATATCTTTTGATACTGTCTAATGTTCATTTTAGCCTTTTCATCTATAATTAAATCTACAACTAGTTTATATATATTCATGATCAAGATTAGAACTATTACATCCTTTCTCTTGGCTTTCAAGGTATACAACATATCCATTTTCTGTTCTTTCATTTCATTTATGTCATTTTACCAAATTCTCCTCTTACATTCTCAATTTTCAATAAGCCAGGTTCTTTACCTGATGGGCCATAGTTATTAATCTCTGCTGCCCATCATAGCTTTGGTCAAATGGGTTTTTCATATTGGACTTCTTAGTAAGACAGAGAAGATGGTAGACTAGATTATGAGTCTTAGTCGTACACATGCCACATTGTCTAGTAACAATAAAAACAATCTCAGTCAATTATGACCCCAAAGCATAAACACGGTCTAGTTTACCCTAAACACATTCATACAATTCTATGCAAGATAGGGTATCTATCTAAATTAGAGACTGCTTTGCAAGCCAACATCACATCCCACTACAATGGAGATACCGTATATGCCGGCGTACAAGGCGACCCGCGTATAAGACGACCCCCATCTTTGTCGCCAAGCCGAATTCCTAGAACATCATCTTATACATCGGAAACTACCAGTATTTCCGGCATATAAGACGACTCGGCATATAAGACGACCCCCGTCTTTGGCACCGATTTTAGCGCTTGCGGAAGTCGCCTTATACGCCGGCATATACGGTACATTTAATCAGACTTTTCAGTATACTTCATCTCTCAAAGCACTTATCCATTTGCTCATGTTTCATATTTTATTTCTGTCTCATTGTTCTATCTTTTTATTTATACTTCTCTGGGTAAATGTGTTCTTTTCTCCTCCTTTATCTCTCTCACACACATATAAAATAAGGAAAGGCAATGCTATACTGGCCATTATCTTGAGTCACACTCAAACCAAGGAGATCCAGCTGGAAATTCCCATTCAAATACATGCTTGCACTGATAATTCTCCTAATACAGAGACGCTTCAGGAGAACAAAAAGCTCAAAAGCATGATGGAATTAAATAGAATAAATATCTTTGTTCTATAAACAAGATTAACATAATACTTTATACTGCAAATACTAAAGGCCTGATCTAGAAAAAGATGTAATTATTACTTTGAAAAAGACAAATTACTTCAGAAATGAAGTATGAAACCTTACTGATACAACATATGTGCAACACATTTTTTGCAGTCTATGGCAACTTGTAGATAAAATGAGACAAAAGGTGTTTTTTTTATCCCAAGAGCTTCCAACAGATGGCAACATAAGACCGCATATAAATTCAGCTTGTTGCCTGAAAATGTACATTCCATAAACGTTACATACTTCAGATGGATCTTTTCTCTACCTTTTATTTTTCTCCCAATCCCACCAATCAAAGATACGGAGGCAATATTTCAATTGTGCTATATTGCTATGCTTACAAATTCTGCTGCATACTTTTTCCCATTTATATAAGATGAATCCAAGTCTCCAAGAATTGAAATTGATTATATATAAAAGTATATTGTCATCATCATTCCTTGCATCTGTTCATTGTACTCCACTAAAGATACTGGTTTTGATTCTGAATTCACAAACTCTGCTTATGAACTGGAACTCAAATTATTTACTGTTTCTAACTGTAAGAAAAAAATACACATATTGTATAGGATTCCCACAATGACTTTTCCAGTTCTCCATACCTACACCCAGTAGGTATTGGATACTCTGGTGTCCAGATACAGTCATATCTCAGACATATTGTGAGTTTGATTCCAGTCTATCACAATAAATGAATATTGCAATAAAGTAAGTCACACAAATTTTTTGGTTTCCTTATGCATATAAAAGTTACATTGCAATAGCTTTATCTCTAAAAATGTATGTACCTTAATTAAAAAAAATTGATAAAAATGCTAATCATCATCTGATTAATAATGATGAAAAAGGCTGAAAAACTACAAAAATTGCAAGAATTATCAAAATGCAACACAGACAGAAAGTGAGCAAATGGTGTTGGAAAATTGGCACCACAATAGGTGTCCTTGACACAGGATTGCCACAAATCTTCAATTTGTTAAAAAAAAACCAAATCCATGAAACACAATAAAGTGAAGCACACAAAAAAGGCACACTATATGCCTGCATACAGGTAATCCTTGATTTACAACCATTCATTTAATGATTGTCCAAAGTTACCAAACAAAGTGACTTACAACTGATCCTCCAAGTTACAACTGTCATAGCATCTTCACAATCATGTGAGGACCTTGGTATTCGGGATGTATTTACGACAGTTGCAACATCCCAAAGTCATGTGACCTTCCCAGCTAGTTTCTGCCAAAGTCAATGAAAGAAACCAGATTCATTTCCCAACGTGGCAAAAAAACTTGTAAAATCAGTTGTGACTCATTTAACAATTGCCTTGCACAGCAATGGAAATTTTGGCCCCAATTATGATTGTAAGTCAAGGACTACCTGTACTCCATATTTTATATTCTCTCTTCATATATTCTGATTGTAATGTAACTTTCTGAGTATTAGTGTTTTGAATAAATAAATAAATTTTAGATTTCCAATGTTCATGAGTAAATTAGTATCAAACATGAGCCCTGAGGCTTCTCAAATACTGGATCTTACTTTTGGGGGGATTCTTAAATCAATATACTATCAAATCATGCACGCTTCTATTGTTTCCTCTATTCCCATAGTTTCCAAGAAACAAAGTACAAAACTCAAACTATACACATAAATGAATGTTCACACAGTGTCTTCCTGAACATCACCTAGAATCTTTTTGCAGTAAGGTTATTCCAGTTTGTACACACATTCTGGCATTTATCTGTATGGATCAATTGTCTTTGTAGCTTGATGTATATTTTTAATTATTTATTCATTTATAAATATCTGAGCTTCAAAAAATAAACCAAAATACCTTGTCTCTGCAGGTGCCAAATTAGGATCCAGAGAAACTGTCTCAGTTGTAATTTCCACTTTTCGTACACTCCCAAAAAAATCAGTTATCAAGACATTGTCAGGATTTCTCTGAAACAGATCTGTCCGGTGTCCAGGTGTTGACACACATAAACTTTTAGGGCATACCTGAAACTATAAAGAAGATATTTTGTTTCAAATCTTCATAAAAACCTTTGCTGCATTCTTTCCCAACTAGGTCTGATCATCCAATACCAATGTACACCTTGTGACGTGGTTTTTCAGTTCCCCAATAGGAATAATATTGGAATTTAAATAGTTTTATTCATTTTTAGAGTGAAAGGTTTAATTCAACAGAACTGACAAACCATATTTCTATCACTGGTACCTTGCTACAGAGTTACATAGAATTTCATCTCCGAATTACAGATTTCAGTTACTTGAATAATTTTCTAGAAATCCATAATTTGGTGTCATATTAAAATCAGTTTACCTCTAAACCAATCAAATCCTAGATGGAAATTAACACAGATATTTCTAAAAATGACTGTTTGCCCCAATCAAAGAATGTAGGGACAAAGCAAGAATGGAATGTTCAAGCACAGGACATAATTTTATTATCTACCTATCGTCTATCTATCTATCTGTCTATCTGCCTGTCTGTCCGTCTGCCTATCTGTCTATATCTATCTATCTATCTATCTATCTATCTATCTATCTATCTATCTATCTATCTACTATCAAATTTAGAAACCAACCATCTTATTCGAAATCCCAATAGCCAAACTCTACGTATCATCCTAAAACCATTTATTTCTCCTATATGTGCTATTCAGAAGTGAATCCAACAATGTTTAATGAGGCCACATATCTGGAAATATGGGCAGGGTTGTAACTCTATGTTTTCCTAGATATCAAAGATAAAGTAAAATTTAAAAATGTTAATACTGAAGACCCAGTAAATCTGCTACGGTATAAGATCACCAATTTCTACAATGCAATTTCTAACTCACTGGCCCATTTTTCACAATATTCAAGATGGCATTTTATTTATCTGTTAATTATTTAGTTTCTAGTAAGTTAATGGATTCCAGAAAACACAAAGTGTGGCAGACAAACCTGTTCAAAATGGAATGACAGTTTATCATTATAATATAGGTAGTCCTAGATTTATGCAACAAACCTACTCAGAGCTACTTATGACCCATTTTGAAGTTCCAGTGGCTGCCTCCCCCCTCCCCATAGTCATATGATGACATTTTGGATGCTTGACAACAGGCCCACATTTATAGCTGTTTGCAGCATTCTACTGTCACATAACCATGATTTCTGGCATTTTTTGCCAGAAACCAGTGTTCCAATCTCTGGCAAAAAATGCGCTTTGGGGAAAATGGATTCATTTAATGATTGCCAAATTCCTTAATGACTGCCACAAAAACAGTCATAAAATCAATCATGGTTACACTTAACCACCATGACTTACGAAGATAACTCCAGGCTCAATTATGGTCATAAATCAATGATTACCTATATATCCCTCATTCTCACACAATTATACCCTATTTTTAAAATAGATTTTGTCAGATTTAATAATGAAACTTCTTTCTCAGCTGAACGTTGGCTACTTATTCAGTTCTATCTCACTATTAAGCTTAGCAATGTGAGCTGCTTACTGCAAAACTGATAACATCTTTTCTAGTGAAGTACCAGCTCAGTCCGTAAACTTAAATACTTGTAAATGATTTTACACAGTTGCTCTCTCATGTGAAAAAAGACTTTTGAGATTTAGATTCACAACTCATATCTCTTGACATAGCATGTTAAGCAACACTGAATTTAAACAGGATATTGCTCAAATCTGCAAAACGGAATATGAGTGGATAGCATGTGTACCGCTATCTCTTACTTAACATAATATGAAAGATTTTTGAGAGGCAAGCTAATCCTTATCTATTAATATATAGATATATATATTCAATATTGCTGCTTCATATCACCTGGCTATACGTTTATGCAGAATTCCGTTAGAAAAACTGTTATAAAAGATCATTTATGGAAGAATGGCCAGGAGTCTGTCTTCTCCTTAGGCATCCAGTGGAAAATTTTCATCATATGCAGACTGATTTGCCATATAGCATCTCCTGAACATATTCAAACCACACCACTCTCCTGCATAATTCCAGCTTCCAGAAGAGGTATGGTCCTAAACTGTAGGACCATGTTAACATTTCAAATAAATGAAAAAAGCATCCTAAACATGCCTAGCAGAGAAGGAATCCTTCTCAGTTCAAAGAGACTTATTTCTGAGGGAGGAGGGGAAACGTGCTTAGGATTGGATTCTGAATGTTGCTAGTTATTTACCATACACAATCAGGAGATTTGCTTCTACTGTAGGGATGAGAAATTAATTTTCCCAAGGGGCCCCATGAGATTGATTGATTGATTGTATAGCACATTTATTTATTTATTTATTTATTTATTTATTTATTTATGAGACTTATATACCGCTTTAAATGCAAGCACTCTCTAAGCGGTGTACACCAGTAAGCAATGTGTGTGTGTGTGTGTGTGTGTATATATATATACACACACACACACACATTGAGGGCAATGTAAATATACATATACATATACATATACATATACATATATATATATATATATATATATATATATATATATATATATATATTTACATTGCCCTCAACAATCTGGGTCCTCATTTTACCTACCTCGGAAGGATGGAAGGCTGAGTCAACCTTGAGCCGGTGAGATTTGAACCGCTAACCTGCTGAACACAGTCAGCTAAAGTGGCCTGCAGTACTGCACTCTAACTGCTGCGCCACCTCAGCTCTTTTCACATTCACATCATATTTCCTTAAAATGGAAATGAAATACTGGGATTGTTGTGCTGATGCCCCTTGTCACAGATGCCCCACCCTGCTCTCTGCTGTCGACACCCTGCTTATGCTCACACACCCAAGCCCCATCCCAAACCCCACACACACTGCTGCAAGCCAGACTGGAACTGCCCACAGGCCATGAAATGCCCAGATCCCTTCCTAGCAATTACAATCTTGATACTTTAATTAGAGATGGCAGTCGGATCATTTGCTCACTGAGATTTATGCTCTACCAATCGCTTATGCTTCTTTTTACACTCTGCGATTAAGTCTTACGTTTAGCTTCAGTTATAGCTAATACTTTTCAGCTTGAGTCAGGAACCAAGCAATGTTCTGAATCTTGCATAATATAACTTTTTAATATAATTGAGCTGAAAGACAGCATTGTATGCAACTAGAAACAATTCAAACATCAACGTAGAATGGTTATAATGAAAAACACAGCTTTGCTAATAAGATCCCAGGCTATAAGAGGATTCTTTTTAATAAGGTAAGGTAGATTTAAGCCCTACATTTAATTAAATCTCATTTTGGGTGTTTAAAACTAAACCAAAAAAAGGTTTCTTCCCAACCAGAGGTAATACAGTGACAATGGGAAAAACAGGAAAGGGTGTTAAAAGAGTTGTGTAAAATTATGCAAATCACACAGCTTTCCAGTAGTGGTTTCATGAATAGCAAGTTAAATAAGTATTTACCAAGTCATTCATATTGGTCTGGCTAGCTGGATTAATTTCTTCTAAAAATTCCAAGACGTAAAATGTGTATCTATCCATCAAATGGACACCGATGCCAAGATCTGGTTGATGCTTCAAAAAGAGAATATTGTTATAAATACTGAATTTATCATATATAAATGTTTAGCAATGAAACTTGAACAATGCAACCTTACACCTACATGTTCTATCAACAGCTGGTTAACCTCCCAAACTATGAATAACTACTATGTGGCAGAGATAGGAGCAAATAAATAAGGCCAAACAAAATACATGATGTGCTGGAAAGGAATTTGGTTCTGTAGCACGTGCTCTATATTTCAATCTGCCAAACCTATCCTGACCAAAGAAAACAGCAATTCTTTACCTGCCTCTCTTATCTTTCAAAATTCATCCTTCTTTGAGAGTGTCACAGTTCTGTAGAACTGTTTTTTGCCCTCCAAAATATGCAATAAAATATACCAAGGTTCTCAAAATAGTATTGTGAAGGTCATGACTTCCTGGAAGGTCATGAGCAACCAAATGTGGGGATCACAATTTCATTTTTATTTTTAAAAAACCTAGCTTTTCTTTATAGCACTATTATTAATTAGTATTGCTACTTATTTAAAACAAATTCTCATTCCATTATAAATGCAATACTTTCCAGCAGAAGCAATATTTCTATTAAATCTTATAGATAGATACCCACCAAACTAGGAGAGATTTTCATTTGGTAACTGTATCTATATATATAGTTAACATAAGAAATGATATACTTACAGAAAGTGAATCTTCTCCAACTTGGCTGCTAGCCAAAGCCATTATATTGGGAGAATAAAACCGTTCGTACATGGATGCCCCTTGGCATGTATCAATAATAAACAGCAATTCATTATACCTGGAAGGGGGAAAAAGCATCCTTTATGTCTGTTTATACCAGCTGGCCCTTAAGCCTTCTACAATAATCAAGCATAACAAAATGTCCAGATACAAAGTAAAGCCCTTTCTAGAACATAGGAGATAAGCCATATCTTCCTTTGTCCATCAGCTGGGGTGACTTCATCCAGCCCCATAAACAAAATGCTACTTTAAAATAAGTCTTCTGGGAGATTTTGCCTCCAGGGTTTTTAGCCATTAACAGACAATAACGTACCTTTATAAACTATCCAGTTTTATCACCATTGCATAAAAAAAAAGTATTGGTGATTAAATGCACAATTCAATGTGTGTTTATTCCAAAGTAAAATCCTGAAATCTTTCACTAAGGCAACTCCATGTCAATATAAACCTTCTGAAGTCTTGTGTAGTCTTCCTTTTGCAAAGGATCTGTCTGCTCATTCAGAACAAAGGTTTTTGATTCCTACTTCCTTTGATTAACTGTTACACAATATTACATATACTTTTTGATTTATATCTGTATACATATTTTGCTAGATCTTCAAATCCAGATCTATGTCAACAATTAGGGACTTCCGGATCCGGATCGCGGTGCTCACAGCTGTGCAAACAGACTGCTCTCTTCGCCAGCTGATTCTCCACTGCTGGTAGACCCCTGGAGGGGCGGCTACTACTGAGGAGGTCCTCGTCGGCCGTGGGAGAGTGGCAGCTTCTTCCACGGCCCGAGATTGCTCCTTTGGGCTGACAGTGGAAAGAACTGCCAGTAAAATGGCCGTTCACCTTGCCGCTGTAACCAGAAGTCAGAAGAACATCTAAGCACAGGAATCACCGTGGTTGAGCCGGGTGAGACTTTTTTCTTTTCCTCTCTTGGTTCTCCTTTTTTGTGTGTGTGTGCCTATAAAAAGCACTTTTGAAATCATTTCCCTGCTCTGAGAAGGCGGCGTTGGTAAGTGTGGGAAAAAGAAGCTTATGGATTGAATTAATTTAAAGTGACTATTTCTCTGTTTTTATTTTTTTTATTCACTTTGGGGTCTTGGAAACTTTTTTTAATATTGAATATTGAATCTACTATTGGATTTTATCTATATCTGAAGAATTCTCTTTTTTTTCTGTGTTTTCTGATCTTGTTAATGATATTGCTGGTGTCTGGGAGATTTTATATCTTACTGAGGACACCTTGTGGAAAAAGTTAAAATTGCATTGTTTCTTTTTCTGATGGTGAAACTGGCTTTGATCTTCAAACTACTATAAAAAGGAAAAGATAAAGAAATTCAACAGCTGGATTATATATTGGATTTAAAGGCTTACTAGATATGGATTGATTTATGGCTTAAGACAGTTAAATAAGATGTTTGAATAAAAATTAATTAAAGGTTTGAATTTAATAAGAAAACGTTTGTCTACATATTAACATGTTTGTTGTGGTTATAGTAATTTTGGGAGGAAGTTAAAGTAGTTTGACACAGATATTGATGGAGTGATAGGTTATAAAGTATAATAAAAATAGAAAGGGTTTTTTGTTTGTTTTGTCTTTGTTTTTTCTCTTTGTTTTTTTTCCTTTTCTCTCTTATCTTCTTATCTTCTTTGAATTAATATTTTTATTATTAGAAATGATAGCTATTTTGTAATGGAAGAAGAATAAGAAAAAAAGAAGAAATAATATTAATAAATGTTTATTGACTATGTTAAGGAAAAAGGGAATGGGGAGACACCCAAAGTGTTAATTATGTATTCAGATCAGCAACATGGAAGATAGTAACTGAAATAGTAAAGCTTAATACAGGATTTGGATTTATTTAGATGAAATGTTACTGATTAAGAAAAAAGAAGGAATGATATTAATAAATGAATATTGATTGAATTAATGGAAAAAAGAGGAATGGAGAGACATTTGAAGTGCTAATTATGTATTTATGTTAGCAATATGGAATATAGCAATTGTAATAGTAAAGCTTAATATAAGATTTGGATTTATTTAGATGAAATCTTATTGATGATTGTTTTGACTGACTTAGTTGTACTGAAATACATTAACTTGAATATAATATATTACTAGAGAGAATAGAGAGGGTTGCTTTTCTTTTAACTTTTTTTTGTATGATTTAATCTGATCTTTAGGAGTATGACTTTGTTTTTGGACAATTGATTGCCCTGCCACCACAGTGATTCTTAAGCACTGGTTTGTAAAATGAAAAAACTAATAAAACTTGTTTTTTGTTTTTTGTTTTTTAAAAAAAAACAGTTAGGACTGTCCACTTCCAGTCAACAGTGTTTCTTGATGGGGGAATCTGGGACAATTTGAAAAGAAAAATACTCTGTTTTTTATCTTGCTAGAGTTGGGCTCATGCAACCCCAATATGAACATATTCTTCCTCCGCTGGAAAGGTTTGTAAAAGTCTCACACACTTGTAAGTTGAGTTGCATAGAAAAGTACCTCTTTCAATATATTTGCATAACCTTAATGTCTATGAGCTAACCCTTATACCTTGGATGCCAGGTGGTATTTTAAAGATTGGTGATGCAAATGACCCAATAGATCAGCTTATATTTTCAAACCAGCCAATCAAAAGAAGCACCAGCTTTGACAGACATTTTTGGACAGAGGACATTGCAAAGGCCCAGTGGCTTCATGACTTCCTTTGTACAGAAGGCCTTAATACTTAGTTGTATTATCAGCTAGACTCTAGAGATACATAGTCCATAATATTATAAAAGGTAAAAACGTGAACAATGTTAGTGCAGATGTTGACAGTGCTGTTAATTGTAGGGGGGGGGAGGAATAACTGACCAGTTAAGGCTTGCTGAAACAGTACATGAAATTTTGCTAAAACCTATGATTGCAAATAAATGTACTAAATGAAATGAAAATTTTAAACACGCACTAAGTAAATCAGAAGACGCAGAAAAATGCAGGCAGACTAGAAAGGAGGGATTAGAAATTACCTCCTTTTCTGCCACATTTGTTCAAAGGCATCAGCGAGTTCCACATTTGTAATTTCTTCAGAATCTTGAAATTTCAAGAAACCATTCCCACCATGACCTGGGCAAGAAAAAAATATATTTTAAAAATGCGAAGTCAGGATCTTTTCAAAAATATTTTTCTGAACACCTTCAAACAAAACAGTTGGCATCAAACTATAACAATTTATAGATATGCTCTCGCACACCAAGGGAGTTTATATTAAAAGGCAGATAAAAGAAGCAAGGCAAGCAAAGGGTAAGCAATTGCTTTGTCTATTGGAACTCAGCCTTAGCAAGCTGAGCTGCCCAATCAATTCAGCTTTAACATTTAAGAAGTCTGTATTACCCACATCCTTCCAAACCTCCCCTGAGTCACTGCAACTACTAATATATATGCAGCCACACATCTTGGATTCTTTTAGATCTGGATTTCCAGAGTAGTAGTAGTAGTAGTAGTAGTAGTAGTAGTAGTAGTAGTAGTAGTAATAATAATAATAATAATAACAACAACAACAACAAGCACCTGCAACATAACACCCCAGACTTAACAATTGTCGATAAGAAAGACAAAAAAGTCTGGATAGTGGACGTGGCAGTGCCTGGAGATAGCAGAATAGAAGAGAAAGAACTGGAGAAGATAACAAAATACAAAGACCTACAAATAGAAATAGAAAGACTGTGGCAAAAGCAAGCAAGGGTAGTACCAATAGTCATAGGCTCCTTGGGTGCAATCCCAAAACAACTGGAGCACCACTTGAACACAATTGGCATTGACAAATTCGCTATTAGTCAATTGCAAAAGGCGGCCTTATTAGGAACTGCTTCCATCCTGCGACGATATTTGTAATACCATCAAACATCCACATCTGCCTATCCCAGGTCCTGGGTAAGGACTCGATAGGTAGACAAAATGCCAAATCCAGTCTGAACATCTGGCTGACTGTGCGAAAATAAAATAATAATAATAGTGCTGTCCCGGCTGTTTTTTTTTGATGTATTGGCCATGTGGTGCTTTGTCTTCCCATGCCTCTATTCTGTTCTTCATTTGGTCTTTCTTGTGGGCCGGTTTGGTCTCTCCAGTGGTCGGTGAGCCTTCCTGGTGTGCTGATTTCGGTGCATCTTCATCATTGTTCTTCAGGTGTTCTTCCGGAGCCATTTTTTCTTCTTCAGGAATGCTACAAGTACATCAGATGGTTGAAGAAGAGTGAATGGCTTTGGAGGAGTGTCTGGGGAGCGGTGATGAGGATGCACTGAAGTTGGTGTATCGGGGGGGCTTGCTGACTGCTGGGGGGGCCGGACTGGCCTGCAGGAGGGACCGGGTGAGGAGCGGAATGGAGACATGGGAGGACAGAGCACTGCATGGCCAATGCATTAAAAAAATAGCTGGGAAAGCAGATAATAACAAGACCTGGCAATGGCTAAGAGCAGGAAAATTGAAGAAAGAGACCGAGGGACTAATTCTAGCTGCACAAGACCAAGCTTTAAGGACAAATGCATATAAAATCAAAATTGAGAAGACAGCAACAGACAGTACGTGCCGCCTATGCAAAGAAGCTGAAGAAACAGTGGACTACCTGGTAAGCTGTTGCAAGAAGATTGCACAGACTGATTACAAGCAGCGGCATGACAAAGTAGCAACAATGGTGCATTGGAAGATCTGCAAAAAATATCATTTTCCTGTAAGCAAAAACTGGTGGGATCATAAAATAGAGAAAGTCATAGAAAATGATAAAATTAAACTGCTCTGGGACTTCAGAATTCAAACAGACAAGCACCTGCAACATAACACCCCAGACTTAACAATTGTCGATAAGAAAGACAAAAAAGTCTGGATAGTGGACGTGGCAGTGCCTGGAGACAGCAGAATAGACGAGAAAGAACTGGAGAAGATAACAAAATACAAAGACCTACAAATAGAAATAGAAAGACTGTGGCAAAAGCAAGCAAGGGTAGTACCAATAGTAATAGGCTCCTTGGGTGCAATCCCAAAACAACTGGAGCACCACTTGAACACCATTGGCATTGACAAATTCGCTATTAGTCAATTGCAAAAGGCGGCCTTACTAGGAACTGCTTCCATCCTGCGACGATATCTGTAATACCATCAAACATCCACATCTGCCTATCCCAGGTCCTGGGTAAGGACTCGATAGGTAGACAAAATGCCAAATCCAGTCTGAACATCTGGCTGACTGTGCGATGATCCATAATAATAATATATTTCCAAGCTAAGTTAGAACAATTCCTATAGCACTTGAATAGAGTGTTTAAACATGAACCATATTCATACATGTGCTGGGCTACATTTTTAAAAAATTATGATTTACTGAATAAACCACTGACTTGCAAAGTGTACAAAATCCAAGGATGTCAGTGTCTCTTTGGCCCATTTCGCAGTGCAGATCCCAGGACTGAATAGGAATAAGTTTTTAAACGAGGAAGGGGGTGGGGGGACTGATATGGAGATTTCAAGACAGCAACTATAGTGAATCAGCCTTATGTTGACTATTTTTTTGCTTGTGTAGCTATGTAATATGTCACTGAAGACCAATTCTTGCACGGACTGTATTTTAAAATCCTAGTTTTACCTATATACAGATAGATGACAAATTGCAATATAAGTATTTTAATGTAAGGACAAAGAATCATGGAAACAGTTATGAAGGCTATGCTCCTGATTATTCATTAATCTTTGCCTATAATGATTATTAATGTAAAGGACAGGGCATGTATTAGGCTTTTCTATAGAAGATAAGTGTGAGATAAACACAAATCTCTCTGAGATTTCTACAGTTCTCACCAGCCCCTATTTAAACAAAAAAAAAAAGGGGGGGGGGAAGCAGACTCAGAAAACTACAGATCAATCAACCTGACATCAATACCTGGGAAGATACTGGAAAAAATAATCAAAAAACAGATCTAGAAACAAATAAAGTTATAATTGGTAGCCAGCATAGGTTTGTTAAAAACAGATCATGTCAAACCAATCTTATTTAATTTTTTGACAAAGTGACCAAATTAGTAGACCAGAGAAATACTGTGGACATACTGTATTTAGACTTCAGCAAAGCATTCAACAAAGTTTATCACAATCTACTTCTTAGTAAGCTAGAAAAATGTGGGATAGACAGCATGACCACCAGATGGATTTGTAGCTGGCTGACAAACCATACCCAACAAGTCGTCCTTAATGGTACTACATCTACATGGAGGGAAGTAAGCAGTAGGGTGCCACAAGGTTCTGTCTTAGGCCCAGTACTCTTCAATATCTTCATAAATGACTTAGATGAGGGAATAGAAGGGAATCTCATCAAATGTGCAGATGACCCTAAATTGGCAGAAATAGCCAACACCCTAGAAGACAAGCTCAGAATCCAAAAAGATCTTGACAGACTTCAACAATAGGCCCTATCTAACAAAAAGATATTTAACATGGAGAAAAGCAAGGTTTTACACCTGGGCAGAAAAAAACAAAGGTAAAAATACAAATTAGGCGAAACCTGGCTCAAAAACAGTAACTGTAAGAGGGACCTTGGAGTCCTTGTGGACAATCAGTTAAGCATGAGCCAGCAGTGTGCAGCAGCAGCCCAAAAAACTAATACAATCCTTGGTTGTATATACAGAGGCACAGAATCAAAATTACGTGAAGTAATTAGTAAGGCCACACCTGGAATACTGCATCTAGTTTTGGTCACCACATTATAAAAAAGATGTTGAGACTTTGGGAAAAGTAAGAACTAAGAAGAACTAAGATGATTAAAGGTCTGGAGATTAAAACATATGAAGAACGGCTACAGGATTTGGAAATGGCCAGTCTAGAGAAAAGAAGGACTGGGTGGGGGGAGGGCATGATAGCAGCATTCCATTTGAGAGGCTGCCATAAGGAAGAGGGGATCAATTTATTTTCCAAAGCACCAGAAGGCAAGACAAGAAACAGATGGAAATAATCAAGGAGAGAAGCAACCTGGAATTAAGGAGAAACTTCCTAACAGTGAGGACAATTAACCAGTGGAACAGCTTGCCTTCAGCTTGCTTCATCACTCAAGGTTTTTTGGAAGAGACTGCACAGCTTGTCTGAAATACTTTTGCAGGGGGCTGGATTAGAAGACCTCCATGGTCCCTTCCAGCTCTATTCTGGTTGATTGAAAGCCATCAAAACCTGCCAATCTCCAGGCCTTGGGTCAGAGTGATGATGGATCCTTTGAGGGATATAGTTGTCTTTTGATACACTGTTGATTTTTTCCAGACTTTCTCCTTTTATAATTCTGTATTTCTGTTGGATCTTTATTGTAGTATTTTGTAAGCTGCTCAATTGGAGGAATCACATATCATAGTAACCATAAAACGATTAGTTATGCTTTTAACTAGTATGTGACAACCCTAAATCTAATATTGCTAAACTATGATCGGGAATTAGGACAGTGTGTGGACGTGGCCACTGGGTGATGCATTAATCAGCCAGGTAATTATATCAGCCTTTTCCAAACTGATGCAAATGGCTATTTCAGATGGTTATGAAGTGTTTGAGTGTTTATTATTATTATAGGAAATGCCAAAGAAAATACAATTACCTGTCATATATATGAGAATATTGCTTCTGTCATCAGAAAGCAAACGTTTGGAACGAGGCGCACTTGCTGGGATTCGGCCTGTTAACACTCTCAAAAAATTTTCCACGGTAACCTAAACAATGAAACAGCATCCGGTTTAGAGTTTGCATTTAATCTTACAGGCATTATTTTCAAATCAACTGTCCAATAAAATAATACACTACTGCATATTATACATCATTAATGTACTATTAGCTCAGGTTACGTTGTCATATTTCAGCCTTCATAACATACAGTATATATTCAGTGCTTTGAATACCTGTCAAATTTTATTATTTTATCTCTGGGAACCATTTCAACATTTTCTTACCATTAACACAACTGCATGTTGCCATGGAAAAATGGTTATAGACATATTTTAAAGCTTAAAATTCTGCATGGCTTATGGGAAACTACATTCCAGTGATTAAAAATCACTTGATTTTAAATCATCCACCTGCCCAGCAAAAAAAAGTTGTCCTATGAAATCTCAAACCTCACACCTACCAGCTCTGAAAATAATTTTCTAAGGTTCCAAAAATACTCAGAAAACGTTGCTAGTGACAATAACTAACAATCTCAACTCCTGTACAGGTACAGTAGTCCTCTTTTAGTAGGAATTGGGTCTGGCAGGTTTGTCTTTAAGCAAAATGGTTGCTAAGTGGGAGATCATGGGACCACAATTACACTTTCCAGCTCAAAGCTGACAAGAATAATTGGTTTCACACCTTTAGTCTTTTGTCACATTGCTAAAATCCTGAGTTTTGTGATTTGGATCCATGGGTCTTCCATACCTGCTTTAAAAGGTTCAGGTGGGAACATTACTGTGCCCAATTATTAACCGTGAGAAAAATATATCAATTTTCAGGTATTGATATATCCCACTGATTAAACAATGATTTGACTAGATTTGGTAGGCTAAAGACCTTGATATCAGAGCATGCAAAGTCCTAAAACTCATACATCATGTTGAATGTGTTCTGAGTTTTTAATTGTGCTGAAGAACATCTCTGAGGCCCAAGAAGTTGTAAGTTCTCATCAATTGACTTAAATGTTATCCCCTTCCACATCCCCTTTCTACATTTTAATACGGACTGTATTTAAGAATTAACCTCATAATTTCTGTAATCCACTTCCACATCATCTCCGTAGACATTCAGTTCCATGTTTTTGTGACTAAACACAGTAGCTGGAGCCGGATTTCTTGGATTGCAGGCCATATCATCTGCTAGCATTAAGACTATATGACTAATTGGAAAGAAAATAAATGAATTTGAATAAACAATTTGAGTTCAGTAGCAACACAAAGCCTCAAGAAACATACTTGGCCTGCTAACTTTGAAAGTCTGTTTAATAGCTTTAATCCTCTTTTCTATGCAAGGCATTCTGTGACTAAGCCAAAAATTCACACAGAATGAAGAAATAGCTTTTAAAAGTTAATAAGGCTAACTTTACTGTATTTGCACATGTATTCAATTCTATGCAATTTACGAAACTTAACAATCCTTCAAAACAAGAATAGGTGGTTGGCTCACCCTTGAAATTCATATGTTTTTTCTCTCTCTCTCATTGTACTCATCAGTTTTCTTCCTCATTGTTTTATCATTAGCATAGATGCTAATGTAGGGAGCAAACCACAGCCATTTGGCAGATGTAACTTATGCAGAAAGTACAGGGTTCTAATTAAGGAGCAATACTGAGTATTGTTACTTACAGTAAGTTTGGCAATTTAATTAAACTTGGGAATCTATCTCATATTTATGGCCCTGAAAAAAAAAATCTCCTAGACAAATTTTGAAGCATGCTATCAAATCTGGAAGATCTTTTTGGCTATACTGTCTTTATTATTTCTGAGCATTTCTTTATTTGAACAAAGTGCTTTTTCAAGAGGCAACTGGACTTTCTTTGTTTTTCCTTGAAGATGTTTCACTTCTCATCCAACAAGCTTCTTCAGTTCTGACTGAATGATGGGGAATGGAAGGATTATATTCCTTGCAGTCATCTGGTCATTAGCATTCTTTCTGAGAATCGTTGAGGGCACATGGAGGTTTGAGTAGTGCAAATGGGCATTGAGCCTTTTTAGACTGCTGAAAGGACTGTGTTGTAAACAGGAAATAGGTGGTGTCATATCCCTCCCCCTTTGTTGAGAGGGCTGTTCAGTTTTAATGTAGATGGTTTCTTTTACCCCTTTTTCAAACCAGCGGTCCTCTGTCTAGAATGTGGACTTTACTGTCTATAAAAGAATGATCTTTGTCTTTCATATGCAGATGGACTGAGAATCTCCATAGTCATTAATATCTAGAGTGAACATACATCCTTTATTATAATGAATAATCCTTTATTTCAGAAAGCTGTCCTTTAGAGTAAATTAATTAATTGCTTTCTTGGCTTTTGAATTTTCCTTTGTAAAGCAATAATGTTATATACTGTACAGCAAAATTATAAACAGGATTTTATCCTTTATGTACACTACTTAACATTGTAATGTACTATTTCAGTTTTGTTCCTTTTCCAGGTTTGTCCTTTATTTTTTTCCAAGAAACTATGGTCACTGTATTTACATCCCATCTTCTCAGTTTGCAAAAATGTCTATGCAACATGGTCACATTTACATTTTTGAGTGATTTGAATTCATAATTCTTCATCATAAACAAAGTCATCTATTTTCAAGCTATGAAAAGCGATGTGATGAATTTTCCAGTTTAGAGTATTAATCAGATAATAGGTCTTCTGCATATATTTGTGTTAGAAATTGTGTATTTCCATTTTAAAAAAATATGTAATCTCCCTCTTTCATTCAAATCCATAGTTAAATATATGCCTATATCTATGAACATATTTCTCTGCTAATACCTCCAATGTTTAGATTAGACTTGAACTAATCTTTTTACAATTAAGATTGTAAACAAATCAAAATCAAATTTTTGAAAAGGTATCTAAGTAACTTATCAAACAGTTTTTAAAATCAAATTAATGAACAGGCATATAATTAATTAACTTATCAAACAATTTATTTCAATATGCTAGTGCAGGAGAAATTTTAGATGATTAATTCAATAGTAATGTATTTGTTATTTAAAAATAATTGCCTAAGCATAAATACAAACATAATGTTGTTTAACTGCCTCGCAGATGAATTGATTCAGAATAAATACTTTCCAGCCAAATTCATTCATAAAGACTTGGAATATCAAAGATCAAGCCAAAATATTTTTTCATTGGCTATTAACAAAAAAAATATCTATATACCTTCGATAGAAAAGTCCTCAATGGAATAATAACTACTCAAGTTGTGGGAGCATGTTTTCATTTAAAATAACTTCATACTTTAAAAGCAAATATGCCAAAGAATTCAATTTAAACTGCGAACTATACCTAGGCTATGACTTAATACAAGTATCACATCCAAAATTTCAGTTTCTCTAGGCAGAATCTACATTTTAATTTCAGAGGATACTTAAATTACAATAGATTCATATTGCATCTACTTCAGGTCATAATAAAAATCTGGTTGACTATGCGATGAACCATAATCATAATTATCATATGTATATGCCACCTGACTCTCAATGAGTCAGGGCAGTTTACAAATTGTTTTAAAAAGGAACAATTACAAAAAAAAGCACAAAAAACCCAGAAATGGCAAAGATGTGACCTATATTGTATTAACTATGATTCTGAATACCCACTTTTAGCTCAAGGTTTATTAGTAATCATTAATATTTTAAAATGGTACAATATATAAACTTTGAAAAAGCTGATCAAAGACTGTAATAAAGATATTTTATTTGAATATTCTGAATTATTTACAACTAATTAATAGTACGTTAGAAAGCTATAACATCCAGGATTTTTCAACTTCATTCTTTTTTTTCATATTTCCTTTTAGAACCTGTCTAATGAAAATACATAGATATAAAAAAAATAATGGAAGATTAGACAAGTATAGGATCACATTAGCAGATTAATTACCCTATTTGTACTTGATACTATTTTAAAAGGCTCTTCTTACCTATCAGGAATTCCAAGTCTCTTGACACTTCTGTAAACTGAGAGAGTATTGGCCACATGCCGATAGTTAAACCAGAACCGAGATGTGCACACCTAAACAGATTAATAGAAAAATACATATGCAAACATGCATGATTAATATATACAGAGAGGGGGTGGTGGATAAGAATAAATTATGTGCCTATAATGTAACAACATAACTGTGCAGCAATAAATGGGCCATTGAGCTACAGCTTATTTGGAAATTTCACTAAAGACAAATTCGCCAATCAAACTGAAGAACTGTTCTCCCTCAAATGAAGACTAATGCCTGCAGTATAATCGTCAAAGACCTCCCTATTCTGTATTATTTCTTCTCCCACACATGCATATACTTCCTACAACATACAGACTTAGTAAATTAATAAATCAAGATCAAGGTGAGCATGAAGGCTAACTTTTTCTGAAAAACTTCTGAAAAGGTTTTTTTTTAAAAAAAAATCATTGGTGATGGCTAATCTCTACAGGTATTTAAATAGAATTATTTATCTTTTATTCTTTTTTTAATGGATATAGAATATAGGATAGAATCAGATCCAATCCACTATCTTTGCATGAAAAGCAATTTTATCACTGTGGAGGCAAGCCATTTTTTCTTTTCAATGGTACCATTTGATATATTTCAATAGATTTGTTTAGATTAGGTTAGGTTCAATCAGAATGGGTTATCTTACCAGAACTGCCCAGTTGTTTGTATGTCCACTTCTAAAAAACTGTTCTGCTTGATCCTGAAGACAAAATATAAAAACTATACAAATAAATAAAATAGGATCACACACACACAAATTCCACAAATATTTTAAATATAATGTTTTTATCCAATCAAAAGTTATTTTTTACTTTACTGGAAAAGTTAATTAGCATAACCATAACATCAGTTGACATATTTATGAAATTATACCGAGCAATCATATGCATCCTGTGCAGAGCAATCCTGTTTACTCTAAAATATGGTTCCATTTTTAGAAGAACTTTTTCTCCATGTAACAGAATAACAGAGTTGGAAGGGACCTTGGAGGTCTTCTAGTCCAACCCCCTGCTCAAGCAGGAGACTCTATACCATTTCTGACAGATGGCTGTCCAGTCTCAAGTGATCAAGCACCCATAATATCTGAAGGAAAATTGTTCCATTAGGTTGATTGTTCTCACTGTCAGATTTCTCCTTGTTTCTAGTTAAATCTCTCCTTAATCAGTTTCCATCCATTTTTCCTTGTCTGGCCTTCAAGTGCTTTAGATACAAAATAGATTGACCCCCTCCTCTTTGTGACAGCCCCTCAAACATTACTACCATGTCACCCCTGGTCCTTTTCTTCACTAGACTAGCCATGCTCAATTCCTGCAACCCTTCTTCATATGTTTTAGCCTCCAGTCCCCTAATTATCTTTGTTGCTCTTCTCTGCACTCTTTCTGGAGTCTCAGCATCTTTTTTATAGCAGGGTGATCAAAACTGAATACAGTATGCTAGGTCTGGTCTTGCTAAGGCTTTATAGAGTGTTATTAGTATCTCACATGATTTTTGTTGAATCCCTCTGTTAATGCAATTTAGGATTGCGTTGGCTTTTTGGGCTGCTGCTGCACACTGCTAAATCATATTTAATTGGTTATCTACTAAAACTTCAAGATCCCTCTCACAGTTACTGCTATTAAGCTAGGTTTCACCCAATCTATATGTGTACATTTGGTTTTTATTGCCTAAGTGTAAGACTTTATTTTTCTCTACATTGAATTTCATTTTGTTGGATAGCGCCCAGTGTTCAAGTCTATCAAGATCCATCTGCAGCTTAGTGTCATCTGCAAATTTGATGAGTTCCCTTTCTATTCCTTCATCTAAGTCATTTATAAGTTTACTTTGTTTTAAAGAAATCTTTAGTCTGTTAGTCTGCATGTATAAAAAGCCTTTCATGGATCATATCAAGGAACAACAAAGAATTCTCTCCATTGTCTAGAAACTTGTTTAAAGATGGCAGCCAAAGAGGAAAAAAAGAATAAAAGAATAAAACAAAAGCAGGTTCTACTTTTTTAACCTCTTTGTCAACAATACAACATTTTGTGAGATTGCTTTGAGCTCAATTATATTTCCCTTTATGCTGATAACTTGATCCTTATTTCTTTATCTGATTAGCCTTCAATTATGAGTTAGTCTTAGCCAAGTATTTTTTAAAAAAAAAATTATTAGCTAAATATGAAATATTTACTTAGACTAGCCATTATCAATCACTGAAAATGAAAGCTGGCCAATGGTTAAATGGAACACTTAATTCATATTTTCCCCATGGTGCCAGAATCTGGATAGTAAAAAAATACTTACACTTAAGATACCAAAATCCAGAGTAACAATTTTATGGCCTGGAACTCATAGTATCTCAAATAGATTTACTATCACAATTAGTTTATTGAATTATTAGTTCAATTTTCTATCCCTGTTTGATTCAAGATTAGTCAATCTTTTCCCTTTAGAACAAATAAGAACTAAATCAACAATAAATCCGTTCTGTTTTCAAATTTTATACTGTTTATCATAGTATTATGGGCTTTTTGTTTGAATTTTCATTCTTGAGGTTTTTTTCAGTCACATAAATGTTTAAAGATTGGGTTGATAATATCTTTGTTCAATCTGATTGAGCACCACTAAAAATAAAAAGACTGTTCCCTGCTATGTAGTGGAAAAAAACCTAGTTTGGATTATTTAAAGCTTGTATTTAATCGCAGCCTTAAAATTTCTCTAATGTTCAACAGATGTTCAATGTCAATTCTAGGTCATTTGGGGAAAATACCACATAACTCCTAACTCTGGCCGTGTAGTCATAATTTGCTTTATGGTCTATTTTTTTGTGACATCCAATTTAAATGTCTAAATACAACTCTTGGGGGAAACATTAATTTAGTTGACCTGAAAAAATGCCAGGTTTTGTTTTGTCAATTTCCAGAGCTTGGGCAATGGATTATCATCACAGCAGTGTGACAAATAAATTGGAACTACCGTTCTAATGAATACTATTTTATGTAATTGTGTGGTTTGTTCTGTAATCTATGTATTTAATCCCTTCCCACCCTTGTTAATGGAATTGTTGAAACAAACTGATTGATGTGACATAAAACAAATCAAGTGCATGTTTATTCTTTTTAAAATCATTATTTCAAGAAAACATAAATCAATTAAACAGCCTTAACAAATATAAATAAATAAATCTGCTAAAGGTTACAACCATGAAAGCCAACCAAACCCTCCCTCTTCCAACTGAAAAGATCAACAAATACTATTATCCCAAGACCCCGTTGGCTTTCTAGAGAGATACAGCCAGCTACTATTGGAAACAAAATGCATGAATGCATGACTTTTGAATTAGATCCAGAACAAGTTGGTTACATTTAAAAATCCAGAATCAACATTCTTCTTACATTGTCACATACACACAGAAAATGGGAAACAAAAGTTTTGAGATTTGGCACAACTCTCCAGGAGCAAAATGACATTGGGGAGCAGGGGGTTGGGGGGGGGGGGAAATCTACAAAAAAAAATGGAAACCATGCACAAGAGATATACAAAACTGAAACTGGCACTGCATTCCCCTAACCTCAGGGTTTTGCTTCAGATAGTCGCCTAATTAATTTCTACTTCAAAGGGTTTGTTTTATTTATTTATAAAATGTATAGGCTGCCCATCTTACCTCATAAAAATCATTAAAACTATATAAACTAAGAGCATAAGTTAGTATAAAATCCAGAACTTCATGGCCCAATAAAAGGGAACAGGATGGGGGGAAGGTGGGATCTGTTGTTAATTGATCAACCATCTCCACTGTGATACTCCCACGTTGAAGCTCCAAGCTAACTGGCAGAGCCAGGTCTTTAGGCTCTTCCAGAAGGTCAGGAGAGTTGGAGCGAACCTCACACCAGAGGCGGGGCAAGATGTTCCACAGGGCAGAGGAATGGCAGAGAAGGCCATCCTCCTGGATCCTGCCAGCTGGAATAATTGGGCTGATGGGACTGCAGCATGCCTTCTTTGTCAACGTGGGTGGAGGAGGCCAATCCCAGTGGGATGAGACAGTCATGCAAGAGGCTTGGACACATACCATGAAGGAATTTAAAGGTAATTACCAACACCATGAACTGCACCCAGAAGCAAACCAGCAGCCAATCCAGCTCATGGAATAGTGGTGTTACATGGGCCATTTTGGGGGCCCCAAGAACTGCCGCCGCCACCACCAAATCTCCTACTGGTTAGAGCTTTACAGCACTAAAGGCAAAGTAGTGATTTGGAATTTAAAAACAATTCTTGTTTACACCTTCTTAAAGCAGCTTAAGCTTTCCTCAGGATTGCATGGGTACCCCTATGATCCCAGAAAAAACACATTTGGTTCATTGTATACATTTATACCTCCGCTCATTCCAAAGTATCTTTCTACATTAGAATACAAAGTGCTGCATAATCTGATTCCTATTCCGCTACTCCCACAGAGAAAACACTGCAAAGAGAGTTTTGTAGCATTACCTCTGGGGTTGTAGACAGATTCCCACAGTGAGAATGCTCAAAGAGTCAGTGAGGAATAGTGATTAAAAGATGTTGGATGAGGAATGTGAGACGGAGCTTCTACTATATAGTACTTTCAGCTTTGGAAGCTCACTGGAGACAGTCAGGTCTCTCTCAATGCAACCCACCTCAAGGTTTCTTGTTATTAAAAAAACAAAGCCAAATAGGAGGATAGCACTGTGTATGCCACCTTGAGCATTTGAATGAAAAATTGAATATAAATGCTGATGCTGATGAAGGAGCTCCTGACTCCTAGGATATCCTTGAGAAGACATGTGGGGAGGAGGTATATTTCTTTTTCTCCATTCACACTGAGGCCTTTTTTCCTGTATTATTGCCAATAATGTATATGAGTGAAAACTGATTATAACTGATATATACTTCTACAAAGTAGAAAAGCCCTAGATAATTCAATTCCATGGAATGCAAAAACCAGTATACTGATAGTCTTCGACTTATGACCACAATTGAGCCCAAAGTTTCTGTTGTTAAGCAAGACAGTTACTGAGTATTGCCCCATTTTACGATTTTTCTTGCCACAGTTGCTAAGTGAATCACTGCAGTTATTAAGTTAGAAACATGACTGTTAAGTGAATCTGTCTTCCCCATTGATTTTAGTGGTCAGAAGGTGGCAAAAGGTGATCACATGATGCCAGGACACTAACAATCATCATAAATCAGTCAGTTGTCAAGCATTTGAGCACATGACCAGGGGGATGCTGCAACAGTCATAAGTGTGAAGAACGATCATGAGTCACTGTTGTAATTTTGAATGGCTCCTAAATGAATTATTGTAAGTCGAGGACTATCTGAAATAGTGATGTGCTGATGAACATGAAAGTATATAATACACTTTAGTTTTATAATTAAAAAAGCCAGCTGAATGACTTTGGGCCGGTCACTCTCTTTCTCAGGCTGGATGCAAATAAATGAATAAATAAGTACGTGGTTCCTTTACAAAGTCCAATTACTGTTTTTTAAACTTTTTCTCTCCGAACTTTTCATTCTCTTTCCTCATGAAAAGAACACAGGGTTATGCTCCAGCAAGCTGCCATTTTTCATGAACTTCCCTCAGCCCACTAGATGGACTGCTGGCTAAGCTCCACAAAAGGCAGCAACTGGGTAAATTTATTTTATTTAACGAATAGTATCTACAGAGATCATGCAATCAATCACTGATATACAAATTTAGTTTAAATAAAGCATCATAAAATAGGTATATACAGGTAGTTCTTGACTCACAACAGTTTATTTAATGAACGTTCAAAGTTACAACAGCACTGAAAAAAGTAACTTATGACCATCTTTCACACTTACGACCACTGCAGCGTTCCCCATAATCACGTGATCAAATATTGGATGCTTGGCAATTCACTCATATTTATGAGAGTTGCAGTGTCCCAGGGTTATGTGATCACCTTTTGCGACCTTCTGACAAACAAAGTCAATGGGGAAATTAAATTCACTTAACAACTGTGTTGCCAACAGCTGCAGTGATTCACTTAACATTTGTGGCAAGAAAGGATATAAATTGGGGCAAAATTCACTTAAATGTTTCACTTAGCAAGAGAAATGTTGGGCTCAATTGTGGTCATAAATTGAGGACTATATGCATATATATGTATGTATGCATGTATGTATGTATGTGTATGTTTATACGCATACATGTACTTTTGTACATAAGATATGTTGGTGATACAATATAGGGAGATGATGTATAATTAAGATAAAACCAAAATAAAATGACCATAATATGGAGCTATAGAATTGCAATGGGATACATATTATAATTCGATATCCAAGGAAGCTAACCATCTAACTGCTTCTGGTGTGGCTGAGATCATCCCAGGTGCCTTGAAATTTCCTGGGTGAAGAGGAGCAAGGACGGTCCGCGCCAAAGGCCATCAGGGGACAATGGAGCATCCGACCTGAGCGACCCCATGAGAAGCCACACCTGCCCACTCCTCTTCTCTCGCCCTCCAGGATTGCAATGACTGCTGGAGATGGGGGGGGGGGAGAGGAGAGGAGGCAGAGTCCAGCGCCGGAGCCGAGCACTCCGGACAGATTTTTTTTCCAACACCACATTAAATTGCAAAGCAATAGATAACTAGATTTTAAAAGTCTCCTGTCCGTTTTATTTTTAGGCGGTGGTCCTTGAGCCCCCGACACGTATTTGCAAAATGCAACCAAGACCGGCTCACGAAAACGGAAATTCAAGTCCTGGATTTCAAAATCCACTCACGGTAGGGGAAAAAAAAAAAAAGCAAGGGACACGCGGGAGAAATAAAGGCGGGCAGCCAGCCGTCCCCCCTGCCTTTTGCGGCGTACCTGCACTCCGCGACCCATCGCCAAACTGCAGCGGCTGAAGAAAATAAGCAGCGCTGCTGCTGCAAGAAAAAGACACCGGCTTGGTCTGGAGGCAGCCATCTTGCCTCTCCGCAGGACCCAGGAAGGAGGAAGAGCGGTCGACCATTGGCTACCGACGCTTTGTAACTCCGCCTCTTTTTCCTTTTTTTCCTAAAGTTTGCGACTCTGCTCTCGGCGTTGAGGTGCCCGGTATGTAGGTCATCGGCGCCGATCTTCTGGTTCCGAAGGTAAATCTTAACTGGGAAAAAAGATCCCAAGCTTCGTGACGATGCTGAGCAAAAATGATAAAGGCCATTGATTGAAGTGGAAAGCAAGCAATCAGTTAAAAGATCTTTGTAGGGAGATTTATCGCAGTTTTACTGCCAGGATGGAGTAGAATAACAGTTAGAAGGGACTACTTACTCAGCAGTTGAATCCTAATGTTGCTATACTTGCAACTTATGAAATGCGTTGCTTCCCCTCAATGTAGATGGACAATCATGATGTAATCATAGTTGTCGTTATTGAAATCTATTAGTAAACAGATTGTGCCAAAGTTCTCTATTGTTTTCTTCTTTTCTATTGTTTTCATTAAATGAAACTAGTTAATAACTTTAAAATTGGCATTTAGAATATGGATTTCTGTTTTATTTTTAGATAGGCTTACACAGTGCTTTTTTTTAAAAAAAAAAAAAGGATCTCACACACCTCACACAACCGGCCTTGCCTACTCTACAAGGTTCCATCCAAAAAAGGTGCCGGAACTCCATTCTGACGTTATAAAAAAAAACCCTGGGCTTACAAGTCCAGATTGCAAGTGATGGGCTGTCTGTCAAAACAAAGCAAGATTATGGCATACACTTGAAAGGAGACCACAAAGCCTGTAATTGGGGAGTTTGTCTGGCAAGAACAAAGAATGCTTATTCACAGGGAATATGGATGTGTAAAGCTTGTAACAATTCTCTGTGGCCAAAAAGCTGATAAAAGTAACAAAAGACTTAGGCATCTTGCAAGCTCAGCTAGAAACTAGGAATAGAGATGGCCTGGAGCAAATAGTATGTGTATTAGATAACTCCTAAAGCATTCATTAGCCAAGGCTTAGGAATAGGGACTGCTAGAGACCAATAGAATAATTGTTAGATTATTATTGAAATGTTTATTAGATTATGTTTCTTATATATCCCACCTTATCCCATCTTCCACTTCAGAGAAAATATATAAAACTTTATGAATTCTGTGTTTCTTGGTTCCTTGGCATTTTAGCCAGGATCCCTTTTCTTGGAGCTTGGAGTTTTTTTATTTTTCAATAAAAAACAACAAAACCTGCACCTCATGTCTGGTGTTCTTCATTGGCCTCAGCACCAGGCTCAGACCCGAATTGGGGACACCAATCTGGGGGCTCATGCCAGGATTCCATGCCTGGATTCAATTGGAAGACACCAACGATCACTGAAGGAGGGCCCCCAGATGGGTAAGATCAACTTCTGATACTAGCAATCTCAATAAAGGTAGTGTTAGCCTTCCTGTGGAGTTGATTCCTAATCTCATCTGCCTGGCAGGGCTGTTACAGTGAGAGTTTTAAGACACCAATGAACAGAATTTTTCCCATGGTATTATACAACTGTCAGAGGTGGACATTGAACTGAGAGAAAGAAGATAGCCACCTTCACATTATGGATATGAATATAGTTGCAAAGAGTTTTAAGATCTGCAAAAGCAACCAATCAATTTGTCCTGGACCAAAGTAAAGTTGATGGTTATTAGTGGGCAGAAATTCATACAGTGAGATGTGAATGGTTGATAGATGAGAATCTATAAATAACAATGTTTTTAAGGTATAAGGAAGTAGAAGAGAAAGATAACAGTTGAAGTAAATAAAGAGAATTAAAGAGATTACTAGAATCTTATTGGGGGTATAATGAGTTTTTGTTAAGACAGGTCAAGGTGGCAAAATTCAGCAATTCAAGTATGGGATACTCGAGAATTTCAGAATGTTCTGTTCCCTCTCAACAATGTCAAATCTCTCCCAGACCATTCTGGAGGTCATTTTACTTCTCTGCACTGGAAGTAGTGTGAGGTATCCCTCAAACATGGCATTCATTCTCCCATCCAAATGGTAACCAGGCCTGATACTGCTTCCTAACTAAAATGAGATTATAGCCAGACGCTGCCATTTGCTGACGAAAAAGTAAAGTCTTTAAATTCATCTCGACTTCTAGCAATTATGTTTATAATTAAAGTTAAAATATTCAAAATAAACACACCCATATTGTTATCCTGGCAATAGTATGTAAGTAGTTTGCCACTGCTTTTCTAATATTTTTTTTTTCAGTTTTCCAATCTAATTTAATGAATTAGGGTTCTGGATTATCAAGCAATAATCAAATCTGAAATGGCAAAGTTTTTTCAAAATCATCCAAAATCTATAGTGTTGCCAGGAAAACTGCATAGATAAGTCCATTTAGTCATCAGGAGTTGAGATTGATTTGAAGTATCTTTATGTTTTCATGAAAAAAAGTCTAATTGAATGCAATGTAGAGTACATTAAGGTTTGATATTGTATCAGTGAGCTCATGCATATTTGTGTAATTAGCCTGAATGAAATATGACTCTAAGGAAAATATTTAGCTAGTGGTTTATTATTTACAACTGAGAGGAAATTATACCAGGCATCTAGAATAAATGAAGATAAACCTTTGTGTTTATTATAGGCATATAGGTATTTTATCAATTCATACATTCATTATGTTTCTTATGAGTATAAAGATATTTTACGATATCAATTTATGTCATTGCTCAACTGTCCACCGACTATGAAGCTATTTTTAATCACGTCAACAAAGCAAAAATAAGTGATACAGTTAATCTTGATTATAACAGGAAATGATTTGGCATCACAATCAAAGCCTTAGTATGTGGGAAATTTTGTATGCTAGAACAATTTTGACCATGCAAAACTGGATGAATTATTGCTCAATTACTAATCCAAGAGGATATTATTGTTGCTGTTAATATTACTCTCTTGTTCTTATGCTAGTGCAACTGGAGTACTCAACTTACAACCATTCATTTAGTGACTATTCAAAGTTACAATGGCACTGAAAAAAATACATATGACCTTGCATCGTCCCCATGGTAATGTGATCAAAAATTCTGAAGCTTGGCAATTCACTCATATTTATGACAGTTGCAGTGTCCCAGGGTCATGTGATCACCTTTTGTGACCTGACAAGCAAAGTCAATGAGGAAGCCAAATTCACTGAACAATCATGTTACTAAACAACTGCAGTGTTTCACTTAACAACTGTGGCAAGACAGGTCATAAAATGGGGCAAAATTCACTTAACAACTGTCTCACTTAGCAACAGAAATTTTGAGCTCAATTGTCATAAGTCAAGGGCTACCTGTAGTTTTATGGAGGAATAATAAATACCTCCTGAAATAAAATTATTAATGGTAAGAAGAGGGATAGGGATACTACATCATTTATCCCCAGTTTGCAATAAGTCCTTTCAACAGTTCCAAGAAGGCTCCACACCCATTCGCACGACTCAGATGACCCTGGGGACACAGATAAACCTACAAATGGCCTCAATAATTCTCTGAAAGAATGTAAAAGACCAGATGTCTGCAAGGAGTATAAATCCTTCCATTCCCCACCATCCGGACAGAGCTGAAGAAGCTTCTTGGATGAGAAGCAAAACGTCTTCAAAGAAAAAACAAAGAAAGTCCAGTTGCCTTGTGAAAAAGCATCTTTGCGACAATTATGACTTGAATGATTGAGAATCACTATAGACATTTATTGGTAAAAATAGCACACTTTTATACACAGCTTATCAAAATTAAGTTAATAAATAATAAGGAATCTAAAAGACAGTCTTATCCTGGAGCAGACATGTCAAACCTGTGACATCACATGATGTCACGCAATGTATCAGGAGAGTTTTGGCATTGCCGGCAATGAGGTGGGCGCGGCTTCCGCATGACACATCTGGCCCGTTGGCCGGCAGTTTAACACCCCTGTCCTGAAGTATTTGTCCTACAAATGCCTAGAGGAAGACTTGCTGTATATAAGTAGAAAGTGTGAAGAGCAGCTGTATGTCCTTTGGAAAAGCCTTCTATAATTGATATAGTGCAAACTGCCTTGTTTAGTTCAAAAGTACAACAGTTGGGGAAAAAAAGCTTTTCTCCCTTACATTTATGATTGTGCAACATCCCACAATGCCACAATTGCCACTGGTGAGTTTAACGTCCGCCTTCCAACAAGCAGAATTAATAGAGAACACAGAAATGAAATGAAAGTTGCAGTCACATGATGTCTCCTTTAGCAACCGCAGTGTTTTCTTCAGTGATGGAACCAGAAGTGATGTCATAGGTCCAGTGCAGTCACATGATTTTCACTTAGCAACCAGGGTGCTTAGTGACAGAATTGCCTGTTCCAATTATGGTCAGTTAATGAGGCCTACCTGTAATATCCTGGTTATTACCATGGGTAATGGATGGAATGGAATGAATAATACTGGGAGAAGCACATTTTAAGAACTAGGAATGCACCTAAATTTGGTTAGAAATTATTGCACAGACAGATGCCAACAGAAATACGCCTTCAAATTGGAAAAAAATATTCATCTAATACAGGGCTTTTCAACCTTTTCACCCATTGTACCACTTTTAGGATATGGCAGTATCCGAGTACCACCAGTCGCCTAGCAAGATGTCAAAAACTTGATCTCCCAAAAAAGGAAAAAAGTGATGAAGTACAGGCAGCCCTCGACTTACAACAGTTTGCTTAGTGACTGTTAGAAGTTACAATGGCACTGAAAAAGTGCCCCCCAAGCCACAGCCGAGCAAGACACCTGCCTGCCCACCCGGCGGCGCTCTTCCTCCTGTCCGAGGTTTTCATTGTTGTGAGCATTTCTGTTGAGGATTGGCAGCGGGGGTAAGGGTGGGGGGTGTTTGGTTTTTATTCCCCCCATCTGCTGGGTGGTTGCAGCAGATTTTGGTCACTTCACATGACCCTGGGACACTGTGACCATCATAAATATGAATCAGTTGCCAAGCATCTGAATGTAAATCACAAGTCCCTGGAGATGCTGCAACATTCCAGCAGATCGGCACTTCTTCTGGACTCAGCACCGGGATCAGCACCGTGCTCCAGCTGGAGCCTGGCGCTTCTGCTGAGCCTGACAGCCCCAAAGAAGCGCCAATCCTGACGCTTCCACTGAGCCAACAACCCTGCACCTTCAGCCATCTCTCGCTTAGGCTTGTGCAGTGCTGCCACCAGTTCAGCTCATTCTCCCCTGCTACGACTTTTCTAGGATGGTCGCACACCACCTTCCAGGTGCCAATGTACCACAGGTGGTACTCGTACCACTGGTTGAAAAGCCCCGATCTAATACCTCAATACTTAATATATGAACGAAACTATATCTTAGAGAAGTATGAGAACATCTGGATAGTACAGGTAGTCCTTGTTTAGAGACTGTTCAAAGTTACAACAGCACTGAAAAAATGACTTAACGACCATTTTTCAAACTTATGATCATTGCAGTGTTCCCATTGTCATGTGATTTATGTTTGACTGCTTAACAATTGGTTCATATTTATGACGCTTGCAATGTCCCAGGGTCATGGGAGATCTTTTGCAACCTTCTGACTTGATTTGTAACCAAGGCAAATAAACCTTATAGCAACATTTTAGGAATTTCTTATGGCATAAAGAAGAGAGTATGGGCCTTATTTTCCAAAGTATAATCTTTGGACATAGGAAATGCATAGTAACTTTCTGTGAGATTAGTTGATGTGCTGTTTGCTCAAGGGAACTTACAATTTTTGGATGTCCATCCAAACTTTGCAGCAAGTAAAGTAATAATGAAGTATGATAATAAAATGGGGGATGGGGGAATGACTGTTTAACTGAAATGCAAATCTATTATCCATATTAATTAAAATATTTGGATTTTAAGTAAATATAAATTTAGTTAAATTAATTTTTGTTAAGGTTTCATCCAACCTTTCCATCTGTATAGCATTCATTGACTTGTGGCAAGGTACCTACTATAATACCTGAGTATATAAGATTAAATTCAAGGTGAAATTAAAAGCAAAATCAATTCAGCTAGCTGTCCTAAAGTATATGAACGAAAATATATTATTTTTCTAACAATAATCTAGGTTTTGGCTTTTACTTTCTGAACCCTCTAACTTGAATAAAGTTGTATGCTTTTGGATAGTGTTTTCTTTCTTAGGAAGAAATGTATTTTAAATACATTATATGGTTACTAAAAGGCAATTATGCTTTCATATAGCCATATTACTTTGGTGAATTTTATGTATTGTTATAGCATAACATTTGTTAGATAGAATTTTGGGGCTTTCAAAGCTTCCTAAAAGCTATTTATTCTAAGAGACTTCCTTTGACTTTGTTATTTTTTAAATCTAATTTAAAAAACATTACCAGAAGCTTATTATTTTGGCCCATATATACAGTATATCCTGATCCTCTTTCCTGGTTCCTTGCATTTTATTGAAAGCTTTCAAGTTAACAATTACATTTGTTCTTTCTCATCTTCCATTAAATGAACACAGAAAGAAAGTATTTATTTTAAAATAGAGCAATTAAGGAGCTAGAAAACAACAAGTGGCAATAAAAGCTTTCTGTACTTTTTATTATTATTTTATTTTACTTGGAACTAATGTAGCCAAAATAGAACATGAGCCATATATAGAGAGCACTTCTATTTAGTATTATGAATAATGTTGCTTTCAAGTATGCGGATAAATAAATAGTTATACTTTCCTCGGTTGATTTGAAATTTGAAATGATTGTTCACAGAATTAGCTTTAAAGCATATGCTCTGTGCATCTACTCAAAAGTAATTCCAAAAATAATAATTTTGGGAACTTTGTGACCTTTCAGATGCTGTTATGCTAAAACTCCAGCATCTATCGCTCACTCTGGCAGAAATTGTTGAAAGCAGCATATGGATTATAGTTGCCTATGCCTGGTACACAGTATTATTACTGGCTATGAGAAGACAAAGGACAAGGAAGAGCTGCAGCCTAGAAAATGGTCTGATAAGAGAAATCTGAATCCAAAGATTGGGAGGGGGGGGGAAATAAAGCATTTTAGAAGGACCCTCCCTAGTTTTCTGAAAAGCAAAGGTAATGGAGGGAAATAGTGATTTCAGATTTGCCTGATACTGTTACCATAACTTCAGCATTAGTACCCATGTTTTTGGTTTTCTCTTTGGACTACCTTGAAAGCTGACACATGTACTTGCATGCACACAAACACACACACAGAGAGAGCGACATACACAGACATACACATACAGAACTTATATATTCCTATTATTTTCATTCTGGACTTTTTAAAAAATATTTGCTTCCAATGGTTCCACGTAAAAAGGGGAAAAAGTGTACCACTTCAACGCTAATAACAAGAGGCTATTTGGATTTAGCCTACATATTTTAGGTTGTGCCAGTGAAATAAGCTTGTTGGAGATACAGGGAAACCTTTGTTACCCCCAAATTAAAATACCTGTAGAATAACTCAATTTGACTAGCTACCTGAGAGCTGACTTGAGGAAGTACTGCATGCAAATTTTTAATTGATCTTTTCAGCAGCAGCTTCCCCGTACAACGTGTGGGGTAAAGAGTTCAGCGCATAAACTGGTAGGATGGGAATTAGAAAACTGAATTTACAATGAATAAAGCCATTTTTCTGCAAATCAGCTCTAAGGCACATTAACCCTCCACATATTTTTTTCCCCCCAGCATTATAATCCCTAGTCAGGGATGAAGGCATCTCAATTCCCATCCATTTAGATTAGCACTTCCCAACCATAGTAATTTTCAGATGTGCTGACTTCAACTCCCAGAATTCCCCAGCTAGTTGCTATGGTTGGAAAATACTGATGTAGAGTACACAAGGTTGAGAAACAATATAGATGTATTTGTTTTTAATGGATGAAGTTACTTTTTTTTTCCATTATCTTTTCAGTAAATTACAGTTAGTCCTTGATTTAGCATTTGTTTTGACTGTACAAAGTTACAACAGCACTGAAAAAAGGGATTTATGGCTGTTTTTCACAATTACAAAAACTGCGTCATTCCCATGGCCATATGATCAAAATTTGGATGGTTGGCAACTGGTTCATATTTATGATGGTTGTAGTGTCCCAGTAGCATGTGATCACCTTTTGCAAGCAAAATCAATGGGGAAGCCAAGTTAACAACATGCTACTAACTTAACTGCAGTGATTCACTTAACACCCATGGCATGAATGAGTGTAAAATGGGGCAAAACTCACTTAACAACTCTCCCACTTAGCAACAGAAATTTTGGGTTCAATTAATTGAGGACTACCTGTAGTGTTTCCCTTAGCAAACATGCCTTATTTTTTTTAAAGAAAGAACTAAGTGTAGTACTAATCATTTGAATAAAATAGCTTAATTTGTACCCACATTATATCCATTGCTATGGCTTGTTCATTAGAGGAGGGGTGTTGTTTTTTTTGCAACACTGTCTTATTCAGTTTATAAATCTTATTTTAATTGGAACCACTGATCACTTTAAATATGCAGATGCTTCTGAATGGAACAAACGTGCTTATTTCTGTGAATCTACATTTTATTTTAAATGAAGAAAATTTTTTAAAAATGTAAGGAAATAAAAAAGGCAATGTGGGAAATTGGCAAGGGAGCTTTTTATAAATTCTTTTCTGGTTTCAGGAAACAAAGAAGGAGTAGCTAATCTTGATTATTTTTTAACCAAAGTGGAATCAATAGTGAAAAGATAATCGCTGATCCAGTTTAGAGTCATAGTTTTAACTTTGCTTGATTTGGACATTTGAGAAGCTACTGGGTGCAAACCTCTCCCTTTCATATTTATATATCAACCAGAAATAGGAAATATGTCACCCAAAAATAGGCCAGTAGAAAATACAGATTTACATAAAATACGCATATTGTGTGCTGATCTAAAGAGGCAGGCTTAGCCATCTGGCTATGTTTTAAATACAAATATTATCATTCGATATTTAGTAAAATTGCCACCACAGACTAGGGGTTGGGGACCCCTGTGCTGAAGCTGTTTAGTTTTAAATTTGCACTGTAAAAGTAAAAAAAGTATAATCCAAACAGAATTACTGGGATTTCCAAGACATGGCTTCCATTTGTAAACTAAGTTTACACCTGGCATTTAGCAGATATTATAATTTTTTATTTTGCGGTCACAGACCAGAATACAAGTGCAACAAAAGAAAACACAAGAAAAATATAATCACAAACAATTTAACACCAGAAGTCTTGGCTAAAGGGAATTACAATGTTCTCCTCTAATAGTTACAGCTCTTAAAAGAAATTTAGAAACCTGAGAAGTGATATAGGAGGAGCCATCCCCTAGACAATATAAGACCAAATTACTAACATTAGAACCAGAGGGATCAATTCCAAGGAGATACAGTAATTTAATTCTGGCTGTGTTATACATAGGGCAGTATAATAAGACATGCTCCACAGTTTCATCTTCAGCCCTATCACAGGGGCATAGTCGCTCACTAAACAGGAGCCTTTTGAATCACCCGTCGAGTAGTGCTGAGGGCAAGACATTGAAACGGGCTAGGGAAAAGATTCTTCTATACTTGGGGATGGTTAGAGTATAGAAATATGAAGCCATCCACAATCCATAATTATTAGAATGGCTGAAGATCAAAGGGGAGCAGGTTTTTATTGGCTCTGGCTCTTAAATATTGCAAATCTATGTCCACAAGCCGTTGGACTACCCTAAACGTGGCGTCCTTGAGACCATAATCTCCCAGAGCATCCCCCGTACAACCTAGCAAGTGGAGTTTCTTCGTCAGCTCCCTCTCCCAGTGAGAAGTATGAGAGTCAGCAAACACCAGGGAGAGGTAGCTATCAGGGACTGCCGAAAAGAGCACCTGAAGCCACCATTTAAAGGTGTTAATCCACGCCATGCATTCGACTGAACGAATGCCCAGTTCCAGGTACATTGAAGCAAATCCAACACAGGGAGGAAGACCCAGAAATTTCCTAAGAAAAACAGCCTGGGTTCTTTCAATACAATCCTTGAAGCTTCGTATCCATATGGGAATTCCATAAAGAGTTTGGGCCAGGGTTTTGGCTTTATATATACGCAGAGCAGAAGGAATAAACTGGCCTCCTTGGGTAAAAAAGAATCTTATAATCTGCTGATGGCTACAGGAGGCACCTGGGTTCGATGTTTAGCCCAAGCACCAGTATAAGAATCTTATAATCTGCTGATGGCTACAGGAGGCACCTGGGTTCGATGTTTAGTCCAAGCACCAGTATTCTGAAATTGAATACCTAAATATTTAAAATGGAAAACCTGCCTAACAACATTACCATTGATAGCCCAGTTGTATGATTTCTGGGCTCTGGAGAACATAATACTTTGGATTTGTCATAATTAATAGACAAATGGTTCTCAGCACAGTAGGACCCAAATGCAGAAAGTAATCTTTTTAGACCGAGCCTTGATTGTGATAGAAGGACCGCGTCGTCAGCATAAAGAAGAAGCGGAATCTTCGTATTTAACAACTTTGGGGCATGGGACTCAATGCGTACAATGTAAGAGGCCAAGTCGGATAAGAATAAATTAAACAAAAGAGGGGCCAGGACACAACCCTGCCTAACTCCATTCTCAATCAGGATAGGATTTGAAAGTTCTCCCTGCAAGCCGCACCTAACGACCTGACATTTATTATACGCAGCAGTGTAGAGGAAAGGAGGTTTTTTTGCCAGTGTCTCTTCAGGAATCAAAAGAGACAAAACAGTAGAAGCAGCATTATAATACAAGCTCTTGTATATAGATGAACAATACAGGTAGTCCTTGACTTACAACAGTTCATTTAGTGACTGTTCAAAGTTACAATGGCACTGAAAAAAGTGACTTATGACCATTTTTCACACTTATGATCACTGCATGGACATGCTCGGCAACTGACACATATTTATGATGGTTGCAGTGTCCTGAGAACATGTGAACACATTTGTGACCTTCTGATGAGCAAAGTCAATGGGGAAACCAGAGTCACTTAACAACTGTGTAACTAATTTAACAGTTAAAGTGATTCACTTAACTGTGGCAAGAAAGGTTGTAAAATGGGGCAAAATTGACTTAACAACTATCTCGCTTAGCAAAAGAAATTCTAGGCTCAGTTGTGGTTGTAAGTCAAATACTACCTGTATACAGAAGAATATAAATAACCCAAAACCTAAGCCAGAAATCAAGCAAATGAGATGTGTGCTAAGCTTCCAAGATTTCTCACATAAGATACACATGGCCAGAGATCATGGATAGCCAAAAATCAAATAAAATAGATGATAGAACAAATCAATTCAAAGTTAGGGCCCAAGTTATCATATTTTACATGCTATGTGAAGACCTAGTAGTTATTTTGAGAAGACCCTAATGCTGGAAAAGATGAAGAAGAAAAAAAGAGAGAGAAGAAGAGGATGACCAGTAGGAATAATGTGGAGGGATTCAATCACAACAGCAATGGATGCAACTTTTGGAAGATTTGAAGTGCCTAGTTGGGGGCAGATCCTCCTTGAAAATGTCTCTTTGTGTGATTACTAAAAGCCAATACTGACTTGGTGGCAGATAAGCAGTCACAACTTCCAGTAGAATCTATACCCCACAAATTCCCAAAAATGCACAAAACAGGTCAGGTCTTCCAACCCTGTGACTTCAGTTATGTCATCATGTTACAATTATTCTCTTCCGTGGCTCTTGACTTCTAAATTAATTGATTTTGAATATATATTCCTCCTAGCCATTAAAAATTTGCTTACCTTAGGCTCTAATGGATTTCTGTACCTCACGTCTGTCATTTCGGTATGAATTATTCATCTCTAAGTAAAAGTGATTCATCACTTGGAAAAGATTTTTCTGTTCCTTTTAATTACAAACAAAGAAAGAGAAGTATCAAAAGACTCATTTCCTTTGAAACCTTTTCTAGTAAGTTCAAGAACATTAAAGAAATATGATTTCACGGTGCGGGTTTTGCCACACATCATATTTGGTCGTCATTACAAAATTTCTTTTCTTCGGCACTATTGTGCAATGAGAAAGAAGTTATCACTGAAACAGGTGATTATGAGCCAACTTACTCTCTTCACTTTGACTCAAAATGACCTATTAAAGAATGAAGAATTCTAGTTGAATGCAGTTGCTGGAGGTACTGCCTTGAACAACCCTGAAGTCTGTGATCCTTTTCCTTTGTTCAACTACAAATGTTAAACTACAAGCAGCAATTTCTGAGTTAGCAGCAAATGCTCAACACGGGTTTGTCCTTGCCAGTTGCTCCTTAATATATTAGATGCTTTTTGGCAAAAATATTTCTTTTATCCTCCACGTGGTTAGGAAATGCCTGCCCATAATAAGAAAAGCTTCTTCCACATTTTGTCCTTGCTGTCTTATCTTTATGTTTGCTTACACAGTTGCTTGCTCACATCTTAGATGTAACTGGAAAAATATATATTAAAAAATTATAAATAAAAGCCTAGATATTTGTAGCATTTGCAGCATCCTGAACACATCATGGTTTAGTTACCAAATGTAATGTATTGTCAGAATTAAAACAAAGTTAGATTGGAAAAATGGGAAAACTTGCAATTGTCAATATTAGGAAGATATACTACCAAAAATCTTATTTTTATTCCAAACAATACCTATAAAACTTGAGAATTTTTTTAAAGATTTAAATTCATTAATTTTGAAATTTATTTGGCAAGGAAAGAAAACTAGAATTAAGATGAAAATGTTACAAGATGCCAAGGAAAATGGAGGTATCAGTTTACCAGAGTGGGTTTTATATTATCAAGCATCTGTATTAACATGGGTAAAAGAATGGATAACTCTTAGAAACAAAAGACTGTTATATCTGGAGGGGCATGATTTACAATTGGGGTGGCATGCTTTTTATGGTACAGAAAAAATAAAATTCATAAATACATCCAAAAATCACATATAAGAAATGAATTATTAACAACATGGGAAAAAATAAAATGTAAAATATATTTGAAAATTCCAGGGTGGTTGTTAACAGTGGAAGCATTTGTATACCCAAATTTAGTGGACTTTGAAAAAATCTGGACATATAAAGATATTCTAAACTCTGAAGGGAATTTAAAATCTAAACAAGAAATGGAAAATCAGGGTATCAATATATCTTGGTGGGCACAGTTACAAATGCAAGCTAGATATGATAAAGATGTTAAACTGCATGGATTTTATAAGGAACAAACTGTGTTTGATAAGATATTGTTAACTTCTGATGAGAAACCAATTAAGAAAATGTATAATTTCTTATTAACTTTGAAAATGGAAAGCGAATAAGTTAAAGAAACAATGATAAGATGGGTAAAAAATTTTGGATACAATATAGAACTAGAAAAATTGCAAAATTTATGGGAAAGAAATTATAAACTGACAATGTCAACTTCCTACAAAGAAAATTTATATAAAATGTTTTATAGATAGTACTTGCCACCAGCAAAACTAGCAAAAATGTTTAAAAACATATCAGATTGATGTTGGAAATGCAAATTTAAATCAGGCACTTATTACCATGTTTGGTGGACATGTGACAAAGTAAAGAGTTATTGGAAAAAGATACATGCTTGGCTAGAAAAGATGTTGGGAGAACACGTAGATTTCAAACCTGAACTTTTTTTATTAGGTATAATGCCAGAAAAGACTGATAAACAAAGTATATATTTGATTTTGCATGTTACAACAGTGGCAAGAATTATATTTGCGCAATATTGGAACAATGAAGGAATACCATCAGATGAAGAAATAATTAAAAAAAAATATTAGAATGCGCAGAGATGGATAGACTGACTACAAGATTGAAAGAAAAAGAAGAAACGGAATATTACCAAACTTGGGACTTATTTTATCGATGGCTAGAAGAAAGAATAAAGGATTAGGAATTAAATATGTATTAGCAAAAGTAAACTCAGACAGCACACTTGTTGAATAAATATTACTGAATATGCGGGGGGGGGGGAACCAATAAAAACTTTTAAAAAAACAAAAAAACAAAATGCCATATCCAGTCTAAACATCTGGCTGGCTGTGGCACCAACCATAATAAGAAGAAAGCAAACATAAAATAGATTGATGAACTAGAAAGAGTCTTTGTTTTCAGTGCAGCCAACTTAATGAAACCAACACTGTTTTTTTAGCCAAATTCAACATTTCTAATAAAATGTGATGAGAAAATTCCAGGTCAGCATGTTTTGATTTAATTTGATTGCGTTTTCAGACTGAATTAAAAATGTAGTCCAAATATATATTAAATACCAAGTAATCCTGTCATCATTTGCAGAAACACTTATGGCAGGATATCACAACTCCAATGCCAGAACTAATATCAACTGATCACCACCTGTCCTAATTGAAAAGTTTAATATCTGGAAAAAAGGTGGTGCTCTCAGATTTATAAACAGTCATGGTTCAGGGAATAATTTTCATAGATAACTTGCTTGTACATGATTGTTGTTCAACGTCGCATCTTTTCTCATCAGTGTGGCATGCCTTAAATTACCATCTCTTTGCCTAGTTGTGAAGATTATTAAGAAGTGTCAGAAGCTATGCCACACTACATATTACTCTATATTTATGTGATACATTATATCACAAAGGTATATGTGATAGAGGAGGAGGAGGAGGAGGAGAAGCTCTTTTAGCACCACGATTCCTGAGATTATTATAACAATAATAGTAACATGGTTAATGATGTTAAAACGTTATACAAATTTCAAGGGAAAAATAAGGATGTATTCCCATAGCCACTCAATTGCTTCAGTTCAGAAATGGTTTCTGATATCAAATAAAATATAATTTAAATAAGGTGACCAACCATCCTCCTTTAGGGGGGACAGTCCTCCTTTTGTGAGTTCTGTCCTCCCTCGAAAAGTGTCCACCTACATGTCCTCCTTTTCGATATTTGAAGACTAATCTGCAGGGCTTTTTTTTCTCATAGAACGCCCAGAACGGCGTTCCGGCACCTTTTTTTGATAGTTTTTTTTTTTCAACTTTTGCATGAGTTGTGTTACTCCCCCTATTGGCTATCTTAGTTCAATTCCCCCATTTGTAATACAGGGAATTGGAATTGCTGCTGAGTGCGTCAAAACACCGGCCAGCAAACTTTGCACATGTAAGTTGTCTGCAGCAAAGGCAAATTGGCAGGAACTTTGCATCCCTCCCTGTTACCCAACTACACCATCTCCTGGTTAGTCCCAAAGATACCTGGAGGAGACTGGAGCGGCGATGCCACGGTAACTTTCTCTTGATCTTCAGCCCTGCTAGGGCAATAATGGCTGCAGGCGCAAGAGGCAGGGGCGGCGGGGCTGCTGAGGGCAGGGGTGTGAGTGTGGCGATGGCTGGCTTCCCCCCATGCTGTGGGAGCCATGAGGCCTGCTCTACACGGGGCTGCGGAAGGTGGACAGTGGTGCTGGCGAGGCAGCTGCATGCAGAGTGTGTTGATGGCGGGCTGCCCCCTGGGGCCAGAGTCGGCACAGCTAGTGCTTTGGGAGCCATGGGGCCCGCTCTACATGGCAGGGCAGCAGTGCTGGCAGGGCAGCTGTGGGCGGGGGCGTGACATGTAAGCATAATTACAATATAAAATGTTTTTGTTACAAATGTTTTTATTATGCATTTATCATATTATAGTGTATTCTGTATTATTGTTGCAATGAATAAAATGTTTCTTTTATTTACGATATTTTGTCTTCAATTTATTTGTGTCCTCCTTTTCATTGTAAAAAAGTTGGTCACCTTAATTTAAAGTATAAGTTTCTTCTAATTATCTGGATTTAGGTAGGCACCACCAACTCAGACACTTTGCTCTAAAATGAAAAACTGGTCTCTGGATGGTAATGCTCTGTGTTCATAAGGACCAAAAAAAAAAAAAAAGTTATTTTTCAGGAAGCTTAAAAAAAACCCTTTTCTGATATTTCTGTTTATCACTTCATCAAATCAAGGAATCATCCAGCAGCTGACAGGCTACAATACAAATGGCAGCTGGCTGTATTCCACAAGAGGTTTCTGCACAATTAATCTAACATGGTTCTAATTTTGATTATCATTCTTACCATCATTGCCATTTTCCTGAGAGACATTAATGACATAGCAGTACAAAGTAATCAAACCATTCTACTGTGTGTGTGTGTATGTGTGTGTGTGTATGTATGTATGTATGTGTGTATATATATATGTGTGTGTGTGTGTGTGTGTGTATGTATATATGTATATGTGTGTGTATATATATAGATATGTAGGTCTTTGGTTGTTCGGGTTTTCTCCCGCGTAAAATTGGAAGTGTCTTGGCAACGTTTCGACGAAGTCCCATTCGTCATCTTCAGGCTGGTGTTTTCAGCTTCGTGCTTCGAGCAGCAATGTGTGGTCTTAGCTGTTTCTTCCTTTTAACTGCCAGTGGGGGTATGAACTGATTGGGTGGGAGCTTGGCTGTGTTCTGATTGGGTGGAGGTGTGTTCTGAATGGTTAGGGGCTTGGCTGTGCTCTGATTGGCTGGGGGAGTGTTATGTTTGGTTGTGCTCAGGTTAGTCTGAGTTGCAGAGGGGTTTGAGATTTTGGGCTGCCTTGTTATTTTTTGGCTTCGCGTTCGTGGTGTGCTTCCTCTTCATGGAGGGTGTCAGTTTGCTTCATGTATGGATTGGAGGGGTTTAAAGTGGCTAATGATGCAGCTGTAGTCTGGCTTCTGGTTTGTGGTCGTGCCTCACCATCGGTGTGGCTTTGGGTTTGCTTTTTGCATGGATGTGTGGTGGTGACATCTTGTGTGGTTTTTGTGAGTGTGGGTCTGGTGTCATTTTTTGTGTTAGGGAGTCGTTTGTCAATAAAGGGCGGGTTTCCAAATGGCTGGTAGGCGGGAGGTATCATCTCGTTTGTTCATGCTGTGTGGGCGTTTTTCTATCTCAATGGCTTCTCTGATTATTCTGTTATTAAAATGTTCACTTTTGGCAATGGTTCTGGTATTTTTAAAGTCAATTTCATGTCCTGTGGCATTAAGGTGTTGGACCAGGGAAGATGTTGGTTCCTCTTTTTTGACTGAATTCTTATGTTCTTCAATGCGTGCACTTATTCTTCTGTTGGTTTGTCCGATGTATGTGGTGGGACAAGTGGTGCATGGGATTTCGTATACTCCTTGATTTTAATAATTTTAATTTTTAATAATTTTAATAATAATCCTACCAGCAGGCAAGGGCAATGCCACGGTGGTTATGAACACATCTGACTACCAAACCAAATTAACCAACCTACTCCAAGACTCCACATACAAACCCCTAAATACAGATCCCACCACCTACCTGGAAAAAACCACCAGATCCAAAATAAAAGCTGCTCCACCTACCTCAGAATCCAAAAAAAAGAAGGCAAATGAGGACACACGCGAAAAAAAGGGGTGCAGGAAGAAACGAATCACCAGAGCACAATTTAACCAATTAGGTCCGATGACGAGATCAAGGAGCCGGGCGCAGACTTCGGCTTGCTTATAAGAGACTCTCTCACTCTCTGGCGTTTTAAGCCCTGAGGGTGCCGGCAGGTGACGGCGAAAGCTTGGCGTTTTTAAATTATAAATTTAAATTATAAAAATATAAATAAATATATATATTGGTTTCAATATATTATATTTAGGATGTCCACAGAAAGCTGTGCATCTCTCTGATCCTCAGTGTCACCACCACCACAACGTATCACATATACTTCAGGAATTCTGCCTGATTGAATAAAAAGCCTGCTTTTGAAATTACAGGTTGAAAGTTTCATGGTAGTGAAGCCAGATGTGATGTAGAGGACTTTTGAGAAGTAACGTAAGAAGGTTGAGACAACGGTATATACAATATACAAGCTTTTTGTTCTACAGGAACCAAGAAGAGCTTGTCTTCTCTGAAAAGCATTCTGTCATTTCAGGAAGGGAGGGTAGATAGAAAATGATCCTTCAGTCAACTACAAGTTATCTCTAGATCTAAGCAATTCTCTTTTAATGAAATTCTTTGAATTTCTATCAGTTTATCACAATTATCCCTGTATTACAAATGGGGGAATTGAACTAAGATACACAGTTTCTGAGTTCTCATATTCAGCCCAAAGAAAAGAGCTACTAATCAAGGGGAAAAGTTTTGATCACATGATTATGGCTACCATGTTGACTTTTTTTTTTATTCTCTCTGCAAAAGCCTCTGATTCCTTCTTTTCTCTGTACCTCAGAAAAGCCATTCAAAAAGGCTGAGACTCTGAAGTAGCATGAGAGAGAAAATTAAAGAAAAATAGATTATATTCATTGATCCCAGCGCACTAGTTAGATTCCTTTCCTGCATCACTTATTTTCTATTAAAATCTCTTCTCTTTCCCATCTGGAATGTATTTTTTTTTTAAAAAAAATATGTTTGTAAGAAAAGAAATAGGAAAGGTATATTTGATTCATTTTAATTACCAAAGAGAAATATATATCCCTTTGACATACTTCATGTTAAAGAAGATAACAGTTTCTCAAGATTGCTATTTCCATCTCTTAAGCCTGAATGAGAAGTAAAATTGGCAAACTGGCAAAATCACTCTTCAATCTTCATTGTTACAATCAAATTCAAGAACTAGGAAAATATGCCAGTCAGATCCATTTTTCAAAATTCACCAATTCCCAAATGGTTTGGTATACTAGTCTCAAATCATAAAAAACTAGAACACTAAACAACCAGATAGCAATAGCACTTAGACTTATATACCATTTCATAGTGCTTTACAGCATTCTCTAAGCGGTAAATACAGAGTCAGCATATTGCCCCAAACTATCTGGGTCCTCATTTTACCAATCTCGGAAGGATGAAAGATTGTGTCAACCCTGAGCCAATCAGGACTGGACTCCTGATTGGAGTGGGCAGAGTTAGCCTCCAAATACCATTCCACAATCTTTAAGAAGGGTACACACTTACAGCACATAGGAAATCTTGTGCACATTATAACAGATATTAAAGCGGGGGGGGGGGAATTATTTACTATTTTTCAGTGAGATTCCACTAGTCAATGGTTCTTTCAAATTTTTAGAGCAAGAATTTCCTTGACTCCATCATGTATTTCTATGTGTTAATAGCTAAAACACCATTTTATTGTTAGGAGTAAAATTCTTGGTTTTTATACTTTTCATAAAAAATTAATTAAGAAATGAAATTCCTCATTATTTGTTGGTCAGATATTTTTCACCTGGTGCCCTGCAAACACATTAAAATTATTAATTACCAAAATACTTATCCAATCAGCATTCCTAATCAGAAATCTGATATATAGACCCAGGATGAAGAACGATGATTTAAATCAAATGCTTGGTCAATTCTACTCATCTTAGATATTTCTATTTTCTTTACTTCAGTCATGACTGATTCTTGCAAACTGTCTGGACAAGTCTCTTTTGAGAAGTGGTTTGCCATTGTCTGCTTCCTAGGGCTGAGAAAAAGTGATTGGCTTTTTCTCAGCCAGGTGACCCAGTTTGTTTTGTGTCTAAAATGGACTAGAACTCATAGTCTCCTGGTTTCTAGCCTGATGCCTTAACCACAACACCAAACTGGCTCCCTGATAATGTATACATTATTAATATTCTCTATGAAACTGAATATTGACAGTGTATAGATTATCTATTAATACTACTAATATTAAATGGAATGCCAATTTCTAAACCCTTGTCCAATGAGATGGTGAAAAAGTAACACTATGTTTGCCATATGAGATATCTGGAATACTTTTGATCTATGTGAGAGATGTAAAAAAAAAAATTTCATAAACATTTTCCATTTGAGAAACACAGATTTCATCTTAGTCATCTCCTCCATATGATTAATATACTAGTTGCTAATGGTCTGGGCACAAAATGCAGTTCTACATAAGTTGTGTAGTATTTATATTTGAAGACATTATTTTGGAATAAGTGTATATGATTCAGCAGGATTTTTGGAAAAGATTTCACATAATAATATTTTTCACAGAATCAAACTTGTGCTCTTTCTCCAGATATCTGATTGCATAATAGCCAGATGGCGATTTTCAATTACTGTACAGCAGAAGAAACACAAAAGAAGTAAAGTGTATGGGCTGGCATTTCCAAAAACAATGTGTGATGGGCTGATACGCACCTTCAGCCATCATGTAACTAAGATAAATGCAACACGTGAAAATTATGAAATTCCCTGTGTGCACCTTCCCATCTGGTACCTTTTTACAATTATTGTCACTACAGAAGTAGCACATATCCATATCAGAACATTCAGGAAAATGAGGTTTTCCTGTTCTAGGTAAGCATGAAATGCTTTGAGGTTAATGTCCCTGGCTGTGGCTACTGTAGACTGGATTCTGAAGAGTGTACTGAAGGCAATTCTACGTTTGGCCATAAGTTGTCAAACATATGGTTCATCCATAGCTCAGTTTGTCTGAAGAAACTATGAGTATTCACTGAGTTTGTGATGCAATTGAACCTAAATATGCATAGCCATGTCTAACCATGATGCAACACTGCAGCCTTTTATGGATCTTTTGCTTAGTTTAAGGTACATAATAGCATAATGTATGAATTCATGAAAAGGCTTGTGGTTATACTAATCAAATCAATTTACATTTTCTTTTCTCTCCACCTTATTAAACTCCAACTTCCATATGACTCCAGAAATTGCAGTGTACTGCAAGGGCATCTTGCCAAGTTGTATCACCAAAGGTATTATAATTTTTTGAATTGTACAGATTTTGTTGTATGACATTTGTAAACTGGCTTTGACAAGCTCATCATGGTTACCTGAAACACATTGGATGAGCATATTGTGTGAACCTAGCCATTATTGTTTGGAAAAATATGGAAAATGAAAACATATGCCTTGGTTCATTATGTGAATAGTCTTTTAAAGTTTTAAAAGTCATGGGAAGTCATATTAGCAACTATACAGTTAAATCAGTTACCAAAAAAGTGTGCATGATTTTCAGATCTTTGGATCTCTTTATGAGCAAGAAAATTTAGGTTGGAAGGTAAAACTGATGGTGGATGAGTGATGACTGATTCCTAAAATATAATGAAGGAAGAAATTAGGGGGAAAGGTAAACATAATCCCAGCTTTGCATGAGATGAAATCCTTTTCTTAAAGGAGTCCGAAAGGTGCTTTTTCAAGAGGCAACAGGACTTACTTTGTTTTTCCTTGAAGACATTTTGCTTCTCATCCAAAAAGCTTCTTCAGTTCTTCAATTCTCATCGAAGAAGTTCTTCAGTTATGAAGAAGCTTCTTGGATGAGAAGCAAAGTATCTTCAAGGAAAAACAAAGTAAGTCCAGTTGCCTCTTGAAAAAGGTACTTGGGACAACTATGACCTGGATGACTGAGAATCCCCATAGACATTCCTTAAAGGGGTCTTCTGAGCCATGTTTAAATTCCACATTCTTGTTATGCAACAAAGAACACATAAACATCTGCCACTTCCTTACTAAGGCAAGGAGTTAGATGGAAGCTTGTCAATATTTAATGTTGACTAAGTTCTGAAGTGAGTTAGATAGGATCTCTGGCTCTCACACCACAGAAGTGGCATCTGCAGCAGGGACATCAGACACATACAAAAAGGGTGCTTGCCTTGTGATACTCTATCCACCATCTTGCTGATTTTCATACACACACACAAAGACACCTTGTGGGCACCAGAGACTGCCATTTTGTAAAGACTGATGGCAGAAACCTTCAACTCTGGGAAATCAGCAACTACATCGCTGTTGACTCAAAAAATTAAGAGGAATGGACCAGAATTTAAACTAGGAAGTTTAAACATAGAATGCAAAATTCCAGATTGCTGTTAGACAGAGAAGTTCTTTGCATGTATGCCTTCTTAATTCTCTGGTGTGAATCTATTGATCTAACATTCTTGTGCCTGTTTGAGAAGTTGGCATGGATGCAAAGTTTAGTTGCAATACTTGGTACAAAGGCTTAAAAACTACAGCAAAAATCTCCAAATGGTTGTGGAGTGAAAAATATAATGTAGGAATGGTGACCATGCAAGCACAGTTCACTATATTCAGCAGCCTCAATAAAGCTGGATAGAAATAGCCAGTGCTTTTTTTGTAAAAAAAAAAAAAAAAAATGTGACAACTCACACATGTCATACAGCCCACCTTGCCTATCCTACAAGGTTCCATCCAAAAAAGGTGCCGGAACTCTGCTCTGTGCGTTCTATGACAAAAAAAAAAGCCCTGGAAATAGCCCTCTTGACTCTGCTCATTGTACCAACTTGATTGAGATTAATTCTATAGCAAGACACAAAGATATTGAAGACATATACTTATGACCATGACGAGGTAAAGAGCCATAGGAAGCTTAGCAACCATGTAAAGAGACCGTTTGAGGGTGGCGTAGGGGGGGGGGGATGACAAATGAACAGAATGTATATTGGAGAAGTGAAGAATGTCATAAATATGTCATTAAAAGAAACAGGAGAAAAAAACAGCAGCGGAACTGCAAGTCCAAAATGAACAAGCCCAGAGAAAAACAGTTTATGTTACAAACTAGGAGCAAAACAACAAAATTATAGAGGAGATTGTTACATTTAACTTTCAGAAAATGTCTGCAGAAAAGACAGTTGTCAAAAAAGAGAGTTGTTTTCCTTCTTGCCAAAGGAAACAAATTGACAAGAAAAATGAGCAAATGTTTACAGCCAATGGGTGAAGAAGCAAAAGATTTGTGTTAATAAATAGATAAAGCAAACAAAATATTTAATGGCTGTAAAGGACAAGAGTAAGAATTTCAGTGCCTTAGACTGGGTGCTTTCATACTGGGAAATAGGAAAGGAGAAACAGACATATGCCAGTCTACCCCTTCACTCCTTCCATCATGGATTTGGAGCTATCCTGTTAGATACTAGGGAGACAATACTTTAGTATTTTGCTCTCATCTATCTAGCTGATGTGTGGTTGAAATTCTACCTAGAGGTAAAATGCCGTGACTTAGTCTCTGTCCCTCCAAGATAAATAATTTATTTGGACCAATTTCTTTGCATTCTTCAAATGACTTTCTCTTTTTTTGTTATATATCCAACCAGCTTCTTATTTCATTTTCTAGGATTCATAATGATAAAAACTAAACAACAACATTTCAGGAGAAAAAGTATGTGTCCTGTTCTTTTCTGCCTTTTCATTCTCTGTAGTCATCAATCATCTGTTTTGGGTGCTGCCCCATCATCTTCCTGTAGCAACCAACTGGTTGCTGTCCAGATGAGTTGGATTGCAACTTTCTTTATCCACAGCCAGGATATCCATTAGAAATGATTTTACCATTTTAATCTGTTACAAAGGAACTTTTGCTGCAACTGTTATTTTAGTACTTTCTCCGTTAATTCCTCAATGCTTCTTTAAGTAGATCTCTGCACCTTCACAAAGTCAGTAGACAAGCCAGGAACATAGTAGGCATTTGCAACAGTTTGAGATGGTTTACATTTTCAAATGTTGTTCTATTTCACACATGTGCGCGTGTGTGTGTGCACACACACACACATACAAACACACACAGAGAGAGACTTTGCAAATTTCCTCACCCTGTCATGCCCAATCCAAAATGTGATCAACTTTCTGCCAACGGTGATATAACGGGAACATGATAATTCAAGCTAACATAATACAATTTCATGCATCCAGATGGCCAGGCAACATAGAAGGTAATAGGGTGGAAAGAAGTAAGACACCTGTCAGTAAAATAGAACAAATACAATACTGTATGTAGAACTAAGCTCTTCTACTAATGATTTACAATGAAGGAATTGCATGGGAATGACACTTGCTGCTTTCAAGTTATTAAAACATTAGTGGTGGTGGTGACCTTGGGAAGAGGGGAAGAGCTGTTTCTTGATGTTAATCCAACAATCTCTCATTTCATTGTATTGGCAATTTTTCTCCTCCCAAGATGGCTACTCTGAGATCGGTAAAGAAATATGCCAGAAGGTGGAATTGCTCTTAATTGTCCTTGTTAAAATCCTGGTGTCAGGTGTGTGCCCATTGATTCTTTTGTGCACAATTTGGCTTGTTTGTCAGAATCCAGAGAAACCTTGTTGGTAGACGATTGTTAGACATCCTGCCTCATCCCAAAATTAAATCTTACATCACTCTAGACATTCCTTTCCATTTGATGAAGGTAACAATAGCTCAAAGAAAGTGATGCCTCTTAGTAAAATTTGTTAGTCTGAAAAAAGGTTACCAGTTTCTCTCTGATTTTTGCCTACCATATGCTAACATAACTTTCCTCTTACAATGTTATGAACAGAATATGAGAACAATGATGTTTTACTGGGAAAGATTAGGATTATTAAGGGATATTATGCTATTGATAAAAGCAATTCTCTACTTGCTTACTAAGGCTTTTCCAAGCAAGTGCCTTGTTATCGAAATGTTAGAAGGGATCTGAGAATGCACAGTTAGGATAATTTACAGCTTGGAACTGTAAATTTTGACTGCTTCCTAAAAGCCTCTGTCACAGAGAGGTGATAGATTGGAGATGAGATCAGAAAGTTTTTGGGAAATATATTCCATTGAGAAAAATACAACAGCAGTTCAGCTATTTTCTGTGAAAGGGAAAAAGAGCAAGAACATACGAAGAGGGATGATAGAATAACCGCACAACTGCACTGTGTGGCTTTGCTTTTCCAAAAAGGTACTTAAAGAAAAATGAAGAGAAGAAGGGCACCTTAGCAAGTGAGAATTATAACGACACAATAGGCATCCAAACGGAAACCTCTTTGGAGAGGAACACTTGAGGAGCAGGGCGCAGAGAGTAGTGATGAATCAAATACGAATCTGGGTCCTTAGACTAATAAGTGATACTTGACAAAAGAAGTTAGTTGACAAAAGAAGTATAAGAATGGGCTTGTCTAGGAAGCTCAATTCCCAGGAATTCAGAAACTCAACACTTAATGTATTTTTTTTTAACAAATTTTATTTATAATACAGTTAAAAACAAACAAACATTGGATTTAACGTGACATTCCAGTATATACATTCTTATCAGATTATTCCACTTTTTACAATCAATTCTTCATCTCTACATATACATCTAAGTTTTATATACAATACTTGTTCTAAAATAACATATATTTCTATCTTAACATTCATCTTTAACCCCGACCATCCTCTTCAAATTCCTCCAGCGGTAAAATTTATCCCAGGTTTCATAATAAACTGATCCACATTTGTCTTTTAATATCATTGTGAGCCTGTCCATTTCCGCACATGCTAATATTTTATGTATTAACTCTTCTTCTGTGGGAATTTCCTTGCTCTTCCATTTTTGCGCAAAAGCAAGCCTAGCTGCAGTCAGAATGTCAACACTTAATGTATTGTAGGGTGTACAATCTGAAGGACTTCTGGGGACAGCCCATAAGTTTGCAGAACTTTGAATTCATTTTTATTTTTTCCAGCAGATAGTGAGAAGTTCCAGATGAGGCTTCTATCATTCAGTGGACTTGTCCCACCCATAGCTGAGAGGGGCCTTGAATATGAATCTCCTCAATTCTACTCCAACATCTTAATGCCTATACCACAATTATAACCCTCTCCTAACTTTGCATTGCTACTTCTATCTTTTCCTTTTTTAGGGTGAAAATATCTATTAAAAAAAAAGACAGAAGAATTGTACAGTATATTGTCTTTTGAATGAAGAGATTATAATCTCCCTCAAGAAAACCTTTGAAATGCATCCCAGGTTAGGCATTTATAATGTTTAAAGATCTAAATCATGAGTAGCAAACTGCTTAGTTTCCAACTTTTTGGGAATTTTTAGTGGAAATCTAAATTTACTGAATGGGCTGAATCTCAAGTTAGCTTCATTTTCCCAAGCAAAATGGGATGAAAGGAATTGGGAATACACAACAGGAGAACGCTGCTCTTCTGGCATCCACACTGAACTGCTAGAAGCTCCCCCCCCCACGCATCATTTCTTACATCTGAGCAATAAAGTTTTGTGTTTGTTATTTTCTTATATCTGGCAGTTGATTTATAGAACAGTTTTATATCACTTGACAAGCCCTTCAGCCTGAGTGCCCTTTGCAGACAGGAGAAGATCACACTCTGAAATTATAAGATTTCACCATCAAATTACCAATTCCTAACACAGAAGCTTCATCCATCTCAGTGGTATGCATGCTGATGAGAAAGAAAGGAAAAGAACATCAGTAACTGTTCACACAAATGGAAGGCATTTTTAAAACATTCTAAAGGATAAAATCGGGTACAGGGAGTCCTTATTTAGCAACCAGAATTGGGACTGGCAACTCAGCTGTTAAATGAAGTGGTGGCTAAGTGGAACTGCAACTGTGTTTATAATCTTACTTCAACTTTCCTTTGCTTTATAGTTCTACAAAAGTAGTAAATGTGAGGATTGGCTGCAAAGTTACATTTTGATCACCGTCATAACTGTGAATGGTTGCTAAATGAAGAGTACTTATATCTAAAATTCAGGACATGGTTTGTTTATGGAGGGGGAGAAATTAACACAGTTCAAATTCTCAGAAACAAACACAGAATGCTATGGTGATGGATTATCAATGAGCAGTGACATCGATGGCATTACTACTGTTTAAAATTAAATCCCATGTCTTTAAAAGAAGCAAGGTGTAGAAGATGATTTGAAAGGTAACTTTTAAATGAAAGAATATTTTCTCCGGAAATCAATACAAATAGTTTAGCCTTGGTAATATATTTAGCTTTTCATCTTTGCCAGCCTTTTTCAATTGGAGTTCTAGGAGAAATTGTGATGGAAAAAAATTACTATGAGCTACAATATACATATAATAATTTGGATGCAAAGGTACCTACTGATCTGAAAATTATTTCAAGGATTTCATTTTATTTCTGTTCAATAGTTTCCAATTCTTGGAGACTGCTTGAAAAAATTCCTGCAGTTTTCTTGGAAGGCTTTTTCAGAAGTGGTTTGCCATTGGCTCCTTTCTAGGGTGGAGAGAAAGTGACTGGCTCAAGTTTTCCAGCTCGCTTTGTGTCTAAGATGGGAGTAGACTCAAGTCTCCCAGCTTCTAGCCTGATGCCTTAACCACTGCACCAGCTGGCTCTCTTATTTCAAGGGCACCCACTGAATAAAAAAGATTGAAATGGACCTGGCAGTATAATGCAGAGACTGAAACTTTACCGCAGGAAGATTGTACGCATTGTAGTTGTTCTTTTGTTATTATATAGTAAGAGGGTAAGTGAGTATATTTGCAGTAAGGAGAAATCATCAGCTTCAACTTTAGGGATGGCAGGGGAGAAAAATGGTACTTAACGTGCAAGCAGTCTGCTTCTTTGAAATGAGAATTCTGACAGCAGGCAAAATATGGGTTGTGGAAGAAATAAAAACCTTTCACTTTTAAGTTCAGTTCAGTTTATTCCCATCTATGGTCTCTACCTTGAGACATCCAATATTTCTGTCTCAGGACCTGTTTTCACTATGGTTTAATACCACTCTGACTTCACCACATTGGGATTTCTGACCATAAATTGGATTTTCTAGATTGCTTCTCCTTGATAGTGTCTTGCTGAGAGAGACTGCGAGGCATCTGGAGAAAGAAAGGAAAAGTTCATAGCAGATGACTCAGTTGACAGATTATTTTATAAAAGGGCAAATCAGCCCAGGTGGGAAGCAATCTGGGAAAAAGGGTTTCAAAGTATTCAGAGATATTTTGCCTTACCTCACTATAAAAGAGTTTGGAAATTCCTATTGTAGTTTCCAAGATTTTGTACTTATCCTGGGTTAGCATTAAAGATAGCTTAGTGAAAACGGTGTAGTCCTTGCGTCCTTGATCTTGCCAGCTGCACGGGGCTTGACACTTGCTAAGCAAAGCCTTGTCCTCAAGGTTTGGTTGCAAATATTTTCAGGCCAGTGATTGGTTAACATGTAGTCAGTGGCATGGCTGATATTGTGAGTGGAACTAGTGGTTCCTTGTCAAAGATGACTCAAAATGAACAACTACAGCATTTGGCTACCAAGCACCATGCCAAATACATGTTAATTTAGAATTTAATTAATTTAGGCTGTAACTGTTCTTTTTTTCCTTTTTTTCATTTCCTCTCTGCAAATTCAATGAGAAAAATCAACAGTTGTATATGGATTCAACCTTGTCTATAATCAAAATTTGAATGTAGTTGAGCCACATCAGTGGGTCTTCCGCCATGTCAGCACAGGAATAAAACTAAGCTGTGAAGAGTCAGGAGATCAGAAGAAAGGATGCACAACTACAACTTGCCACATCTCCAAGTCACTTATCTGGGGGGGGGGGAGGTGATACGTTATGGTTTTTTTTCCTCCTTCCCTTTTGTTGTGGCAAAACTGTGTCAGCAGGAAACAGAAAAAAAACGAAGCTTTCCAGAATATGAAAGATCAGTATAAAACTATTGAAACTGATGATCAAAGGGAACACTGAGATAGCCAGCATTCTGCTACTGCTTAAAACTGCATATGGACAAAGGATTAAAGATGCTCTGTATGCAAGAGCTGTTAGATGTGATTTAAAAGCCAAAGTGGGGGAGCAATCTGAAATTAATCATTCTGAAAGAAAAGCAGGGATCAATGGGGCGGGAGGACAAAAGTTAATTCTATTATTGTCCAGAAGCAAGACAGAATGAATTTAATGACACTCTTTTCTTTCCATAACTATAAGATGACAGCAAAATCCGGGAATGGGACAGCTTGCCACAGTTAACTTGCCATTGCTAACTCGCTGTGGCCAGCTCGCCACGGCCAACTCACCATGGTCAACTCACTGCAGGACAATTCACCATGGCCAACTCGCTGTGGGACTATTTAACAATTCTATTTAATTATTTAAAATTAATAGCTATTTTAAATTTTTTGCCATTTAAATTTCATTCTGTCCCTCCTTCGGCATTCTTTCCGTAACGATTCTATTCCACCATTTCTTTGATATGAGTGTAATTCTTGTCTCACAGCAAGTTGGCTGTGGTGAGTTGTCTCACAGCAAATTGTCATATACCCCCCCCCCCAAATCCAGCTCCTATCTAACTGTTGGAAGCTTTGTGTTGTGTACCAGTTGTACACGTTCCTGGATCATGAGGCTCTGCTCACAGTTATTCATGCCTTGGTCTCTCCCAAATGGACTACAGGTAGTCTTCAACTTACAGCCACATTTGAGTCCAAAATTTATTGCTAAGTGAGAAATTTGTTAAATTTGAGTTTTGCCCATTTTATGACTTTTCTTGCCACATTTTGTAAGTGAACTATAACGTCATCCATGGCATTTGAGGGTCTACTTGGCTAAATTTACCTGCCCCATCAGGTCTAGCAGGATGGGCATGTTAGGAGTCCTGTGTGCTAAAGTTCCATCTGACTTACAGTGTTTCTCAACCTTGACAATTTTAAGGCATGTGGACTTCCAACTCCCAGAATTCCACAGCCAGCAATGCTGGCTGTGGAATTCTGGGAGTTGAAGTCCACATGCCTTAAAATTGTCAAGGTTGAGAAACACTGATCAGGAGGTGGACCTTTCCTGCTGTGGCACCTGCCCTCTGCAGCATCATTCTCCACCCCAGGTGAGAATAGCCAGATGTTGGCATTTAGGAAATCTTTCAAAACATGATTCTTTCAACACTGGGGATGCCAGAGAAATAGGGGCTGCACAAGATGGTTACACCTTGGTCCATTCTCCTGTGGTCTCATTTATATTTGTGTCTAGATTGTTTTTCCTTGTTGTTTTGTATTTGTTTTAACTGGTTGTTTTATTATATGCCACCCAGAGTCAGGTCTGTGATGTGGGTGGCTATATAAATTTGATATTGTTTTATTTAGTATCCTAGTATGATTTATGTTGTTTGCTTATTTAGTACCCTATGGCTATCACTAAGTGTTCTATCTTATGATTGATGATGAATGTATTTTTATGTTGATTATGATCCTGATTTATCACCTGTTGCTTCTATGTGCACTGAGAGCTTATGAACCAGAAACAAATTCCTTGTGTGTCCAACCATACTTGGTCAATAAAGAATTCTATTTTATAAATAACAGCTAAACTTGAGATGTATGGGCATTATTGTCCAAATGCGGCCCATAAGTGGATCTTCCCCCTTGGTAATAATGCCGGCACTGCCCCAAATGCAGGAACGCCGTTTCAGGAATCTTCTCCCCACCCTCGCCTTCAATCCAGATGTCCTCGCACCCCGGGTTATTGTATTCCGTGCGAGGGAAGAAGCTGAGATCAGCCGCGGGCGTAGAGGCTGAGCTTGAGGTTGCAGAATCTTCGCTTCCTGCCGCGTAAACTTTGCAAAGGGCCGGCGATCGTGGGGGGGGGGGAGTGAGGAAACTGCCTCGGGACAGGCTTTCGGATACGAGATCCTGTCCACGCTCTAAGGACACATACCACGCGGAAAGTCTCGGGTGACCGGTTCCCCCTCGATTGCTGTCTTTCTTTTTAAGGAGCGCCACGTGCCAGCGTGCGTGTCTGGGTCTCTCTCTCTCTCTCTCTCTCTCTGTGAGTGTGTGTATGTGCGTGTACAGAAAAGCGCGGTCGTGCGATTTGGAGCCAGTCTCCTCCCTCCCCGGCGCCTTTCCAGCAGCCACCCACTCCCACCCCCAGCAGCCCCAGCTTGACTGGCGGCGCGCGGGTTGGGCTGGGAGGCTAAAGGCAGCTCGGGCGAGGAAGCGGAGGCGCTGCCGTTGTTGCCGCTTCTCTCTGATCGCCTTGCCTTCCAGGAGCAAGCGGTTTGCGAGGACGAGGACCGGAGCGCTGGGGCGAAGAGGGAACGACAAGAGCCGAGAAAGCCGGGCTAAAAAGCGCCCAGCCAGCAGCACTAGCCCCAGTCGCGCGCCATCGCCCTTTCTCCGCCAGGCGGCATGAGCAGCTGCGACGCCAAGGACTACCTGACCAAGAAGGAGATCCCGCAGCTTTTCGAGGTAACGGGCGCATCTTGGAGGCAGGTGAACCTCGGAGACGGTGCCCATCGCTTTGCCGGCGAATGGAGCAAGTTTCCCCAAAGTCAGGGATGCGGAGGAAGGGACAGGTGGCGGAAATCCCAGGGCATCTAAGGAAAAAGGTTGCAGGAATTCAGAGATGTAAAAGACGAGAAGAGAGAGACCGGGCGAGGCGGGAGGAAAGAGGGCAAGAGAAGATAGGATTGCAGGGAGAAGTGGCGGTTGCTCAGGTGGTGGCGTGAGTCGGTTGAAGAGGAGGAGACCGGCTTTTTCCATCCATCCTTAACCCGCTGTTGCGGACTCTCCAAGCTGCAGGCAGATGATCTGAAATAGAGGTTAGGGCTTTTTGCCCCGAAAAGATTTATAGCTGGCAGAGTCTTAGGAGGGACTGAGAAGGGGCTTGGAACAGCTGGAACATGTGTGCCAAGGTATCCGTCTTGAGGTTCCTCAGTAGATGTCCTTGACTTCCAGATGGTTGCTGTGGATCTTCTCAACAGCCCATTTTTCCTTTCTGGTCCTTCTCACTTAACTGTGCTGGCCTTCTGTGAAACATCAATCTTACTTCTGATTGCCTTGGCTTCACCACTGACTTTGTTTCCAGCGTTTTTCTAACCTTGTAATCTAGAAATGTGTGTAGAATTGCTAATTAGCAGGCAGAGCGGTGCCATTTTTCCTTGATATTTTGGGATTAATCGGGTTGGAAAACTTTGCCCATTTTGCACCCATGAGCAAAAGGAAAGAGGCCTCAGAGGCTCCCGTGTGCTATTTCATTCATACCAGGTGGCATTTCATTCAGGTGGCCTCCCTTGTGATTTCATAGGAACATGTCCTGTAGTCATAGCTGTCCCCTATGCATTGTTTCCCTTTACAGTGCAGTATTATGTGATCCCAAAGAATTTGTCCGAAACACAATTAGCTGAACGCAAAAAAAATGCTTCAGAAAGATTATTTCTACTATCGCTGTTTGTTTTTAGTAATATAAATGCTAAAAGATTTTATACGTTGTGACAATATGGGAGACTTTTAAGATTTTCATACTAAATGACTGTTCTCAGAAGAAAAATAAATTCGTGTTTTACTAAATAGTATGGCTAACTTAAATAGGGCATCTCAAATATTCGATTTGTATTATTTAATCATTAGACCATAAACAGTAAATTCTAGACTAGATTCTAGCAGTGTAATGTTGTTCTTATAGAAAAATCCCCTGAGTTCTTTTTCAAATAGTAATGTTATTAAACATTTCTAGTGATCCAAACTTAATGCAAAGTAAAAAATGAAAAGAAAAAAATAGAACGTGCAGAGAAGAAAAGGGAAATAGAAAAGAGAGAAAAATAACATTAAAGAAAATAAAAGAAATATATAAAGAAGTGTCTTTCCCTTTTATCACAAGTGTAAACAGTAATCATCATCTTAAAATGCAACACAAGATGTCTTCTTCTCATATTGCTTCTCTTATTTATAAAGAAATATTTTAAAACCTAGTCATTTCAGTCCTGGTCAGCAAAAGCCCACTAAGGGTTACCAGTGATAACAACATATCTATTTTAATCTTGATCAAATAAACCAACTTTATATTCTTTCCTTTTACTTGTAACTATTCTGATTTTTGGTCCTTAGTGGCCTAAAAGTTTATTTCTTTTCATTTTTTTTCTTTGTCTCTTTTCACAAAGTTCTTTAAAGGTTTAACAAACTTCTTTTATAAGTCCAGTAAAATTATCCAAAGCCTTGTGTTGGTTTATTTGCATAGCCCTTTTAATTATTAAGCCATCAGTTGGTTTATTTTGTATGTGCAGTGTAGCATCTTTTTCCATATCACTCTTGTAGCTTGTCATTTTAAAATCCACTTTCAAATCAGTCTCAGTCTTGTCTGGTAAAATTTATTTATTTATTTTTATCCCACCTTTAGTATTTTGTTCCTCTTACCTATAAATGCAGTCTATCTACGCAGGCAGACCCCCCCATAAAATTGATTTCTGGGTCCATTGTTGAATAATACCCTTCGGTAGGTTGAATGTTAAAACATTTTGCTCCATTTTATATTAGTAAATCAAATGTAAGTGTTCTTTTCCTTTAATTGTAATCATTACTTCTTTGTGCTTCCCTCAAGAATTTAACCTTTAAAGTCTCATCCTATCATGTTTTTTTTTTATACAAAAAAAATCAAAGGAATTGTATTTTACCACAGGAAGGATTCTTATAATTCCAGAATCTTATTTCAAATTTATCTGGACTTTCTAAAATCAAAACTGTAATCACCCTCTTGCTTTTTATTCCAGATTTTTTAAAAGGATCCTTAAACTTGTATTTAAACTTCTTTCACTAAGGATGAAAGGAAACTCATCCAATTTTTCAGACTTGGCAATGCAAAGGTTCCTAATAGCTTAAAAAGCAGTTAAACAATTTCTGAAAGTGATTAAAAAAAAGAATTATGGGAATTCAATGTTTTTAAAGATGCCAACCATTGGATAAGCCAGATAGCTATTATCTGGTATCCCAGAGCTCTAAATCCATTGGAGACTACTATTCTGAAGTCTCCTTTGCGAGAAGCAACTATATGGAACATTTGTGAGTGATCTTGAGTGCTCTCTTTTTCTGGAGAGGAAATATGAAGACCCAGTCTATTCATTGGTTTTTCATTTTGCTTAATTTTCAGCTTTTTTAGCAGAAATTTCTTCAGTTCACCATTTTCCCCCAAAAGTCCAGAAAGCCCCACTGAGTGCAGTAGAATTTTTTTTCTTCGTAAATGTATATACTATTGTAACCTTACCATATAATCCTATATATATATATTTAAAGTAAGTCTAGTTGAATTGATTAGAACATATTCCCAGCTAAATAATATTATTTGTTCATTCATTCATTATTACTCCACCACTCCGTCCCGTGGACAATCAAGGTAGCTTACAATATACAAATAGAAACATGTGGACTAAACAAAATGATACGCATAATTAAGATCCACAGAATTATCACACAAAATTTTAAAAGCATCCTAACATTTTCAGATAGGATCAAAAAGTTTCTTTTAAACTGCCTTCCTAGAGACCTAAGACACTTTTTCTGAGGGAGTGTAACTTATATGTGCAAGTGACACCAATATTTATTTATTTATTTGACTTGGTTTAGATGTTATCTCTGGATGGCTTATAATTTAGCAAACCAAGATAAAAATAAAATACAAAATAGGTGGAGAAGATGGAATATCTGGCCACTCAGTGCAAAAACAGATGTAAAACAACCGTACTCAAGAAACAACCCAAGGCTTCGGAGGACTGTTAGATCTTCAAGGCCATCCAAAATGCCATCAGCATGGGAACCACATGGATCTCAGGAGGGATCTCTGTCTATATAAAAAAATAACATCTTTAATTTTAATCATTATTAAACATTTCAAAGTTATCTTATATGTTGTTATGTAGTTTATTTGGTATTCAGAAGACCTTCCAATTTTGTTAATCATATTTTCTAAACCCTATTATCCCCTTATTCCCATTCTAGAGATACAACTGTGAGGAAGTTGGGTAATAATTCTGAAGTGTTTAATGAGGGATATACATGTAGGCCAGGCATATCCAGCCCACAGCCCATGGGCTGCATGCAGCTCTGAACAGCTAGTAATGTGTCCCCACGATAATAAAAAAATAATGTTTATATATATATTAACCATATTGTATATTTTATATATGGCCCAAAACAAATTCCTCTTCACTCACTGCAACTCAGGCAAGTCAAAAGGTTGGACAACCCCACGCAGTACAGGAATAAACCGATATAAATATTCTGTGAGAAAGACAAATAAAGCGATATAAATCTTCTGTGGGAAGGATAATTTCTGTTTCCATTTAAAAAATGAATTTTGCTTCATTTATTCATTTTTACAAATGAAGAATCTTTTATATGTTGACACATCTGACTTGACCGTGCAAGGGGCAAGAAACTATATGTTATTGTTATGTACAACTATGCATGATGTTGCTCAGCACAATTCCTACCTGCCTCTCTGTTGCTTCAACTGGACATTTTCAAGACTTTTTTCAAACCTCTAAGAAAGCTTCCAGACTGTTGCTTTGTAGATATTCTGTAGCGCATCATCCATGTGGACACACTGGCAGGCTTGATTGGAACTAATTAAGAAGAAATTTCCTGACAGTTAGAACAATTAATCAGTGGAACAACCTGCCTCCAGAAGCTGTGAATGCTCCAACAATGGAAGTTTTTAAGAAGAGACTGGACAGTCATTTGTCTGAAATGTTATAGGGCAGAGGTAGGAAACCTTGGCTCTTTTATGACTCGTGGACTTCAACTCCCAGAATTCCTGAGCCATGCTAGCTCAAGAATTCTGGGAGTTGAAGTCCACGAGTCATAAAAGAGCCAAGGTTGCCTACCCCTGGTATAGGATTTCCTGCCTGAGCAGGGGGTTGGATTAGATGACCTCCAAGGTCCATTCCAACTTCTTCTTCCTCTTCCTCTTCTTCTTCTTCTTCTTCTTCTTCTTCTTCTTCTTCTTCTTCTTCTTCTTCTTCTTCTTCTTCTTCTTCTTCTTCTTCTTCTTCTTCTTCTTCTTATTATTATTATTATTATTATTATTATTGCTATTATTGCTATTATTGCTATTAATATTAATATTAACTCAAGCCCAGGGGCAGGCAACCTTGGCTCTTTTATGACTCATGGACTTCAACTCCCAGAATTCCTGAGCCAGCCACACTGACTAACCAAACTGGATTAGAAGTCTTAAGTAACCTGAGTTCAATGATAAACATGCATAATGGACCCACCAAAGGCCAGTTTGGTCTAGTGCAGGAGTAGGCAACCTTGGCTCTTTTATGCCATGTGGACTTCAACTCCCAGAATTCCTGAGCCAGCCATGCTGGCTCAGGAATTCTGGGAGTTGAAGTCCATGAGTCATAAAAGAGCCAAGGTTGTCTACCTCTGCTCTAGCCCAACACCTGGGAGGTTCAGTAGGCTTTTGCAATGATTTGAATCAATTTCCCCAACAAATAAAAACAAGGATTTCAAAGATGTTGGTATCTGCAGTGCAACTCAGAACATGCGGAAGGTTGCTTGGAATAGTTATTAGAATTGTCATAGAGTCCTGACATAATAATTTGACAGCAGAGAATTTTGCTCAGGTTATGCATATGAATATGCTTTGGTTTTTCAGGCCTCTGGGTCTCTGTTCTTTACAACACACCCACTGTTTAATGGAATTGGGGGACTTATTTATAATTGCTATATTTAGTTTTTTTTCCTGTTTGCTACTGTATCAGAGATCAGACTATCAGAAGGTATCTCTTAAGAGCAATAAAACTGTTTCATTTCATAGTTTAGGAAGACTATTATGTAATGGTAAACATACTGCAAAATCCTCACATATAAAGACTTATTGAGACTTGTAGTTAGGTTCTCTAGGTAGACATTACTATGTAGATTTTGATTGGTAGTTTGCTATGATTTTAGAAGATTCAAAGGGCAAGGGAATTCCATTCTAGATAATGACTACAAAGGTACGACAGCCTACATTTGACTATTATAAGAAGATAAATTTTCATCTGAAAATAAAATCAGGTCCAGAGAAATGGGAATAACATTAAGAGAAAAATTAGGTTTCCAGAACAGGTGATGGAAAAAGGAAAAGAAGAAGAGAAAAATACAGGTGAAGGTCAAAATGATAAATAGATTTTTTATTTAGAGATTTAAATTTACCTGAGATTTAGGATAATCCTGTGATAGATGCTAATCAATCAATCCATCAGAATAGAGCTGGAAGTGTCCTTGGAGGTCTTCTAGTCCAACCCTAAGCATCTAGCAGGAGACACTATACCATTTCAGACAAGTGACTGTCCAGACTCTTCTTAAAAAGCTCCACTGATGAAGCAACCACAACTTCTGATTAATTCTTCTTCTTCTTCTTCTTGTGCCATGTCCGTTATTGGACGTTGGTGATCATGTTGGCGATCCTGTTTTTATCAGCAGCCGCACGAAAAAGTGCTGCTGAGTTTTGTCCAAACCAGTCCCTTAGATTTTGAAGCCATGATGTTCTTCTTCTGCCTGGACCTCATTTGTCTTCAATCTTTCCCTGGAGAATTAAATGGAGTATGCCGCATTTTTCTGGGTGTCGCATTACATGTCCGAAATATTCTAATTTTCGTTTTTTAATTGTTTTGATGATTTCCCTTGGCTTTCCCAGATGGCTTATCACCTCCTCATTTCTGATCTTGTCAACCCAGCTTATACGTAACAGCCGCCTATAAATCCACATTTCAAATGCTTCTAGTCTCTTCAGGTGGCCTTCTGTCAGAGACCAACTCTCTACTCCTTAGAGCAGGATAGTAAAAATATAGCATCTGACAAGCCTGATTTTCAGTCTGATTAATTGTCCTCACTATTAGGAAGTTTCTCCTTAATTCCAAGTTGCTTCTCTCCTTGATTAGTTTCCATCCATTGTTTCTTGTCCTGCCCTCTGGTGTTTTGGAAAATACATTGACCCCCTCCTGTTTGTGGCAACCTCTCAAACAAGACATTTTGACTTTGGGAAGTCTATTAGAAGTAGAACAGTAATGGGATACATTAAGGTTCTTTTCTCATTGCTAACATAGTATACAAATGAATTAAAAGCAGGTTGTGCACAAAGATAGTGGCAGGGAATAGGTAGGTGCCAGTTTTTTCCTGCACATTTGTGTAATTGTTGTGTGGACTTCCATTCATATTTGTCCCAGGTTTACTGGTGATCTGGGTAGGTGAACATCTCCTATTTGGTGTTGTGGGGCATCTGAAATGCCTCAAATGCAAAATGGGTGGCTATGTAAATTTGATAAACAAATACATAAACAAATTCCCATTCAAAACTGCTGTTCAAAAGAAATGATAAAAAGACTTCAAACCCAGTTGAGATAGAGCAGACATGTCAAACTCGCAATGTCACATGACATTGTGCAATGTATCGGAGCTTTTTCGTCATTGCCAGCAATGGGGTGGGCGTGGTTTCCCGATGACGGGCCAGCAGTTTAACACCCCTGAGATAGAGGAAAACAGCTGAGACAGAGGAAAAAGGCTGAAGTTCGTTCTGGATGATCTTCAATCTGTCAGATGATCTTCAATCTGCATTCCTGAATTAAAGTTCCCTGTCTTCTCCAGGCAGAGAAGAGAAAAAAAAATGCTCATGGCAGAGATCCAGTCTGTTTCTTCCCAAGTCATAACCACTGTTATAGATCATCAGCAGGACATGCAGTAATTAATTTATGCAGCAGTGATGTAGCAGTGTTGTTCTTGGTATAATTTTGAAACTTAGAAAATTGCAAACTTTAAAATGAAAAGGTTATTTTAAACATTTCTGAAGAGTGCTGTGAGAATATGTGATCCACATGTTTCCAATTTTTTTTATAGCTGTATTAGAGAGGCAAACTGTTGCAAGCCTCAAGAGTGAAATAGCAGTTATGTATAGTAGCTGTTTTACAAATGTTGCCATATTATCCAAATATAGCATTTAAAACTTTTAGCATTCGTATCCGAATATAAAAAATAGAATGCCTGAAAGCAAATTAATTCTGGATCATGCAATGCTGTGTTACATTATAGGCTCCTTTGGCTAAATCAAACAGCTGCTAATAAAATTGTTCCAATTGTCATTTTCAGCACAATGCTTCCTCAAACATAATTCTTTTATATATTCTTGGGGTGTGAAATTCTAAGCACATGTATTTATAATGAAAGTAGGGCTACATTCCAATCCTTGGCGATTGGAAACAATTATCACTGGCTTTCTTCCAAATAAGTGTTCATAAATAGAATATTGCTTAAATAGGATTCACTTCCTGAGGTCCATGTTGTTTTCTTGACAGCAGTATGGAAAGAATACATACTTGGATGTTTTTCAATTAATCAATCAATTCAGTTAATCTATAGATTATAGCTTGGGATTTCCTGCTGGTGTTGCACCCAAATACTTCAATCTGATAATGGTAGTCAATGCTAGTCCTTATTTACTGGCCACAATTGGGACCAGCAGCTTGGTTGTTAAGTGAAGTAGTAGCTAAGTAAAACTGCAACTGTACTTGTGATTTTATTTTAACTTCCTTCACTTTATAGACCTGCAAAGGTTGTAACTGCGAGGATAGGTTGTGGATTTTTCATCACTGTTGTAACTGCTAAACGAGGACTATCTGTACTTTATGTAAAAACCTGTTAAGTGATATTATTTATTTAAAAAAGATAGGCAAACGGTATTTCTTTTTCACTAGCAGTTTACTTTTTTGTTGTATAGGTTCATCAAATTGATAATAACTGTCAGAAAAAAAACCTCCAGGCTTATCAATTAATTCTGGCTATGTGACATACATAAGGACACTTTTCCTTTAAAAAGTATTCTTGGCCATGATTCTGAACGTATTTTGAATCTATCCAATTATTCAGAAGTATTATTGTCTTGGAATGCAAGTATGGATGACTGAATGTTTTCTTCCAATTAAATCCTATCTATAGAAAAATTATATTACTACGAGAACTATCATCTTTTCAGTTGTAGCAGTCCACAAAAAACAAGTATCTAAATTCATAATAATTTAGACCCATAGTTGTAATCCTTACTGTTTTCTAAATACTGCAGTTCTTGGCAAGTGTATCATGTGCTGTTATGCTTATTTTACTTTTAGAACAGGGGTTCCCAATAGGGGGTGCGAGCACGATATTCCAGGGGGTGCAAAAATTTGGGTTCTCAACATTATAGTGTATTCAAGTGCTTATTCATAATAAAGTGATTTATGTATCATGGATCAGAACAGAATTTTTGAAATGTCATGTCCTGCATGTTCCTTTCCAATATTCCTAAACTCATTTGAGAACAAAAGGCTTTCGTCCAAAGCCATTGTGAAGAAATGGTTATACCACATTTCTATTTAACATGGTGATGCGTACAGTGAAATTTAGCTAAGCAAATATGGAAATACCTTATGATTGTCATTGCTATAAAACACTCAAGGATAGAGCAGGAGCATACGAGTAGTCCTCAACTTAAAACCACAATTGAGCATATGAGTAGTCCTCAACTTAAAACCAGAATTTCTGTTGCTAAGCAAGGCAATTTTACAACTTTTTTTGCCATGATTGTTAAGTGAATTGAGTGGTTATTAAAGAAATATGGCTTCCCCACTGACTTTTTCTTGCTTGCTTGCTTGCTTGTCGGAAGTCAGCCGGGAAAGTTGCAAATAATGATCAAATTACCCTGGGACACGGCATTTGTCTTAAATACATACCCGTTGCCAAACATCTGAATTTTGACCACGTGGCTGGGCAGATGTTGCGACAATTGTAAGCATGAGGATTGAATAAAGGTAACTTTTTTTCTGTGTGTTGTAACTTTGAATGGTCATTAAACAAATGGTTGTAAGTGGAGGACTACCTGTAGTGACATCAGAGACATAAGTTGCTTGTATTTATGAGCTCATATTTAGTAAGTGTAGCATACGACTGCGGAAGTAAAATAGAAAGTGAAGGAGAAATCAGCTTAAAATAAGAGGAGATGATCTGATTCAATATGGTATTTGTTAACTAGCTCGTTAATTCCAACTTGTCTCTGTTTCACATTCTACAAGATTTTTAGTAGCCATTATGTGCATATAATTTTTCCTATGTGGCCCTTCCATTGAATTAGACCACGGATGTCAAACTTGCCATGTCATGTGATGTGTCGCGACGTGTCACAACTCTTTTTGCATTGCCGGCGATGGTGTGGGTCCGGCTTCAGTATGATGAAACCGGCCTGCGGGTTGGTAGTTTAACATCCCTGAAATAGACAGTAATCTATGAGAGTTTATACAATAATATCATTTAAAACGAGTGTGTCACAAAGTAAAATAAAACCCTCTGGAATCAGGCCATCAGTTCTACCGCAACCAGCATCACTGCTGGTGATAACTGGAAAGTAAACCATTTGAAGAGTACAGTATCTGATTTTCTTACCCTGACCTAAAATATATTCTAGAAGAAGATAGAACTTGGAATGTATGTTTGGTAAGATTAACATATATCACCAAAACCAGCAACTATATTCACTTTTAACAATTTCCCAAAGCCTACGCACCATTTTACTATTAGGGAATTTGGCAATGCAATTTACAATATGTAGCATATGAATCTTAAGATGTAGGCTACTTACTGTATATAATGTACCGGTATATGTAGTGTGGAATTAAAATCATTCACTCTCACGGGCTTGCTTTGAAAATAGAAGGACATGCAATTAAATTGAAAGGGGGGAGTTGTATCTGTTTTAGCTTCTTTATATGTCAGTTCACAAGTTGTTGAAATGGAAGTATTGATTCCCCCCCCCTTTGAGTGCATCTTCCATAGTATCAGACAGTTAGCTATTTTATAGAAAAGTGGATGATTTTACATAATTATGAAAAGAGGTACAGACTATATATTACAACTTTATAGTAAGAATTTATAGGTTTAGTAAACCACATTTTAATTTTAATTTGTACTTATCATATCTCTTAATTTTAATTTGTACTTATCATATCTCTTAATTTTAATTTGTACTTATCATATCTCTTAGTCAGTGGCATAATGCAAAATTGAAAATAAGAGTGAAAATGAAAGTAATGTATGAAGTGGGACATGAGTGACACGGTAGCAAGAAAGCTCCCGAGAATCCGAAAATATGGAGAGATATTGTAAATAGAGTTGGAGTAAATTAGATTTAGCTAATTTCCTTTCCTTTCTGGTCTCAAGGCCTTTTTTCTTTTTTGCTTCCTCGCTGTGGTTTGCATAATATTGCTTACTTCAAAAAGAAATGGCATAATGGCACATGTCTAGGTATGAAAAAGACAGGAATTTTATAATTTTAGTCTATAAATAGGGCTACCCGTTTAACCTACAAAATACTGATAGCCATTAAATGACACCCCCAGAGATGTAGAAAAATTCTAGCTTTTTGCTGCCAATTCTTCGGCCTTAGACTATAAATTTATTTTCGACTTCATTAAATTGACTTGGTCGGTCATTTTCTTATGTTCCAGAGTTTGCTGAATGGATTAATGTGCTGCAAACCCGATGATCCTGTGGAGTATTTGGAAAGCTGCTTACAAAGAGTAAAGGAGCTGGGGGGAGCAGAAAAAGTCAAATGGGACACTTTTGTCAGCCCAGAAAAAAGGTCACTGCCTCCACTTAACGGCAACCAGTCAAGAAGAGCATTTTTCAGGAATGGTAAGATAATTCTAAATTTTACATTTCAGCTTGTGGTAAGGAGACGAATATACCTGATAAATGATTACATGGTGTTTTGAGAAGGGAAAGGAACCGCAGTAGCATTTGTTTTACAGGTGGTCCTTGACTAATGACCAAAACTGGGACCAGAATTTCCATCGCTAAGCAAAGAGGTTGTTGAGTGTGTCGTGCCCCATTTTACAACCTTTTTTGCCAGAGTTAAGCAAATTATTGTGGTTGCTAAGTGAATCGCATGTTCATTAAGCAAATCCGACCTCCCCCATTGACTCTGCTTGTCGGAAGCCAGCTTGGAAGGTTGCAAATGGTGATCACTTCACTGCAAGACAATATGACCATCATAAATTCACGCTGGTTGCCAAGAGTCTGAATTTTGATCATGTGACCCAGGGGAAGCTGCAACAGTCATAAGTGTGAGAACTGGTTGTTACTTTTTTCAATGCCATTTGTAACTTCAACTGCTTACTAAATGAACAGCCCTCCACGTGGAATGCTATTCTCTGGAAAACTTGTGAGACTCCCGTTTGGTTATACTTTGGCTACAAAACTAAGATATTCCTCTCTATCCAAGAATATTTACAGTTAATTTTTATTTTGAAGTGGCCTCAGACATTGGGATAGTGATTACTATCATTTCCTTCTCTTTGATTGTATTTATGATAAAAATAAATATATTTTATTCTTTTTTAATGTTTAAATAGTTTTGTAATCTATCTATTGAACCTCAGCAATTGAATAATGGCACAATGCCATATTGTTTTCTAACTTTGCCACAACAGCATTTTAAAGAATATATTTCAGCCAAGCAATAGTGCAAAACTTGCCTGCAGAGAAGAAATGCCAAGGATACAATTAATATTGATTAGTTAAATCACCTAGAGAACAATCTCTAGATTGGCCAGGGTTTAAAACCATGCCAAAAACATGTTCATAGCTTAATATATAGTGAGAAAAATAATGTTTTAATTTTTATGAATGTACCTGTCAAGTATTTTTTTTAAAGCAATTAAGCTATTTTCAGGTTTTGTAGGAATTATAGTCAATAATTAGATGAAATGAACCAAGTAATATTTCAACAATGATTCTAAAAAGAAGCATTAAAATCAAATTAAAATTGAACTTGCAAAGACATTTATCGGTTGGTATGCACTTTCATGTCTACCTATTGATGTGAAAGGCACTGCAAGTCATTCAAGTCTAAACAACAAATTATCAGAACCTTTTTTTTGTTTCCTTCAGGCAAATGGTTAAATGACAAGATTTATCTAAAAGTGGACACATGTCCCAAACTATATAGTTAAATTTTTAGAGGTCACCTTTCTAAGTAAAGGAAACCAAATTGCTGTCTTAACGTAGCATAGAAATCATCCTGGGTCATCTATTTGTGAACCAGGAATATACAAGAAACCATTCACTTAGTTTATCTGAAACACATTGAACCCTATGATGTTCTAATCACATAACAGACAATTTATAAAGCATACCTTCCAATGAAGAGATCTCTCTTTGCAAGTAATCCCTTCATGATAGGATTCTCCAGTTTGTTAGGACAAGTGATCCTCTAGCTGAGGGTCCTCTTTTCTTAGTCCAAAACTCCCACCAAGATCATCTCTGTCAGATCACTAGGGAGTTTATGGAGTGGGAAAAAAGTCAGGAAACTCAGCAGGACTGAACCTGAATCTGAATACAGAGCAGCAGATGAAACCTTTCTTGAAAGAACTCTTTGATACTTGTCCCTTGCCAATTTCCTGTGATCTCTCGTAAGTATGAAATAGCTGTCCTCTCCAGTCTTCTTCAAGAGAGGAACTTATATCTAGCTGAATCATGATTAAAGCTTGCTGGGGACATCTTATTGAAGTAGGTTTTAGAATATCTGGCATTAATCAGAGTACATATAGCAGTCTGATGCTTGATCTTCTGCTGGCTATCATTGATTGGAACTACAATAGTTCTGTGAATAAACACTGTAGAGTATGAACTATTCTTAAAGAGGCAACCTGTTTTCTCATTACATGAATGTTTTGTTGGCTATATTTACTCATCATGCAAGCCCATAACTTATTTATGGCTTATTTAAATATAGTTTATTGCATTAACACAGCTGCACACATTTCTACAATATACTAAACCAGGGGGTGTCCAGCCTTGGTTCCTTTAAAATTTGTGGACTTCAATTCTCAAAATTTTCCAGCCACCCAGCTGTATAACATTCTGAATCTCATTTTAAATCCCACAATTTAGCTTAATTTGGGTGAACCACTCTTTGTGACATTAAATTAGGTACTAGTGTCATCAACAACAATTTTTGAAAAATGCTTTTAACCTCTGCCTGATTTACAAGAAAACTACATAGAAGTACCTACATAATTGTTGAGAGTCCAACCTGACTTGAGAGTGTAAATGTTTTTCTTTAATAGATTTGTTGAATGTATTAAAGGATTTGTAAGGAGATTGCTTAAAAAAGGATCTCAATACAGTTATGCATTTTATAAAAACATCAAATATTTCTGCTATTCATTACTGATGAGCATAAAAAGTCATGTTTCTATGTTTTGCCTTTTTTTTTGCTTTTTATGCTCTTGAGTAAGTCTTGATTCCTGTCAACAGCCTGGAAAAGCCCATTCTATTTGCTTGGCAAGATTTTAGAAGTGGTTTGCCATTGTCTTCTTCCTAAGATTGAAAAAAGAGAAGGACTGGCCCAAAGTCACCCATCTGGCTTCATGCCTAAGGCAGGCCTAGAGCTTAGGTCTCTTGGTTTCTAGCACAGTGGTTCTCAACCTTTTTAATGCCGTGACCCCCCAACCGGTCGTAAGTCGAGGACTACTCAACCGGTCGTAAGACAAGGACTACTCAACTGGTGCAGCACCGTTTGCAGAATCGGACTTTTGGCGGGCTCAGCAGGGCAGAGACAGCCTGGACAATTCCTATTGGCTTTTGAAAGCCAATAAAATTAGACTCTATTCAAGAGAGTCTATTCTATTGGCTTTCAAAAGCCAATAGAATAAAAGGGAGTAGCACAGCTAAGGAAAAGGGGGAAAATGGCGGACTGCATTGTTTGGCGACCCCCGAGAAATGGTCGTTCGACCCCAAATGGGGTCCTGACCCACAGGTTGAGAACCACTGTTCTAGCATAATCTCTTACACTACCCTCAAATGGATTCTCATTTCTGACATTACCATTTCCTATTTTACAGTGATGCCTGACAACCCCAACTTTCCTTACCGGAGGTATGATCGACTTCCTCCAATTCACCAATTCTCCATTGAGAGTGACACGGATCTCTCAGAAACAGCTGAACTTATTGAGGAATATGATGTATTCGATCCGACCAGGCCTCGACCCAAAATCATCCTAGTCATAGGTAGGAAAGCAAAAAAAATGAGGCTGACCACAAAAAAACAATAATATTTTTCTTAGATTGGCAGTGGCTTTTAACGATGGAGATGCTGGGTCAATAAATGTCAGAGTTTTTGATGCAGATGACTCCAACCTGCTGCTTAAATGTTGTAAATAAACTTCAACTGGAGCACATGCTTGCAAAGAGAGCTGAATCTCTATAGACTGAACTGTAAGAAAGATAAAAATCTAATCTGGCAGTTAAATCTAACAGGATAAAGAAACAAACTAAACATATGGCACCATTGCTGGGAATCCGTTCCTTATTACTCTTCCTTTTGTGTGTCTGGTATGTATTGATTTGGAGGAATCATGCTCCTGATTCTGCTCTGCCAGCTGAATAATCTTCTGTCAATGTCCCTAGCACCATTATCTTGAGCACACATAGGCAGTGGGAAATGGACAATTTCATCAAAATGATGAGATGAGGGTTATGATGGCTGGGAGTTACAATTCAGCAAGAATCCCAAATATGCTTTTTCACGAGGCAACTAGACTTTCTTGTTTTTCTTTGAAGACATTTCGCTTCTCATCCAAGATGCTTCTTCAGCTCTGACTGGATGGTAGGAAATGGAAGGATTTATACTCCTTGCAGACAGCTGGTCATTTGCATCCTTTTAGAGAGTCGTTGAGGCCACCTGGAGGCTTATCTGAGCTGAAGAAGCTGCTTGGATGAGAAGCGAAACATCTTCAAAGAAAAACAAGAAAGTCCAGTTGCCTCGTGAAAAACCATTTTTGGGATAACTATGTCCTGGATGACTGAGAATCTCCATAGACATTCAGCAAGAACTCCAAGAAGATGGATTGCATTGTTGTTATATCCATTTATGCAACACCACACTAAAGTTCCTTATTGTTAGGGCATTATGCCACCAATAGCTGCTGATGGTTAGATCAATAGAGAGCTAGAGGTTAACAGCAGCCTCATTTCTGCTCTGTGGTGTTTACAGTGAAAAGTACCATAGTAGTTGATAGACTAATGAGCTGCTTCTGTATACCTCCACAAAAGCTGATAAACTTACTTTATACATTCAATGATATATGAAGCTGTTTTTTTTTCCCAATCAGGTCTATTGTGTTGACTTCTAGTGTATCTTGAAGGCACTTGGTTTGGAAAGATTCTAACTCAAGTTATTTAATGATTGAAAGATTGCAATAAGCTTGACTTTGAGGCTCATTTAAGATGGTATGAGGAGGATAGTCAGGCAATGAATCTGAGAAAACCTGGTTAACCCTTTGTTTTTCCTTATAGGTGGACCTGGCAGTGGGAAAGGAACCCAGAGCTTAAAAATAGCAGAACGCTATGGATTTGAGTATATCTCTGTGGGTGAATTGTTAAGAAAGAAGATCCATAGCACAAGCAGCAATCGAAAGTGGAGTCTGATTGCTAAGATAATTACAACTGGGGAATTAGCCCCACAGGTAAAAACAACAACAAGCCTTCACAATCATATGTGTATGTGTTTTTTCCCCCCAGCAACATTTGAGAACGTACTCTTGAAACAGAAATATATATACATCTATATATCTTTTTGTGTTTACCTGTTCAAGGAAACCACAATTACTGAGATAAAGCAAAGGTTAATGCAAATTCCTGATGAGGAAGGTATCGTTATTGATGGATTTCCACGAGACGTTGCCCAAGCTCTTTCCTTTGAGGACCAAGTAAGCTGTTTATTCTTTTGGCTGCAGTTATTTAGAATATATCCTGTTTTTCATAAGAGAATAAATGTATTTAAGGTATTTCTGTACTATTTTGCCTAGCAAATTTGCATCTCAAGTAGTTAAACAATAGAAAAATAGGAATAGCACTAAAACAAGAGCGTATTGTATTATATAACTATTCATATTGAAGATGGTTGGAGGTAAACTTTTTAATGATCTTTTTGATGTTTGATTTTTAATGTCACTTCTAAAAATTTCACCCCCACCTTTTCATATTTGTTGTAATTTTGTATCTTACCTTTTTTGTTTTCTGAAATTTAATAAAATTCTTTTTTTAAAAAAAGGAATATGAACAAAAGCAGGAAAACCAATCCAAGTAAAGTAATTCATCCAGTATTCATAAGATAGTGTCTAAGAAATATAATCTATTTACTTAAACAAAGCGATTATTCTCTCCACCCCATCCCATAATTATGTTTTAAAATTTTTCAGAATTGTTGTAGGGGCTTTATAAAGAGAAGAGACATTGGGGAAAAAAAATGACAAAAGCAATGGTGACATTTTTTCCATCTCTTTTTTTCTCAAGGCAGGTATTCCGTTCCTACAATCCTACTCTTTTCTCCCCCCCCCCATTGCAATGCCTTGTATTTTGCTATTTCTGATGAAAGATTAAAGTAGAATGTGGCAAGGAGGTTCACATGCATGTGAAAAAGAAACAGTGCTGTAGATAAATGGCTGATGAATGAATTTTATCAGTGCAACTTATTTTACAAGCATCTTCACTTTAATTAGTGATTATTACTTCAGTTAATTCACAAGCTCACATTTCCAGGTGAGGGATTCTACTGGAGTCAGCAACTCCTAATTGATAAGGTGGGCAAATGCCAATGTATTGCAATGGATTTCTGTTTGTATTCATCTTCTCTTTTGGGGGGGCAGGTGGGAAGTTTTTATTTCTTTGTGATAAATATAATAAAAAAGTCTGAAGAAGTTCATGCAGGCACTACTACAAAGAAATAAGCTACAAGGAATCAAATGATGAAACTTGGTAGTCTTCGGCTTACAACCACATTTGGGGTCATGGTTTCTGTTGTTAAATAAAGCAGTTGTTATTGCTTGTCGTTGCCTGCAGTAGTGCACTTAACCACTACACCACCAGATATATCTGGTGCTAAAAAATAAATGTGGCATTTGCATTGTGATTTCATAGCACATGCTGTGATTGGCAACCTCTAATCCCATGTTAGGCTCAAGTGTGTAAATCACAGAGTTTGCATTGGGACATCACAAGCCACATTTTATCATCTACAGCATGGGTGTTAAACTCGCTGTGTCACGTGACGTGTTGCCACGTATCATGACTTTTTTTGCATTGCCGGAGCTGGGGTGGGCGCGGCCTCCTTGTGATGCAACCAGCCTGTGGGCCGACAGTTTGACACCCCTGATCTATACAAATACCTAAGAAAGTCTATGGTAATCACGAAGATATGGCAATCTATCAGTCGATTCACATTCTATGTATTGGAAGCAAAACTTTTAACCTGACTGCTGATGAGAAACTAGTGTAATTGCTTCACCATTATGTTATGTGTAGTATCCAGATGCTACTGTATGTTTTGCAGTAGTTTCCTCTTTCAAATTAATGAGCATTGACCCAGGTTAGATTAACTCCAAGGTCAACTTCAGACTAACACTCAAGTAAGCAATACTCCAATCAAGAAACTGCCAAAGAGCCATTAGTAAACAGCCCCCACCCACCCAGACAGCAAACAGCACTCCTTACTGGCATTGATGATGTTACCTAGTTAGGGAAATGAAACATCTGCAAGAAAACAAGCAAGCTTAGAGAGCAACAAGGACCCCACATTTCAACCCAGAGCTACAAATATTCTCCTTCATTGACTCAGGTTATTTATAAATACCTAATTATAGGCTGATAAGAGAACATTTTGTTGACACACATTTGGGAAATCTGATTCCATGATTTCAGAAGCAGCCCAGAAAGTAGCTAATAATGGCAGTAATCTTGGCTGTGTAATTAAATTGTTCCAAAGAGAAAGAAGATATCCAAGTTAACAAAACATATTTTTCATACATCAATAATTGGAAAAGCAACAAGAAAAGGTTATTCTTTAATTGCACATTTTCAGTTCTCATTAGAGCACAGTTTCAGCAGCACGTTGTTTTCACAAGAAACCACAGCCTGGACATTATTGCAAGCTGCTAATTCAGAATGCAAGTTTGAATCTGCCTTTGGTAATATGCGCATTTGGGTGACCCCTAGAGGGGATGCAGTGGCCTAGGGGGGACATGGTGGTCTAGTGGTTAAGATGCTGGGCTTATTGACCAGGTGGTTAGCAGTTTGAGACCCAAGTACCCGTGACGGGGTGAGCTGCTCTCCCCCCAGTTCTTGCCCACCTAGTAGTTAGAAAGCATGCAAATGCAAGTAGTTAATAGGTACCACTTCGGTGGGAAGTTAACAGCAATCCGTGTGTCTTTGCATATAGTTATGCTGGCCAAATGACCATGGAAGTGTCTTTGGGCAATAATGATTCCCTTGGCTAGGAAATGGAGATGAGCAAGACCACCTAGAGTCAGATACGACTGGTCAGGGGAAACCTTTCCCTTTTAAAATATGCACATTAGGTAATATCTTTTTTATGAAAGAAATTGTAGTTTATTTTATTATGGTTCTTTTTTAAATACAATAAAAATGTAGCAAAAAAAAACAAATTCTGAGACACTACAATTAAAAAACAACAGTAGTTCATTGTCTGCTGTATGAAATTAAGATCCTTCAACATATGACCTTAATTCGTGACAGTGATTTATATTGCAAATGATTGCAAGATGCTTGGGTAGCAAAAATGGGTTGTATATTAAATAGATTCTTATGAACATTTAAGGATATAAAAGGGTTTTACATCCTACTAATCATACATTTAGTTTCTTTGGTTACATTCCTTGGTGGAATGTAAAAAAGCTAGCTATGTTTTGTGAGTCATGGTTTATGGCAAAAGTGGGCAGGAATATTATCACTCCTTCCCCCCCCCCCCGTGTTAAATTAGGGGTTTATACTACAATTTAGATGTTACTTCAGTTTTCAAAATGGTTGAAAATAGTGGTGTTGCTTCTTAAAACCATCCTGTTACTGAAATTTGATGAGGCAGTTGTAAGGATTTGAAAGATTCAAATTCTCACCCTGTGGTTATACATTGCTTGCTCCTAGTTTATAGCCTCAATATCTGTGTGAATCAGGCCACTATTTATTTAGTGTCTGTCTGGAAGCCAACCTTCCTTTTCCTTTTAGCTATTTTACAAGATGAGAATTTCATTATAATTTATTTCAAATTAAATCATACTGTGCCATTCATCTGTTTGGAATTTATTTCCCCTTCTAATCAGATCTTGCAAAGTACAGTGAGACTAAATTAGGCAAAGGCCAGCTCCAGGGATACGTTCTCATAGTAGGCTGCTCCTTCAGAGCTTTATATTCTTTTTCGCATGGGCCTTTTCAAGCATGCATGCACTTTGTCAAATACCAGGTCCCCTTGAGCTTCCAAACTCCTTTGCTGTCGGATTCTCCTGCATCTGCCTCAACCTGAACTAATTATTTTCCAGGCATGATTCTCAAACTGTCTCTTCAGTAAAATTTATTGAGGAGAAAAAAATAAGGGCACAAAAATTCAGGCAACTGAACTATTTCCCATCTAAAAAATCAATATATTCTTATGGTACACTAGGTTGGAGACTGCCTTATTTCTTCCTAACTGCCTTCCAGAGAATAGTAACATGTGGCTGATCTCTTCACTAATGTAGTTGGTTATTTGTATAATCTTCCCTTATCAGGATGAGGACTAACCATTGCATCTTCTGCTTGAAGGGAAATGCATTTGCCTCCATCCCCAGCGAGGGAACAAACCTTGCTTTGTTTGGAAGAATGCCATAAATTAACCATTTCCCATCTGTATACTTGGAATAGCTCCTTAAACAAAATCCCTTTAAAGGCACAGTTTTCCACTTTTTTTTCTCCTCCCATCTTTGCTCTCTTCTCCGCACATTTTTTTTACATTATTAAACCTTTCCGCAATTTTCATAAAAAAAATGTCTGTAGTTCCTACCACATAGACATTGGCATCTGAAGCACACCCATAATTTTTATTCATAATTTTCTTTAAAAAGGGCAACATTCTAACCTTGAAGATAAAAGATGAATGGTTTTAGGTTATGAATTCTTCTTTCCCTGTTAGATGATTAATGATTTCAGAATCACATATCTTGTCACGCCTAGGACTATGGGATGGAGGTCTTCCATTTCATCAATAAATATCTGAGAACAGTTTCAAATTCTGAGTCTACCTTGGACTAGAATGCACAGAAGGAACAGGATCCTTCTTTAGATGATCAAGATAGGACAATTGAAACAGAAATTGTTCAAAGACCATTCTTGCAGAATTGTGGGTGATCTTCCATACTATTTATCAGCCTTTTGCTAAGAACTATGATTGCTTTCCTCAATTCCAGTTAATTGTTCAAGGAAGTGCACTGGAGGAAGAGGATCTTTCTAGCCTAAGCATGTTTATAGAGAAGTAAGTTGCTTACTCATTGAGTCTTTCTTCTAGGTAAGTGATTAAGTGATTTCATCTGCCAGAAGGGATGACATGCAGATAATTTGTACTAATTATCTAAATTGGCTCTTTTTTACATCATGAGCAAATCATGAAGTCCTTCCTCTTTTTTTTCTCAATATGTTATATAAAAATAACAAGATAATTGCATTGGCATTAGAGATCAACATAGCCATACCACCATATGGGCATTTCAGCCTTCAGCGTTTCAAAGCAATGAATTCTCAAACAGTCACGTTTGTCTCGATCCCTGTCTTTTACCAAGGATTTAGCTCATAAAATCTTAATATTTTTTTCTAGTATTCACTGGTGTGTATAATTATTCACTTCCTCCATTCCTCTGGGGAGAAAAATAAGATAGATTAATTAAATTGTAACTTAGAAAAAAATCATTGCACAAGCAGCAACAAATCTTTTAGATAACAGTCCCTGCGTGAAATCTTCTTTTAACAGACCTTCAACTGCAACTGGTAAAATTTGTATTTGGACTCCCCCTACACCCAAATGATGGAAAATTCCATTGTTTCTGAAATTTGTCCATACATTTGCTGGATATGTATAATTTGTGTAATGATGTATTGACATTTTTATATTATTTGCACACATTTACATAATTTGCATGATATAAGTGCATGCAAATGTTATTTAAAGTTCATTTAGTCAGTTACATGAAATGGTGCAAATAATATAAAAACATCAGTTATGTCATTATGCTAATGAAGTAAATATTTCAATTATCTATTTTGAGGTTTAGCAGATATTTAGCTTTAACAAAACTCCCTTCTTTCCAAATGATCCATTAATTTGAGCTTTTATTATTATAGAAATAGAACTAAACCGGACACTTCAGAAATTGAGTGGTTGATGGTTCTATGTAAGCAGGGTCACCTCTGGAATATGGACATGTTGGGACAGTTCCAGAGCTCCTTTCTTGCCTGTTAAATAGCTCTGATATTCTCAAGGGCTGAATGCAGTGAATAAGCCCAGAATTTAGTAGAGCAGTAATGGTATTGGAAAAAATAATGCCAGGTTCAATGAAGCATAGATTAGAATCCATTTCAGCTGTGGTGGACATCTTATTACTTTGTCATCTTTTTCCCCATGCAGAGTTGCTTAGCAAAACTATTTACGGTGTTTTTACAATTCAGTCATTGGAATGGACAAAAACAAAGCATCTTTTTACATGGGAAATATAGCAAATTGGACAAAATGACAGGTGATATGAGATCATTCATTTGCATTTTTGACCTCTGGCTGTTTTGCCTGAGATCTCTTGCTAGTCTTCCTTCCTTCCTTCCTTCCTTCCTTCCTTCCTTCCTTCCTTCCTTCCTTCCTTCCTTCCTTCCTTCCTTCCTAACATTTATTGGCTGTCCATCTTACCACAAGTTAACTCTGGACTATTTTCTCTTAAAACTCTCAGTCCAGTTTTCCTGTCATCAATTCAGCTCATTTTCTTTTCCTTTCCCCATATGGGAGAAACCTTTTCGGTGTGGAAACTTTATCTTCTATTTCCTGTTTTTTCAGACCAAGCTTATCACCTTGAGCTAGAGTATCTGTCTAGAAAGTCACAGGACAGGATGGCAAATAGTGCTTAGCTGCACCATTCTGTTCTACAGCCCTCTCCTCTGGGGTTCCAAATTCCTATTGTAGCCCAAGCTTATAATAATTGCATCCAATTTTGGTCACCGCAATAAAAAAAAGATGTTGAGACTCTAGAAAAGTTATAGAGAAAAGCAACAAAAATTATTGGGGTGCTGGAAGCTAAGACATATGATGACCAGTTGCAGGAACTAGGTATATCTAATATAACAATGAGAAGAACTAGGGGTGACATGATAGCAGTGTTCAATATTTAAAGGAGATGTCACAGAGAAGAAGGGGATAACCTATTCTCCAAAGCACATGAGGACAGGACAAAAAATAATTGATGGAAATTTATCAAGGAGAGATCCAATATAAAACTAAGGTGAAATTTCCTGGTAGTGAGAACAATTAATCAGTGGAACAGTTTGCTTTTAGAAATTGTGAATGCTCCATCACTGATGGTTTTTAAGAAGAAATTGGACAGCCATTTGTTTGGAATGGTATAGGTCAGGGGTCAGCAACCTTAAACACTCAAAGAGCCACCTGGACCCATTTCCCAGAGAAAAGAAAATACTAGGAGTTGCAAAACTTGCATGCGCGCAAGGGGGGGGGCAGCTTGATTAAAGAGTTTAATTAAAAAGAAATAGAGGCTGCTGTGCATGAGTTCTCTCTCTCTCTCTCCCTCCTCTCTACTCTCTCCCTCTCTTTGTCCCCCTCCCTCCCTCTCCCTCTCCCCCCTTTCTCTACCTCTCCAGTCTTCTGCTCACCTGGCCAGCTGGCCTCACGCTGTTCTCCGACAAGCTGACACACATTCTCTCTCTGCAAATGGCGGAGGAGGCTGGGAGCTGCAGGAGAAGGCTCAAAGAGCCACATGTGGCTCTGGAGCCGTGGGTTGCCGACCTGTGGTATAGGTCTGCTTGGGCAGGAGGTTGAACTAGATGACCTCCTTGGTCTCTTCCAGTTCTGTATTCTGTATTCTGATTGTATTACATTGTTGTGAAATCTGCAATATCTTCATCCAATAAGATCTTATACTTGATCTCTTCCAATCAATGATATTGGCCTAAAATGAGCACATTTGGAAAGTTGTCTATTTTGGCTTCTTGGCTGTTTTGCTGAATTTCAAGTACATCTTTGGTCTTTCTGCTAGATTTAGTTTTAGGCTGATTTGATATATATAGTGATGACCCCTTAGAATGTTGGTCTACCATAGCACCACCATGCTCAGTAAGGCAGCTTCTTGAATAAAATGATGGATTACTGGGTTCCATATTGTTATTGTAACATCTACCTTAGCCAGATAATTAATTAAATCTATCCTTGAGAAAGTTCTGATGAAGACTTCTGAAAAAACCAGAATTGTTTAAAAAAAAAGCTTTTAGTTAAAGAAACACTATTTTTTTCACATCACAGCTTCAGAGCATTGACAAATATTTGAAAGCTGTTTACATTCCATACACTTAACATTCCAAGCTCTTTACATTCTAGGCACATAAATGCTGAGAGAGAGGTCTGGCTTTATGCTAACTTGTAATTTAGGCTGAAGGAGCATGAAACATCTGCAAGACTAGTGTGTTTAATACTCTCCTTCAGATAGAAAATGTCTGAACAATTTTCATATATTCTTTAATTTCTGAGTATATCTTCATTCCAGTGCAATTTTCATCCTTTGTAAACTAGGCTAATGAGTTTGTTTATCATAATTAATCAGGATTTATGTGTAGATATCTATGGCAATTATATGTTCTTCACTCTAAGAGTCAAGACCCTTTTGGGCAAGATAAATCAAGTATTCCAGTCAACATCTCCTATAATGTACAGTGTAACAAAATATGGACAAAATCACTAGCCAGAGCAAGACTGCAATCTTCAGGTCTTTGAAGAGAAACATACTGGTTTAAATTATCTATAAATAATTTCACTTATCTCTGGACACATGAATTGGTGACTTAGTTTTATTTAAATTTATTCAAGTGAATAAAGTTAGTCATGGCATACTTAAGTCCTGGTATATTTACTCTGAATCTATTTGAATTCGAATCCATGAACTTCTCGCAATAACATTTCTCCATTCACCTTTATTGAGAGGTTGAAGGTACAAGTTTTTGTTTCTTGCTGCTGATATTATTGAAATGAATTGGGAAAACTTGGTGGCCCATCTTTGTCAGAATACCCAGCATGAAAGAGATCACTGATCATTCAATGACTGGGTTGATTTATAGTATGATGTGATCACTTGATGACTGCATTGCAGTTGATTTGCATGCAGAAATGACTGAGAACTTTGATTTCATCTCCAGCAGTACTTTCAATGAAATAGGTTCACAAATTCAGCTTATCACTGGAGAAAGGCAAGCAAGAGAAGACGTGTGTTAAGATACTGTGATACAAACTCTCTACTTGTGTGTGCATTGCATTGGAGTCATGATGAAAATTGGCATCAGTATAGCTAGGAACAGCTGTCTGTGGTTAAGCTCCCAGTTTTTAAGTGCAGAATCAAATGATAAATCAGGTGAACTGTACATAAATGTGAACCCCACAATACTTATTTTAGGTTGAATTCATATTACCTTTGCAGGTGAGTATAACCAATATTACTTTAATTTGTCATTTCTGAGTAGAATGTCCTAAAGGCAATGGAACTATGCCTATAGTTTCTTATCCAACTTGGCAATTGGTAGGAGTGTGAAATGTCATCTCTAGAAGTAATTAATTATAGTAATACTTTAACTGTCAAAATCCTGCACAATTTTTACTGCTAATAGTTTAATGCTGAGTTACGATCATGAACTATATCAGTTTTGGATTTGCCAACCATTTTTTATTTCTTAGAGGATCTGTAAGAAGTTCATAAGCTTTCACTTATTTTTGATTAATCTCACATTATGGTAATATCTGCACTCTTAATTGTGGCTTATATTAACTAGTTTACTTTATAATGCAGTCTCATAAATCATAGTTTGAAAGTCTTATTTTGATAAACCGTACTAAGATTAAGCATGCTTTATCCTGGTTCACATCTCATGCTAAGTTGTAATAGTAAACAATGGAAATTAAACTGTTGGAGGAAAATAAGAAAGGACACAGAAGTACAGCTTCATAACACCAAGCTACAGTTTAATTATATACTAATTTAGCCACTGTATATAATATTGCAAAACTTAGAAAGCTGTATAGTTTCAGTTGTTTATTGAAGTGATTTAACTCTTTATACTTTGAAATACATTGGAGCTTCCTAGAGGAAGTGCTAAAGAGCTGATTTGATATAGATGTTAAAGGCCCCTGCTTTGAGTTCTAGACTTGCCTTTGGCAAATGTTTTCTGAAAATGTTGCCAAGAATACTGCAGGGGAAATTATTCAGGCAATCATTCAGAATCCAGATTGGCTCAAAAGAGAAAGAAAAAAAGAAAAAAAAGAAAAGAAAGAAAATCATTTGGAAACTTTGAGCATAAGAAACTTGCTTAAAAACAAGATAATAAGTGGGTTTTTAAAAAAAAAAATCCTGTGATGTAGTAAATATTAATTTGTGCTCAATGTACTTAAGCTACCTCCTTCAGACAATAACTCAAGCACAATGAGGAATATTGTATAAGAGAAGCACAAAATGCTAGAACTAATGGACTGTCAGATGTTACTTGATTTGTGTTCTTTTTCTCATAATAGCCAGCTCGTAATGGGATCTTAGAGGATTTACATTGCTGAAGGAAGAATTGTTAATTGAGGCAATAGCTATAGGAGAGCATGTGAAAACAAAATTTTGTCTTGAGTGTTTTTTGTTGTTATGGAAATGTGATGCTCCCATCTGATAATGGCAATTACAGCTTTTAATTTTTAAAAATAGATACCTATAAAAGGAACACTTACTAAATCTGCCGAAGGATCAGGGTTTTTTTGTTCAGTTGGAAGAGCCATTGGGAGCAAGTGAACACATTGTACATTTTTTTTAAAAGAAGTGTCTTAGACAAGAGCCCAGTTTAAACATTCAGCAATGTATCATGGACGTCTGCAGTTGTGGAGTCCAAAATCTATGTAACTAGTTTTGTAGTACATGCTAGGACATTTTTCATCCTGTGAAAAATAAGATACTGTCAAGCAGCAGCAGAATTTGTCCTATCAAATATATTTTTCCTTCCCAGGGGCTTTTTTGATCATTCAAAAGGCATCTGGTGATGACAATGCTGTCTGTTTTTGTTTTTGTTTTACATGTTTAGGACTGTCACATATGCATTTTGCAGCTCTTCATAATGATTTTATTAGCAAAAGGAATAGAATTACTAAAGATATCTCTAGTTATATTGAACAACAACAAGAACAACTGAATGTATGCATTATGACAGCATAATGCATTATTATGATTATGTCTGCTTCTTTTTCTATCTGCCAACTGTTTCCCTATGTTGGCAGGTAATATACTGTATTTAGAAAGCAAGAATAAAAAGTAGAAGTGTATGCATGAATATTTATTCTCATTAACTTCTCTAAATATAGATTTAGGGAGCTTGCCTACAATTTAATTATCCCCACTTTCTTCTCATACATATTTTCCATTAATAATGCTTGGTACCTTGAAAAGCAACCTGATATTGTGACACATTGAAAATTATAGAGTGGACACTTAAAGACTGGTTTTCTGAATATTTGTTTCTCTCAGAGCACAATTCAGCTTGTGTTCGCCAAATACAGAAGACTAGCCATGCAGTTACTGATATTGGACCTCTGTTTTCACTAATCATTGGAGGAGTGGTAAAAAAGAAGTAGCAGTTGATGCTAAGTTAGGCTAAATTTCTTCATCATTCCTAGTTTTAATTCTCAAGCAATTTACTACTAACATTCTGTTATTTGAAAACCTGCATGGAAGTATCCATAAAGTTATTAGGAGTTAAGTTCAATTCAAGGGAGCCTAAGTTTATTTTTATATTGTTCCATATAAGGGCCTTGAGTTGATAGGACTGTAAAGATTACTAAGGGTTGTACCATATGTGTTATGTGCAAGCTTTTCTGTACTAACAAAATAATAATTTAACCCCCTGAAGACAGTGGTATCGACAGCAACCTGCCACGACATCAAATGACACATCAACATAGAAATGCCACCATTACATACTTGTTTCCCAACATCTGACTAAAATATGTAAGATGTGACATTTGCACAATAAAGTTATTGAACATGTTTGAACTTTGGTCCCTGCCATACTCAAGAGGAAACATTTGCCTACTGTAACATATGTATGTTAACTTTATCTTATAGTTCAATATTTCATTGTAGTTTAATAACTATAGTTTTCTACAACTGATTGCACAGTAGGACCCTGTAGTTCCATTTCTCTTCATAAACCAGAATGTGATAACTTGATCTTTTACCTCCTCTGATTTAAAAGTACAATTTCTGGTCTTTACGTAGTGAGAAATTGATTTAAGAAATTACAAAAATGTTCTATTATTATTAGAAAACTAGATGCCCTTTATTTTAGAAAGTTGTCCTTTAGATTTATTTATTTTTCAGAAACTCACTTCTTTCCTTTATTTTGCTCATTTAACCTTTAGCATGCAAATTGTACCATTTAATTGTAAAAAATATGACATTTGAATTTTCTTTTTAAAATAAATTTACATATACTGCTTGATTTTACATATTTTTAAGATACCTTTTTCTAAAGGTTTTCTTTGTTTTGCGTTATAAAAATAAACATTTTTTAATCTTTATGAACCTCTTTCAAAGATGCCCCTTTTTCAAGTTTGTCCTTTATTTTTTCCAAGAAAATACGGTCACTGCTATTATAATGTGAGAAAGAAATAAAACATAAGGCTCATTTTAGATCTAATAAACAATATACCTGGATTAATGTATCAAAAGAAGCTGTAAAATCATTTCTTGGGCTTAGCATGATATGCAAACCAGATATCACACATTTTCGAGGTATTTATGCATATTCTTGGCCTTTGTTCATTGCTTTTGGGCTTGTCTGTAATTCTAGCAGGAATCAAATTTCAGCTTTATATTTACTGTGGACAGATTCATTAAGTCCAAATGTTTTCCTCTTTTCACTGTAACCGAGTCATCCATCTTTATCTCTATTATAGTGAGAAGAATGAGGGATGCACTATAACAAATTATATAACAAATTACATAATTGCTGATATACATCTCAAGTAGGCATATTCTATTTCCTTTTCCAAGAATTGGAAGATGGAGAGGGTTTTCATTGTATCAAATTAAAAGGTAACAGAGGCTGAGCCAGCAGTCTAAGAATACGGTAGTTGTGTAACTCTTTTGAGGGAAGGTCATATCACCTTATGTCTGCGCCCTTCATCTTTATTTCTCTTTGTTCCTTGTTTCAACTTAGCCTCTGTTTTTACCATTATGCTTTTCTTACACAAAAATAAATCCTCTGATTCTTCCTTCTTCACTTTCTCCAAGAATCCTCTTTTGAACAACTTGGATTTTTCGTAAAAACTGCTTTAAGAAGTTACGTAAAGCAAAAGTTTGAGGTTATATTTCTTTTATATTTTAGAGCACTGAAAACAGTTGGAAATCAACACTTTTTCTTTTTTGTCTTTCCACTTTTTAGCTTCTGTTTTGTGTTTAGCATATGTGCTAAATTTGAAATTGTTGTGTGCTTCTTTTATGAGGTACTTCGCTGTAAATGAATCATTATTCCAGCCATTGTCTACCCACTGCAAGATGAAGGCCTCTTCTGCATGTTTCCAACCAATATGGTCCTGAGCTTTCTTTTGCTAACTGGGCCTGTAATACTTGCTTGTGATGGCCATGAATAGATTTGTGTTTTAGGTTATTAGCCATGAATAGATTTGTGTTTTAGGTTATTAGAAGAAAGTATTTGCTACAAATATTGACATTTGTTGGCAGTGCTGTTAGTAGTTTATCTCTGCTTGATTTTTTACAACAGGACCAACTTTTCCTGTTATTCTAAGGTAACCAACCGTCCTCCTTTAGGGAGGACAGTCCTCCTTTTGTAAGTTCTGTCCTCCCTCGAAAAGCGTCCTCCTACATGTCCTCCTTTTCGATATTTGAAGACTAATCTGCAGGGCTTTTTTTTTCTCATAGAATGCTCAGAACGGCGTTCCGGCGCCTTTTTTGATGGTTTTTTTTCAACTTTTGCATGAGCTATGCTACTCCCCCTATTGGCTTTCAAAAGCCAATAGGAATTGCTGCTGAGCGCGCCAAACACCCGGCCGGCAAACTTTGCACATGCAAGTTGTCTGCAGCAAAGGCGAATTGGCAGGAACTTTGCACCCCTCCCTGCTACCCAACTACACCATCTCCTAGTTAGTCCCAAAGATACCTGGAGGAGACTAACTTCCATTTAGGGATGGAAAAATCAAAAAAGAGGAAATGCCATTTCAACGATAAATTGAATAAGGAATTTTCATTCATCACATCAAAGAAGGATAACATTGTTTTCTGCAATATTTGCAGCTGAGAATTTTTTATTGCAGTTGGGGCAGAGCAGCTATTACGAAACACTTGACCACCAAGAAACATAAGCAATCATCAGATGCATCTGCTTCCAGTTTTAAAGTAACAAGGATTTTTAAAACTTCAAAGTATTCTGAAGATGAAAAACAGTGAGTTGCAATGGAGGGAACATTTGCATTCCATACCATACCATAATTCACAATCAAAGTTTTCGTAGTATGGATTGTACTACTAAATTATTGAAAAAGTTTCATGATGCTAAATTTTCATGCGCCAGGACAAAATGCGAGGCTATTATTAAATCAGTATTTAAAAATTATTGTGACAAAATACTTACAGAAGACTTGGAAACTGCAGCATCTGTAACGGTTTTATCTGATGCATCCAATCATAATGAAATTAAATTGTATCCAATAGTAGTAAGATATTTTAATGTTACCAAGGGCATTCAAGTAAAAATTTTAAATTTAGAATCCATTGAGGGCGAAACTGCTGAAACTTTGTCAAACCATCTATACAGAGTAATAAATGAAAACAATTTGAAATCCAAAGTTGTTGTACTAACAGCTGATAATACAAACACAAATTTTGGTGGGAGAAGACGCAAAGGGGTGAGTAATGTGTATGTAAAATTACAAGATTTACTCCAAAAGAAAATACTAGGAATAGGTTGTAATGCACATATTTTGTCAAATGCAATCAACACGGCATCATGTGCCATGCCAATTGATGTAGAAGTAATAATAACTACAATTTATTTGTATTTTAGTTATTTTATTGTTCGTGTGGCTACTTTAAAACAATTTTGTGAAGAAGTGAATGTTCAATACAAAAAACTTTTAGGATATTCAAAAGTTAGATCGCTTGCTCTAACACCTGCTATAGAGCGTGTTCTACAATTATTTGAGCCTCTCCGTACATATTTTTTAAGTTTAGACTAATGTCCTAAAATCCTGGAATCATTTTTCAGTAATGAAATATCTGAGATATTAATGTATTTTGTACATATTCAAGCATCTATTTTTCACAAAACAATTCAAAAGATTGAAGGTGAACACATTTCAGCTACAGAAGTTACTCTTATTTTGAATGACTTTATCCTTCAATATAAAACTCAATTTGAAGAAAAATTTCTTCCTTTAGTTATAAAAAGAAAATTGTCAGACTTAGAGGAATCAAATCCGGGCATAATGGAAAAGTTTATCAAAGAAGTGCAGAATTTTTACCAAACATGTTTTCAATATATCGAAGAATGGTCTGAAACAAACAACACAGGAAATAACAGTTTTCAATGGTGTTTTTTGACTTCATCGCAAGTATATTGGACAGATATTAAATCTCGTGTTGAGTTTTTATCTAAAGAAATGCCAGACATTAAAATAGACGACAATTGTCTCTTTGAAGAAATTAGAAGACTGAATGTATTTTTAAATTCTGAAAAATTAATACAATGGGAAAATAAACACGTTGGAATTGATAAAAGATGGGTGAAAATATTCAGCCATTTAAAAAATGAACATATTCCACGTGAAAATTTATTTATTCTTGTTCAATTTACGTTGTGCTGCCCTGGAACTAATGCAGCAGTTGAAAGGGGTTTTTCAATTGCTAATGATTTTTGGAAAAGTGAGAAATCGAGATTGAATGTTAATACTCTAGCTGCAGCACTTGCCGTAAAATTCAATATGAAGGATATTTCTTGTTCAGATATTTCCAATATATTGTTAGAATATGATACATTGACAAAAAATATTCATTCAATGGAAAAGTACTCATTTAAATAATAATTAATAGGCATGTAAGCATAATTACAATATAAAATGTTATTGTTACAAATGTTTTTTATTATGCATTATCATAATTATAGTGTATTCTGTATTATTGTTGCAATGAATAAAATGTTTCTTTTATTTACAATATTTTTTTCTTCAATTTATTTGTGTCCTTTTCATTGTAAAAAAGTTGGCCACCTTAGTTATTCCAGATGTTATTTTACTTCCAGTGTTTACATTTATACCTTCTATAATTTATATTTTTGGAAGGGGGAAGCTATACCAAGATGTTGCATGTCAGCATAGAACCAATTTCCTAATTAATAAGGAAATATTATTAATAATAATAAATGCTAGTTGGCCTTACAACATAGTATTTCACAGCCTAAAGCTCTTGTTTAGTATTTTAACCAGTCATATTCATTCAGTTAATTAACACCACTTGTTATTAATTTATATGTCTTCATTATTCTCTTTCACCCTTCTTATTTTCTTCCTAGAATTGCTCAGCCTTTATGGCCTTCAAGCATTTCCAGTTTTGAGAGTTTCTATCACTATCAAATGCTCTATTTTTGTAATATTTTTTTTCATTTTGATAAACTTGCAGATCCTACCCAAGTCTGCAAGCACTATTGTGAAGAGATGATGTCATATTTGCTTACATAATGATTGTAATAGTAAAACTTAGTTAATTAGCTGTATATTTAAAAATATATTTACTAAACTTCCAAGATTTGGAAGTTTGTGGTAGGAGTGTGATATATAAGCTGTAGACAGCAGGATAGGTTGAATAAGAAGAAAATGTACATGGGGTACAATGTTCTTTTTAGATAATTACACACATCAGTTCTGAATGCATTCTCTTTTATAACATTAGCTAATTTTCCCAAGATTTAATAGGCAAACCAGCCCATTTTTAAATATTTCCTTTCCAAATGCAAATGGCATTGACAGTACACTCCTTAGGAAATGACAAACTGTCCTAAATATTTGTCTTCCTGGTAAACAACTTAAAATAAATTCCCTCAGTATCTTTTAATTGTATGGCTGCTTAGGTTATCCTGTCATTTCACATGGACTGTAATCACCAGGCCAATTATTTGCGACAATTTCATTCTGCTTAATTATTTTCAAAGAACATAATTATCCCCATCATGCATAGGGAAACATAAATACCAGCATTAAGATTGGAACCCAACAATTGCTTTAGTAAAAGATGCTCAGTTCAATTAGTATTATTTATTTCTGCTGTGTTATTATAAAGAGCCCTTATTACCAAGAACATGCCCAGCATGGTCTGTGAAAGTGCCTTTGGCCTGAACAGCAGGAATGAGTGTGCTAAAATCATGTGGGGTGATACTGTCTTTTCTTTTTCTAGAGTTTTCATACCATGCTCATACATGCACTTTTATATGCCAGCTGCTGTAATTTCCTGCAACTTCCTTACCAGCTGGGATTACATTTCTTTCAGACCAAAAAAGGGGGTGACAAATTGGTCTTTCTCATCACGTTGGGCATTGAGGTGCAAGAAGGGAAAAAAGAGAATCTTCTTTCTTCTTAGTCTACACAATGTTGGATACAGTTTAGTTTACAGTGTAGTTGTCCCAAAGAAACTGGACTTCCTTGTTTTTCCTTGAAAACGTTAGAGAGTTGCTGGGGCCATTTGGGGCCATCAGAGAAAAACAAGAAAGTCCAGATGCCTCCAGAAAAAAGCACCTTTGGGACAATCATACTTGGATGACTGAGAATCTCCATAGACATTTAGCTATGCACTTTAGGATGAACACCTTTGCATGTTGTGACTCTCTAAAAGAATGCAAATGATCAGCTGTCTGCAAGCAATATAAATCCTTCCACTCCTCACCATCTAGTCAGAGCTGAAGAAGCTTCTTGGATGAGAAGCGAAGCATCTTCAAAGAAAAACAAGAAAGTCCAGTTGCCTCATGAAAAAGCATCTCTGAGACAACTGTGACCTGGATGACTGAGAATCTTCATAGACATCTACAGTGTAGTCTACACAGACTCAATATAATTCAGATTCCAGAAGGAAAGAACTTCCCTTGGGATGTTAATGGAGATCATATTTCCCTTCAAACAAAAATATATAAGGGTTCAGTGTTTGCTAAAGCTCTTGAAAAATGGCAAAAGTTGGTGGCTTACAGCAACATTCATTCATCCATCCATCCATTTATCCATCCATCCATTCATTCATTCATTCAATTTTTATAGCTGCTCAACTCAACCAAGTGACAATAGTTGACAGGTGGATAATTGACAGTAACCTGAATGCATTTCTCTGTGTTGATCTTTCCATCATTTGGGTGATTTTCTTTACAGATCTGTACCCCAGATTTGGTGGTGTTCTTGTCCTGCTCAAATCAACGACTACAAGAACGCCTAATGAAACGCGCCGAACAGCAGGGGAGGCCTGACGATAATCTGAAAGCTACACAGAGACGCCTGACTAATTTCAAGCAGAATGCTGTTCCGCTGGTCAAATATTTCCAGGAAAAGGGTCTGATTGTGACCGTAAGTTTTTAAATCTGTATGCGTTATAAATTAATTTCAGCTAGCAAAATTCAGGCAATGATGATCTGACCTCTCATGCTTTTGAGAATAACTATTTAAATCATTAAACGTTTTATTCATGTTTGATTGAGGACTCCTGCAGTCACACTAAGACTGAGAGGCCTCAGTGACTGTTTCATGCTCACTTGATGTATAATTTATATAGCTGTTGCCTTTTTGATCAAAGCCCTTTCTGTTAGAGAAGAAATAATTTGTTATCTTACAACACCCATAAAAGTTCCTATCAGAGAATCGGGTAAGTCACTTGGTGAAAGAGAGATGCTTTATATCCAAAATTGTTCGGATGGAAATGGTCTGTGTCAATCCATTTTTTTGCTTGGGATCAGCAGAAGAAAAATTATGGCCAAATTTAGGGATGCTATAAGGTAGCTCAGTATTTCTCAACCTCAGCAGCTTTAAGATGTGTGGACTTCATTCATGCTTGCTGGAGAATTCTGGCAGCTGAGATCCACACATCTTAAAGCTGCTGCAGGCTGAGAAACACTGAGCTGTAGAGAATATATTTTGAGCTGGACACTAATTTGGAATAAATACAGCCATTCTGATAATAATAAATTACAGGTGGTCCTCATTAGACGACAGCAGGAAGCAATGAAAAAAAATATTTTCATATATGGTCAGTCTTCACATTTATGACCTCCAGAGATCTGTAAAACAAGGGGAAAGCTGAAGTAAAAATCAGAAGCACAGTCGTAGTTTCAATTAGCAACTGTTTCAATTTGTGACTGATTTACTGGTCCCAAATGTGGTCGCTAAAATAAATAAAAACTACCTGTATGTTGAATGTATAGTACAGCTTATTTTCAGATTCTGCTTGGCATTGCAGAACTTTTATCCTGCAATTATAATACTGCCCAGAATTCAAAAGCAAAGAGTCAGCAAGTCTGGAAAAGATAATGTTTCATACTTGTTATACCACAAGATGAAGCATTGGAATGATATATTATTGTAAACAATAAATATATCCTTAGGTGTAGAACTGGAAATCAATCATAATGTTGAATCTGCTTGTTAAAAGAAAGGATTGTTATAAGATGAATTCTGTAGCTCTTTCAAATCAATGCTTCTTTATAAAAGAAACCAGACGTGCAAAACAAGCAACTCAGTGAAATATTATAGGAGGATAGGCTGAAAGCAGCAAAAAATGATCTTTTGGCCAGAAAGAGATCTGTCAGAAGGCTGGAATATCTGTAGGAGTCTGCAGAAAGATTTCTTCAGCTCTGTGAAAAGGGGGAGGAAAACGATGTTCTGATTTCAAGTTATATCCCAATTTTGCATTGCTTAGACAGTTCCATTAGTTAACAACAAATCAAACTCTTTTATCTCTTACTTTTCTTCAATAATTGCAGTTGGACCTAGGGAGAAATTCATCTAGCATGGATGGGTTCCTCAAGTTATTTCCAAATTACCTCTTCTCAGTATCTCTTAACAATTGGTCATATTGGTTGGGAATGTTGAGTTGCCCACAACAGCTGGAGGGCCACAACAGTGCTGGGTTTTTTCTCTCTCCCTGCAGATCAAAGCGCAAATTAGAAAGCAACTACATTTAAAAAAAAAATCTTGGCTTTAGACAAAAGGCTGGGTCCTCATCTGCCCTGGTCTAAGACTGAGCTAACAGCCTTAATGGATTTTACTTTGTTTTTGAGACCATACCAAAACAAACAAAACAAAATCCCCAAATATTACATTGGAAGAGACAGTGCACTTTTGAAAACATTTTATTGCACCAGTATTTAGTTATTATACTGGAAAGTAGTTTTTCAAAAGCTCTTCCTTTGAACCCAAGCAGCAGAAGAGGCTCAGATATTCTCTAAATCAGTGGTTCTCAACCTGTGGGTCGGGACCCCATTTGGGGTCGAATGACCATTTCACGGGGGTCGCCAAACCATGCTGTCCGCCATTTTTTCCCTTTTCCCTAGCTGTCCTACTCCCTCTTATTGGTGGCCACACCCATTTGGGGGTCACCACAACATGGGGAACTGTATTATGGGGTCACGGCATTAGAAAGGTTGAGAATCACTGCTCTAAATAATGCCTGCATCAAAAGTCCAGATACTAGACAAGATAATGTAGTATCACATAACACAGTTTGAAATCGTTGATTCTCTGGACATTTACATTCTATGGTGTATATACAGTTAATCCTTGACGTACGACCTCAATTGAATCCAAAATTTATGTTGCTAACCTTTGTTAAGTGAATTTTGCCACTTTTTTACCATCTTTCTTGCCATAGTTGTTAAATGAATCACTGCAGTTGTTAAGATAGTAATGTGATTATTAAGTGAATCTGGCTTTGCTAATGACTTTGCTTGTCAAGAGGTCACAAAAGATGTTCACATGACACCGGGATACTGCAACTGTCATAAATATCAGTTGCCAAGCATACAAATTTTTATCACAGGACCATGGGAAGGGTGCAATGGTTGTTAAGTCTGAAAAATGGTTGTAAGTCACTTTTTTCAGTGACCGTTAAATGGTCATTAAATGAACTGTTGTAAGTTGAGGAATACCTGTAATCCTCATTGTTATAGTCACCGACCAGCATTTGTACAATTGTTATAAAAAGTTACAAAGTTCAAATGAAAACGCAGAAGCATTTCTAAAATCAATAGAAAGAATAATAAATTATTCATAATGATGCTATAAATAGAGTCTTCATTTTAAAACTATTAATTTAAACAAATAGTAAATATAGCAAGATTATAAAACTGCTACGAAATTCTTAAAAACTTGCTTACTAAATGCTAAACTGCTCACCATATATGCAAACACAAATACAAACTTACTGGGATGAATGACTGGTGAGTTGTAAACTAAATTATATATTTGAGGGATCCTAAAGATTAAAGGAGGAGTTTTCTCTTTCTCTCTCTCTCTCTCTCTCTCTCTCTCTCTCTCTCTCCCTCCCTCCCTCCCTCCCTCCTTCCCTCCCTCCCTCCCTCCCTCCCTCTCTCTCTCTCTCTCTCTCTGTGAAACCAGATGCCTTAAAAGTCTTCTTTATTTCTGCTGAAGTATTTACAATGGCATTTGTTATGTTATGGCAACCATTTTCTTTCCTGTTCCAGCAGTAGCACACAAAAATGAAAAAGGAGTTCAACCATGTAATTAAAGTTAAAAAAAAGAAGTTACCTAGAATACATTGAGATTCATAAACCCAGGATATGCAAAGTTGTGTTTCTGAAGAACCTTTTTATAAGCAGATAAACCAAAAAACAAAACCTGCACCTTTGCAACTCCTCTTTGAGTTGCAAAGGTAATCTTCCTTGATTAAGGGAGAAAAAGTTTTATTTATACAAGCAACTGGTAACATTTAAAAAAAAAGTCCACTGGGAAGAAGGCCTATCACTGATTATTAGTAATAACAGCTATAAGTTATCTTTGATATCAAAAGTATGATTTTTCAATACCATTTGTGCAGAACATGCACAAGAGGATATTATTGCAGTTATGTCCTATTTGTTGACTACTAACAGCCATCCAGCTGACCACTGTGGCAACACATTTTTAGACTGGGCTTACGTTGCGTGTTTTATCTATGGCCAATTGAAGACATTCCTGGTTGTTTTTAATATTTTGTTCAGTGCCGCATCCCTAGGAAGATATTATCAAGTAATCATTGGATGCTGGAGTCTCAACCATTCGTTACTTTAAAAATAGAGCAGGGCTGAAATATGAAAAATCTACAGATTTCATTTGGGAAGTTACATCTTCTTTCCTCATGCTAAGAATTTATTGTCAAGAAGTCAGAGGCAAAACTTCCAGTTTTCCAGGGATACTGTACAGCTTTGTGTTGATCTCAAAATATTTTGAACTACAGATTTTCCTTAGACTTTCAGCAAGGAAGATTTGTTTATTATTTATTTAATATAAAAAGGCTGAGCATTGCAGTCTAAAATAACTGTCAAGACACCAGTTTTGGGAACATTATTATAAAACAACTATACTATGCATTTTAAAGATAAAAATCAGGATATTACAGCTTTTCTAAGGATGTTTCAAATAAAGTAACTCTCTTTGCACAGAAAAAATAGAAATTGTATTTGTGAAAGTTAACAGAGAGCACTAAATTGTAAAGTATATTCAGGAAGCACTACATCTAAGAATATACCTCTGGCTATAGGTTTCAGTCTGCCAAGTGAAAATTGTAGGAATGGCATTAGGTTTCCCGAAGGACTTTTAGCATTCTTCGTATTTTCTTTGTAAGATTCTTTTAGAAAAATGAGAGAATTAAACCTCTTGGAAATCATTTTAATACTGTTGAAGAAAATTATATTTTCTGATGATAACTTGTTTGCTAGCCATTTCTGGGTGATGCAAAAGGGTAATCCGGTCTTGAAATATTGTTTCTTCTATCAAAGATATATCCAGTCTGTTTCTCTTCTCTTTAGTTAGATTCGTTAGAGGGGTTTTTGTGTGTCAGAGAAAGATGCATCCTTTAAACGGAATATGCTTTAACTCTGACTTGTAAGCTTTCTGAATCATATTTATCTTTTTAAATAGCAATAGAGAAATAATCCCCAGTTAAACATAAAAAGGAAAGTCAACTTACAACATGTAAAATGACAACAATGAATATATATTTATATAAAGAAAAGAAATAAATGAAATATAGTACCTAGTTATGTGTCGAAAACAGATGTGTAAAAAGGGGACAAAGTCTACTACCTAAAATGTTCTTTACAAATAGACCATTATTAATTGATTGGCTGTTTATTTTATATTCCCTACACTGCTTTGCATGGTTGCATCTTTCCATATCTCTTTTGTAGTGGAAACCCAGAAAACAGTGGAAAGACTTCCAGCAACAATGCTGTTTTAAAAAAAAACTTTCAGAAGTGCCTTTCATAGAAGGAAAAAAATCATCTAAAGACAACATTTCTGCCCAGGGCCACCTTGAGATGGGTGGCAAATAAAATAAATAAATAAAATTTCCATCTGTCCCATTTTGTTCCTGCAGAGGAAAGAGAAATGTATATCACTGGTTCATGTTGCAAAAAAATGTTTTGTGATTCGCCTGTTTTTTAGACTTTCCATCATCCCCCTCCCCCAGAATGCTGCATATCATTTGGTTAATCCTGATATAACTACTTTAAGTTCCATAGTGTTAGATTTTTATGAGGCTATGCCTTCTAAGATGAGTACAGAAACAGTTGATATTATTATAGTATTTTGTTTCCCTTTATTAATTCATATAAGAATTTAGAACAGTGGTTCTCAACCTGTGCGTCGGGACCCCATTTGGGGTCGAACGACCATTTCATGGGGGTCACCAACAATGCAGTCCGCCATTTTTTCCCCCTTTTCCTTAGCTGTGCTACTGCCTTTTATTCTATTGGCTTTTGAAAGCCAATAGAATAGACTCTCTTGAATAAAGTCTAATTCTATTGGCTTTCAAAAGCCAATAGGAATTGTCCAGGCTGTCTCTGCCCTGCTGAGCCTGCCAAAAGTCCCATTCTGCAGATGGTGCTGCACCAGTTGAGTAGTCCTCGACTTACGACCGGTTGAGTAGTCCTCGACTTACGACCAGTTGGGGGTAGCGGCATTAAAAAGGTTGAGAACCACTGATTTAGAATAACATTATATTCAGCTATTTCCCCAGCCTTTCTGTGTTTTTAAATTTTAGGATGATAAAATTGAAATGGATTACTTAGACTATCAATTCCAAAACCCAATTCAGTGTAAGAATCCAAGGCATAATGAAGAGTTAACTGAAATATATTATGGAACAAGCTGTTTGCTTTGAAGAAATATCCAGTCTAAATTAACTGCATCATAGAGAACAAAGGACTAGACATTAAATCACTTTAACGTCTGAAAAGGAGAATATGTTTTGAAAGACATATAATAAGTCTTTATGTTTGGGAAGATTCTCACCAGACCATAAAGAGATTGATCTGAAGCTCTTGAAACTAATGCAGTAATTATCAGAAATTAGCATAGATTTTTTTTTTAAAAAAAGGCATTCTCATACTAATTAATCTTATTAACTGAATAATTTCTTCAGTAGATTGTGGGAATCTTTTAGATGTAATTAATATATCTTAATTTTACCAAAACATTTGATAAAATGGCCCGTGACATTCTGATTAGCAAAGTGTGGCATAATAATTAAATGGATGTATAACTGGATGCAAATGTCCAAGAATGCTCCTCAAGGATTTCTCCTTCAACATGCTCCTGGTAGTCCTTGTGCCTGTTTCAGGTTTACTAAAGAGTAAGATGTTTATGAGAAAATTGTGATGAGCATGCTGTGGTAAGACACGGTTGCTGTCAGGTAAAAGATAGGTTGAAGCTATTCCAGAAGACAAGACAAGAAGCAATGGGTTTAAATTACAAGAGAGTAGATTTTGATCACACATCAGAGGAAAAATTCTAAGAACTGTTCAACAATGAAACAGACTGTCTTTGGGAGAGGGTGGAGGCTCTTTCTCTGAGAGGATTTGAGCAGAAGATGAATGGCTATCTGTTGTAGATGCTGTAGTAGTGGAACATGGGTTGGACTAAATGATGTCACAAGCATTTCTATCTCTTATAGTTGATATTCTATTCTATGATACTCTATGATAAGGTGAAACTAGAATTGCTGTGGAATCAAGACCAGAAGAAACCGGCAGATTCTTAATGGCTAGATAGGGACATATCAAAACCAAGCAATATGCCTGAAAAGAACATAGTGCGTAATGATAACTGTCTCTTCTACTAAGCCCTAGAGCAGAAGTGGGCAACTATGACAACTTTATAACCTGTGGACTGCAATTCCCAGAATTCCTGAGCCAGCCACTGTTGGCTCAGGAATTCTGGGAATTCTGGGTATTGAAGTCCACGGGTCGTAAAGTTGCCCTAATCGCTCATCCCTATCCTAGAGAATGTTGACAAATACAGATGAAAGAAGCAAGATGCAGAGAGGGTTGGCATTGCCCATATGCTGCCTGATTTAACTTATGGTTCTCAAGGGATTTAAATATACCCACATATAGCTTTTCGGTATTGCTAACAACTGGGGTTCCTTTTTTATTATTTGTGTCTAATTTCAACAAAATGTTTCCTGATCGCCTCAATCTGATTGCTTGTGACCTCAGACCTTGTCCTAGAACTGGTGAGTTTAACTCTGCTATGATAAATTGGTATTCAGGTTTCCTTGGCCTCCAGGATTTGCCTGATGACTGTTCTGTGATTCCTCAGTCTCAGCTTATAAAAGCTTTATTGTCACTTCTAGCCATAAAAATGGATTCCTTGGGAAATGTGTTGAAGCTTCCAAACATTTGTTCAGTCTTTGTATAAATACAGAGATGAAGGATTGCCAGCCTTTTTCATTCAGTGGACATTCTTATACTTTTTGTGGGGCTGAAAAGTGCCCTCCTTTATTCAGAAAAAGATTTGGTTTCAAGGCTGCTAATGAAGTTTATTATTAATACATTTATATGTTGAACATGTCTATTCAGCTTCATCTTTAACTGTTTTTAACAGTTTTAACTAGGTTTTTGCAAATAAAATTAATCATTCAATAGCAAATCTGGATCTATACTATAAAGCCGGGAGAGAATTGTAGGATAGAAGCAACAGGGATGGGACTGTTATCATTTGATTTCTTTAGTTATGCTATAGACTTGCAAGAAACAGAAAATAAAGAGGAAGAAGAAAAAACAAAAAAAAGCAACTTGAGTTTTAAACAAATTAAACCCTAACTACACAGAATCATTTAGGCCTTCCATTATGTCAGTAAAGAAACCATTCAAAATCAGATTGCAAACACATATATTCAATTCAAGATTTTAAATCTGGAGTAACTGTACCTTTCAAATAAAGCAAAATAATTTTTTAGTGACACTCCATTCCCAATGGATGCAAAGTTGTTCATAGATCAGTAGATTTCAAGCTTTCAGTCTATAACTCAACATTGTTTTAAAATCTAAGCATATATTTCTCTTCCTCAAATAATAATGAGAAGAATTATGATGTGAACAATAAACCAAAGCAGGATAACTATAGAACAAATCCAATCATATCTGACAGGCTCCTCCAACATTTCTGGCTTTAAGAAATTGAATTCTGGAACATTTACCATGGAGTGCAATAAAAAAAGAATATTTTATTGAATTTGTTTTCTCTAATAATAATCAGATTCGTATTAAACTTTCTTTAAAACACAAGAACATTGATTTATTAAAATAGGCTATTCCAGTTATTTGTTCCAAAGTTGTTACCAGTTTCTGTCTTGATTATACTGGTAAAATTTCTATGAAAATAATCTGTGGATGCACACTTTTCTAAAATGTTTTAGAATGGTTGCCACAGATGCTAGTATGGTGGTCTAAGCTCTAAGACCAAAATATACTTTAATTGGATAGTTTTAAACAACCCAAGCTTAAATCTAATCAATTCTCCTTAGAACAGAGGTCCCCAACCTTTTGGACACCAGGGACCAGTTCTGCGGACCAGAGAGTGAGTGCTTTTGTGTGCTGCCTGTATCCCACAAATGGGGCTTTGCTTGTTTGTGCAGATCGGTTGCTGGCATGCTGTGGTCCGTTACTGGTCCACAGACTGGGGGTTGGGAAACCCTGCCTTAGAATATTTTGATCTTTATGACATAATATTTTAAATAAGCTGATCTAGAATATTAAGTTTCTGCTTGAGTGCTCCCCAAACAGGATTTACCAGCAATTTCCAAATTATGGTTATCTAAGGTCAAATTTTCACATGAATAGAGATCAAATTTACACTTCCAAGCCTAATGTCCTACAGTGTTTAATGCTGGAGAAAATCTGAATTTTAGCTAAATGAGGAAATAAGCCCTGTCAAGATTTCCAAAATGGTAACTTTCTATTGCTCATAATCATTCTTACAATAAATTATTTGAATTCCACACAGGGATAGCAGTCCAGCATAAGCCTGATAATCAAATTGAACACCGGGAAAATGAATGGCTCCTGTTGCTATGACATCTGCAAAGCTTTATACAGGAAGCAAAGCTAATTTCTGAGGTTTATTTATTATTACTTGGTCAATAGAAAGTTTTGCCATTTTGTTTGCAGAACTCTGGAGGGATGGCAAAATATTTTGAACATTTAAAAGACTATTTCACCACTATTTGTTTAATCAATGAAGTTTTTTTCAGGAAAATGAAAATGAATTTCTTCGCTTGTTATTATAGTGTCTCATTTAAATATAAATTCTTGAAAAACAGTGTACAGAATTTATTCAAAGTTGCTCTTTCATTGCTGAGCTGTTAGACTTATTTGGTGAGGCAACATTTTCATATTTTATTCAGAATCTGATTTTTAAATCTTGCACACGTGATTGCTTCTATTTTTCTTTGATTTGTTAATCATGATTATTAAACTGGATGACAACTATATTTTGGAGTGATCCTATTGTTTTTGGAGTGATCCTATTGTTTTAAAAGTTTTTAAAAATTATTAAGCATTTCTTGAATTCAGAATTTTAAGTTATTCAAGGCAGGTCTCCCCTAGATTGGTTTCTGTTTCTCCCCTCTCTTTTTTTTCCTCCTGAAATACAAATATTTAACATAGCAAATTGATAATATTTGTATGGTTAAATAGATATTTTTTTGGATAAGTTATTATTTATGTCTAATAGTTGAGAGAGTCGTGTTTGGTGTTTTCACATTTTGGAAATGCATCTGTGGCAAGGTGTATGTCTTCATTTGGTCTGCCTTGATGAATATGAAAAAGTTAAGTAAGGTTGGAAACCCAAAAAAAAAAAAAAAACAAGAGAAGGAAATGACAAATCACTTTCACAGTGTTGTTATAAATTACTTGGATATACTCATATGGCTAGGAGTCAAGCTCTGTTTGAAGGAGTTGTAGATCTGTAAATAATTTCAGTACGATAGCTGCCATGTGATCAGAGATATAGGTAGTCTTCAGCTTATGACTATTCATTCATTGACCCCATTTGAAATTACAGCAGCAGTAAACAAAAGGACTTATGACCTGTACCTGAAGTTAGGGCTACTGGAGGAGCCTTGCAGCCATGTGAACAAAATTCAGGAGCCTAGCAATCCACTCGTCCTTATGACGAATTGCAGGGACCTGCCTATTTTCCCACCCATCCTGCCTCATTAGCTTCCTTGATCCTATCTTCTGCCCACTGGGGTCCTCACAGGCCTTGGGCCTGCTTCCCACTTAATTGGGCCCCACACCCTTAGGCCTTCCCTCCCTCCCTCCCTCCCTCCCTCTCTCTCTCTCTCTCTCTCTCTCTGTCACGTCTTGCTTCATTTAACTTTTCAACCTTTGGGAAGAACAACTGTCTGATCTGCCAAATGGCCTTCCTATACAATGGTTGTGTGGTGCGGTCCTAGAGGTGGGCACCATTTGGGGACTTGCCGCAATTCTCATATTGCAATTTCGGTCGCTCGCACAATGACATTCATTTCTGGGACACCACCACATGGCCACTATATAGGAAGGCCATGTGACGGATCAGTGATTTTCTTTCCTAAAAGTGATCTGTGGAAAAGGTGAGTGAAGTGAAGCATGATGAAATAGGGAGGAAATTCAAGGTTGTGTGACCCAGGGGATGGGAAGTGGAGCACAGGATGCCTCAGGAGGTGTGGAAGACCCTGAGACATGGCACAGGATATGTATGAGTTGGGGAGGTGTTGCAGTGTGGACCTGAACCTGCACCAGGCCTCCCAGGGCCTCCCCACCATCCCCTGAGGCTCTACCTAACAACCCATTGGTCACATAATGACTGCAACTGGGAGATCAGGAATTGTAGTCGTTAAGTAAGACTATCACATGTGCGCCTCACTTTACAACCACCATGACTTATAATTCTGGGCTCAGTTGTAGTCATAGGTTCAGGATCACCTGTATGCTAAATAGATTGTAATATATACAGAAATATATTCCACCTTGTTCCTTATTCTAAGTTGCTCTCTGCCTCATTAGATTGGTTTGGGAGGATTGTCAGCTTATCAAATTGTTTTAATTTCCTGTACATGTTGTTAATATGCCATCTCTGTACCTTTGGTAGTGATAATGATTTCATGCACAGTGAGATATCTAATATTTAAAGGGTAGCAATTGCATTCAGTCTTATAATTGGTATAAAATATATTATCTACTAAACTGTACTTTTCTAGCAATTGGTTGTAGCAAATAAAACAGCAGTAAATCAATACTAAATTTAAAATGTGCTTTGGTATGAGCACAAGCACATACTGGTTTCTTGCTGATGTTTCTGACTCCTAATTAGGAAGGTGCAATTTATGCACTATGTAGTTTATCACTAAAAGATTCTTTCCCTAGCGAAGAAAAAAAGTCTTTCTTGGGTTGATGAATAAATAAGCATATTATAATAAAATGCTCTAGATATTCCATGCCTACTAATGTACAATTTTTGTGCTATTGACGTTGTCCTATAATCTCCAACTGAGGTCTAGGTTTATATTTTTGGATTATTATTTTATTTATGTAATTTATACAGCCACCAATTTCATTATCATGTCTGATGTATGTGCAAAGAATATTTGCTTTAGTCTGCAAATCCCAGTCCTGAAAAGTTGCTGGAGGGATAAACTATCAGCTGAGAAAATAACACAATGAATTATATTGAATAGAGTAATGTTGAATGAAGTAATATTGAATAGAGTAATAATAGTAAACAGGTCAGCTCAGATTGTATAGGCTGTGCTGACAATACAGAGAAGGAATGCTTTCAAAATCAGGCTTCTGCTGAAAGGGAGAAAAACTGCTGCTGTCAAATTATATTGGGACTGGTCTTTGGTGCTGTATGGAAATCAGGCTCTTAATCTGATTTCACTTTTGCTGGAATTAATTTATTCAAAATGTTTGAAATTCGTGAGATCCAGGTAAATCTCTCTCCCATGGGCCTGGCCCTTATCATCTTTCATTGCTATTATATGCCTTTCATCAGAGCTACAGTGATATTTGGTATTCACTGTTAATTGGTTCTAGGAGACGCAATCAGTACCAAAAACAAAAAGTACCAAACAATTTTTTCCCAGAAGGCATAATGTGAGTCACAAGGAAACCAGCACCGACAAGTTCTAGCTTGTTTGTTGAGTACCAAACAAACAATGTACATTGGGACAAAATTTTTGCATCAAAATGTATTGATTACCAAATTTGATGAGTTTCAAAGTAGTGGAGTATCAAGGCACCATTGTATTGTTATCCTACTATATGAACAAATGATTGAGTTTTGTAGACAATGAATTGCCAACACTCTAAATATAAATTTGGGTCTTGTAGATTGAATAACATTAAATAGCTTTCTAACAATCTCATATTTTGGAATTACCTAGATATTGCAGAGACTTCTCTTGAGCCCTCTTTAATGTACCAACATCAGCTTTTTTGAAGAGACCAACAAATTTGGCAACTTCAATTACAAGGAATGTGTGTGGTCCTGCAAGTCAGATGTCAAAACATAGCATCATGTCTCAGTAAATTATTTAGAACATGGGGTATAAACTAATGTTGTCATTCTTATGAAACCATCCACTCAGATGTCCCAAAAGTGCTTTGCAAAAGGCAACTGGACTTTTTTTGCTTTTTTTCCCCTTGAAAATGTTTCACTTCTTATCCAAAAAACTTCTTCACTTCTTGGATGAGAAGGGAAACGTTTTCAAAGAGGCGAAAAAAACCAAAGAAAGTTCAGTTTCCTTTTGAAAAGCATCTTTGGGACAACCGTGAACTAGATGATTGAGAATCTGCATAGACATCCATCCCAGATGGTTACTATAGATGATTAAGAATCAGATAAGAACCCAGGCATCACCCACAATGCAACCAAGGTCAGCAGCATGAAAGCACAACATAACAAAAGGATCTTAATATTCTTATGAAATTAGCAAAATTGGCCAATTGTAGTTTCAATAAAGCTATTGTGGCAGTATGATTTGGGAATTCTGTTTATCTTATATTTAATGTTGCTTGGACAATCTTTACAAGTTCATTCACCAAGATAGTTGCAACAGGTTCCCTAACTGCAGTTGCTTTGTCTCATGGGTGTGGTTGTAGCTCTGCCTTTTCATATGAATTATAGGTTGTCAGTTGATGAGATCACCAAATAGATCTTCAAACAATGAAACTGTTCTTGATGTAAATAAGCAGGTCTGGATTTCTACATGGTAGAATGATAGCAGATCCTATTGGGATAATGGGAATTAATTTTTCTAATATTTAACAGACCATTATAATTTCATGCTTGCTGTCAGCTGAATGCTTTTTTGGATTCCTTTTTCTAGCACTTTGTTTGGTGTTGTTATCTTTTTACTGACAGGCATGTTCAATGAGTAAGAGGAAGAAGCCACAATGAACATTGAGTCTTTGAGTAAATTTTATGGCCTGATGTAGTTAGTCATCAGACATTTTGTGTAAATGTTTTCATTCTTTTAACATGCTTGTTCACCTCTTCAGCAAAGCATTGCTCCAGTGATCATGTATTTGTTATTTTCCTATAAGTTTGATTATGGATTTATTTCCTGCATATCAGAAAAAAATGTTTATCTGTTTTGTTTTTCTAGTTTGTTATTGAATCCTATTCAGGGTTTCAGCAGCCTTCAGTTATGTGTCTTATGTTTTCAGAATACCAGAGGGAAATCATATTTGCAGCATATTAATAAAGAAAATTGATAGTTTCAATTTTGAGTGAAAGTCTAGATTCACCCAACATATTAAATAATATTAGGATTTGTTTATGCCATGGCATGACACAGGAATTCATCTGTACTGTTTTTTAACCATGATATCTTCCTTGGATTTAGAATTGCCGATTTGGATAAACCAGAAGAAAAATCAACCATAAGATGCCATAACATTAAAATTATAGCCACAAAACTGAAGCAGATTTTGAGTTTTTCTGCTCCGCCTTTTATTTCGTGAATTACCTCTCCAATAACTTTGAAATTCGGGTGATTTCAGCATTTAGCATTTGTGGCATTTGGTTGTCCATTTATGGATTGTGGATTTTTTTAAACATCATGAAGTTTGTTGAAGGAGGAAATTAATCAGTATTCTGAGGAATGTAAATGAAGATGCTTGTGTCTGAAACCTTTAGCTGTATCATAAATTCTGATTAAAAATTCATCAACTTTAATATGCTTTGGTAGAGGAGAATATTTGTAGCTCAGGGTTGAAATGAACAGTCCTTGGTTCTCTCTCGGCTTGGTTATTTGGTAAGGTGATCAACCGTCCTCCTTTAGAGAGGACAGTCCTCCTTTTGTGAGTTCTGTCCTCCCTCGAAAAGTGTCCTCCTACATGTCCTCCTTTTCGATATTTGAAGACTAATCTGCAGGGCTTTTTTTTTCTCATAGAACGCTCAGAACGGCGTTCTGGCGCCTTTTTTGATGGTTTTTTTCAACTTTTCCATGAGCTGTGCTACCCCCCATATTGGCTTTCGAAAGCCAATAGGAATTGCTGAGCGCGCCAAAACACCTGGCCAGCAAACTTTTCACATGTAAGTTGTCTGCAGCGAAGGCGAATTGGCAGGAACTTTGCACCCCTCCCTGCTACCCAACTACACCATCTCCTAGTTAGTCCCTAAGATACCAGGAGGAGACTGGAGCGGTGACGCCATGGTAACTTTCTCTTGATCTTCAGCCCTGCTAGGGCAATAATGGCTGTGGGCGCAAGAAGCAGGGGTGGCGGGGCTGCTGTGGGGGTATGAGGGGCAGTGGTGGCCGGCTGCCCCTCATGCTGTGGGAGCCGTGGGGCCTGCTCTACACGGGGCTGTGCAGGGTGGGCGGTGGTGCTGGCAGGGCAGCTGCAGGCGGGATGTGTTGACGGCGGGCTGCCCCCCCGGGGTCAGGGCCAGCGCAGCTGGTGCTTTGGGAGCCGTGGGGCCCGCTCTACATGGCAGGGCAGCAGTGCTGCGGGGCGGCTGCAGACGGGCATGGCATGTAAGCATAATTACAATATAAAATGTTATTGTTACAAATGTTTTTATTATGCATTTATCATATTATAGTGTATTCTGTATTATTGTTGCAATGAATAAAATGTTTCTTTTATTTACGATATTTTTTCTTCAATTTATTTGTGTGTTTCTTTTCATTGTAAAAAAGTTGGTCACCTTAAATTTGGTTATTTTCTTGCAGATGTTTCCAAGCTAGGTAACAACATCAGTACGGTGATGTTACCATGTTGCCCGAAAATAAGGCCTACCCTGAAAATAAGCCCTAGCTTGATTTTTGGAGGTGGGCTGAATATAAGTCCTACCCCAAAAATAAGCCCTAGTTTTGGAGTGAGGCACACACCTAAAAATCAAGCTGGGTGGGGGGTGAAGCTGCCCCACACGCCCCGCACCCATTTACCTTGCAGCCAGGCCTCTCCTTGCCAGCCCACTTCTTTTGCGGCGTCTTCTGCAGCCATGCCTGCATTTCTCAATCATAGGCCTTTCCGGAAGGCCACTGCAGCTCGGTTCTGCAAGACCTATGCAGCTGAAAACCGAGCTATGGATTGAACCCATAGCTCGGTACTCAGCTGCAGTGGCCTTCCAGAAAGGCCTGACTGCAAAATGCAAGCCGGAATGCTGCTGCAGAATAAGATAAGATAACCTTTATTGTCATTTTTATACTGTGGGCATGATGGCACACATCAAAATGAAATTTAGTTGCCCGCTCTCAAAGTGAAAGCTGCTCCTTCAGTCAGAAGAAGTGGATCGGCTGGGCGGGGCTGTCAGTGCCGGAGGTGAGTATAAAAGAGACCCCCCCTCAAAATAAGACCTGGTGCCTCTTTTGGAGGCAAAAAAATAAGAGCCGGTCTTCTTTTTGGGGAAACATAGTACCAGCTTGGGTAATGAAACTTCTGCAAGAAAACAACCAAGGACACCTCATTTAATGTTTTTTCCAAACATACTTGGGCAGAGTTTTATTGATGCAATCTATTTATTTATTTATTTATTTATTTATGAGACTTATATACCGCTTTAAGTGCAAGCACTCTCTATGGTTCTAAGGAACCATCTCCCCTGCAAAGTAAATTCTACTTTTCTCTATTATTTGAATCAATATAATTCTAGAATTCTAGAGTCAAAAAAGGAAGCATGAAACAGTACATTGATTTGTCTCCGTTCCTAAAGATAAGGCTTATCTGTCAAGTAGAGATAAGATTCTCTACACAAGAACAGTCTAGGGCAGCGGTTCTCAACCTATGGGTCGCGACCACACGTGGGGGCGGTGCCACGCCTCCGGGGGTGGCGCCGCGCATGCGCGTGGCACGTGGGGGGCGCCGCCGCGCATGCGTGCCGCGCGCGGGGCCCCACCCCCATGCGTGCCGCCGCCGCGCATGCGCATAACGTTTGTGTGATGGGGGTCGCCGTCACACAAACGTTGAGAACCACTGGTCTAGGGGAATAAAATATGTCTTGGCAACTAAAAACAAATGCACCAAATTCAATACTAACAAAAGAAAGATATCATAATTCTGACATACAGAGACGAATAAAACAGAACTCCAAGATTTGAAAGTTCCTCAAAAAACAAAAATGAGAAGAAAAAATGGCTACAGCCATGCTCATTGTAGTGTTGACAAAAGGATTAACACAAATGAGGTTAATGCAATTGTTAGTTTAGAAATTTAGACTTAGCTAGTTGAAAAAAAATCCCAGACAAAAATGTTCAGGCCATCATACATTTTGTTTCTGTGTTTGATGATTTATATAATGTTGTGGGGTGTGTGGATCAAGTGCTTCTTCATTTCAAAATTTACCACTGCACCATTAAATATGCTTTCTATTTTTATGTTCAGTATACAAGTCTGCATGCAACAAAGAAATGCAGTTAAAAAAATAAGGCCAGCTGATAAAATGTAATCTGTGACCATTTTATAAATGAATTCCCAAGTCTCCTTTGCTCCCTTGTTCAAATGAGAAATACAGATCTGCATTGCCTTTGATTTCTAAAGTTTTATTAAGAGCCACATTATACTGCTGTCAAAATGCTGGAAATGTATGCAGTCTTCCACCTCCACAAAACAATTCTAAGAATGTAGTGACTTAATCCAATCACACTGCTCCTGCCTGTGTTACTTAACAACTACGTAGAGCTCTGCAGCCTTCCCACACTTTTTTCCCCACTCATGAGATTTACATCATGGTTGTAATTTTTTTCTTTAAGAAAGGAAGTGATACTGATCTCTTTTTTAAAAAGCTATTCTTGTTTGGATCATATCTGAAGAAAATGATCATGGACCAAAGACTTAAAAGCAACTATAGTTAATAGGGTCAGCTCTTGGGCCAGGGATTCAAAAGAGTAGTTAATAGAGATTCACTGACTGAACAGTATTATTTAAATGCAACCTTAAAAGAGGGCTAGAAGTAGAATTAAGAGATGAGGAGTAAGGAGAGATTTCTAGATGAGAATTAGAAAGAATGCTTATTAACAACTAGTATGCATTGTGACATTGAGATTTGCACTGAGAAGCTGGTGATAAACAGACTGGGATTAGATATTATAGTAAATTATGGCTTGTGTAACTGATTCATTAGATGAATTCACACTATACCATAAACCAAATTTTAAAATTTACCATGCTTCCATTTTCACAATTTACTAAGCTCATTCCCGGCCATATTATGATTTAGCATTATTTGTGTGTCTGGCTTCTTCACTGATCAACACCAGGCAATTTTTGGGTCAACTTCTAACTAGACATGGCTTTGTTCCTTTATGACAGGGGTGTCAAACTTGCAAAATCATGTGATGTGTCGCAATGTATCGTGACTTTTTTTCCATTGCCAGCAATGGGGTGGGCGCAGTTTTGCCATGGTGCATCTGGCCTGCGGACCGACAGTTTGACACCCCTGCTTTATGAGATAAATTATTGGATTTTTTTGCAACTTTTGATATCATTGATAATAGAGTCCTTCTGGATAAGGCTTCTGAATTGAGCAGCAGGGACAATTTCCTTTCCAATTTGGTGGCTAATTCAATACATTGATGCAGTAACAGGTAATATTCTAATGATTTCCAGAGGAAAAAATGTTATGGGAACTATCAGATTATGTCCATTAACACATTAGTCCATGACTAACATGCAGTCTACTTTTCATCTAATATAATTGAAACTGGAATGAGTTGTTAGGAATGAATAATCTTTTGAATAGGAGGAAGACCCAAGCCTAGATGTCGGTCCAAATCCCAAATGTAATTTGAAAAAACATCTCATAATTTGACCCTTCCTAGTTTTCTGGAATGTAAAAAGTGGAAGCATTTTCAAACTTACAACATTTTCTTACTGTTACTTTACAATTAAATTAGTATTAGTTTTCATGATTTGGGATTTCTGGCCTGGTCTGCCTTTGAAGGATTGATAGACATTCTGAAGCAGAGGTTAGATAAGGAAATGAATACCAGTCAAAATAACTGATGTTCAATGAAAATAAGAGATACTGTTTACAGATGATTCTGACTGAGTGTCATTCACCCTATTTTGCAAAAGGATGTATTTCCACTAAAGTATGACTATGCTGAGGGTGCCTTATGATCATTAAAAATACAATAGATGCTCTTCCTGATAGCCAACAAATCTTTTATCTGCTTAATTTGATGTAACCAATTATGGTACTACTCAGGTGTTCATTTTCTGATAATCTCCCGCTTAAATAAGTGCAACATGTTCTGTGTAAAATTCCGGGAACTTCAATTAGATCAAAGTAGAAAGCTAGATTATTATGGGGACTGGTTGATATTCTCACAGTATGCTAACATTTTCCCATCTGCACTGGCTGTGTGATGAGCAGTAAAGTAATCTTGAGGAACAGCAGGAAGAGCTGCAACCAAGACAACAGTCAGGCAAAAAAAGGAAAGAAAAAAAGAAAAAATGAATCTGAAGGAGAGATGTAATTTGAGAAAGTGTCTCAAGCTTGACCTTCCCTAGTTCTCTTGAAGGTAAATTCAGACATACAAAGTTTTGCGAAGGTAGTTTTATAATAAAAGTAATATTAGCATTCGTAACTTTAGTTTTCTAGTTTGGCCTACCCCAATGTGCTGACTGACTGCTGGTCCATTTTTGGACTCAACTTATAATTTATTTATTTATTAAATATACAGTATATGCCACCCATCTCTCCACCAAGTGACTCTGGGAGACTTACAATGCTAGTTTCAATTTTCCGTGCCATATTGATTTAGGTATTCGTTATCTGAACAAATATATCCTTCCACATTTACCCATTCCAATCCTATTATAATATAGATAGTCCTTATTTGGCAATCACATTTGGGATTGGCAATTTGGTCATTAAGTAAAAAATCAGGGCTTTTTTTGTCATAGAACATCCAGAACGGAGTTCCGCACCTTTTTTGGATAGAACCTTGTAGGGTAAGCAAGGCGGGTTGTATGACATGTGTGAGTTCAGACACCTTTTTTTTTTTCCCCAAAAAAGCACTGAGTAAAACCATGTCTGTGCTTATGATTTTATTCAGTTTTCCTTTGTTTTACAGATTTGTGAATGTCATAAATGTAAGGATTGGTCTTAAAATTACTGTTTCACTACATTTGTAACTGCAATCAGTGATTAAATGAGACATTGCTTAATGAGGATTACCTGTAATTTTGGACATTTCTTTAGATGAGAAGGGAGAGTGCTTCAAAACATAGATCCTTTTCTGTATTACTTCTCAACATTAACCCTGAGTTAATTTTGGCACCAGGTTACTTTGGACTTTCTCAACATTTTATTCTTGCTCTGTACTTTATTTTCTGGCTGATTTAATTCATTCAATTATATATAAATTTATTTAATGGAAGTAGTATTAAAGGAGTATTATTTACTAGTATCTTATTTTTTAATTTCTGTGCTTACAAGAGAACTTTATTGAGCTATTAGGAATGAAATAAATAACTGAAATTGATGAGAAAAGGCAGCAAGAATGTCTCAGATAAGTTAAGCATAGATTTTAATGAAAATACATCTGAATGTGTTTAAATTTGTGAGAGTTCTGAGTGCATACCTTTGGTTTTGATAGTGGCTTTTATGCATTTGGCAAATACCATTTATTATATATTACTTAAAAAGGAGCAATGATTCTGTATGAACTTGGTAGACAAGAATGAAAAATATTGTTAGTTTGGATTAAGAATTCAAGAATTCTGAATGCACGATTTTGCTTTGTAGCTTACGCTCTGGAACGAACTACATTAGAAAGCAAGATTGCTGATTTTCCTCTGCTTTTCCCTTTCCCTTTGTGTTTCACTGTCCTCCCAACACAGTTTTGAAAGCAGTAGGAAGTGAGTTGGGGAATATAAATGGCTAAGGGACATTTGTAAGTGAAATAGCAAGGATCACCAGGATTAAATAAACCTTCCTTTTGTCAGTTCTCTTACCTTAAGGGTTAATGTTGTAGCAAAATGTTTGGAGTAAAGCTTTGTCCTTGATGTAATGTCTTAAGATCACAAATGTACTTAAAATTCACACACACACAAACATATATAGGCAATTTTGGCTTTGTGGTGGATTAAGGGAGCTCTTAATTTTTGACTACTCTGCTGGCAAGATCTAAGTGGAGACTTGTAAATTGGCGTCGTTAACCATATGGTTATCCGTGGTTCCCAATATAGGGTGAACTGTCTCTCCAGTGAGTTGCAGAAGAATTGGTGGACAAAGTAATAAAACATCCAGTCTTCTTCCTGGGTCTTGATTGGAAGGCTGCAAAAAAAGGAAGGCTGGATAAAATGTATTTTGTGGTGATTGCACTTGAAAAGCCTTGGGAGAGCCAGAACCAGTAAAGCAGGAAATATTTGGGTAGTCAAATGAAGGGAGCATTTCTTGTTTAATGATCACTTGTTTAGCAGCTATTCAAAATTGCACTGAATGAGGGGGACTTATGACCAGTCCTCATCGTTATGGCCGTCAAAGGGTCCTCATAGTCACATGTTTGCGATTCAGGTATTTGGCATCTGGCTTGCAATTACGATGCCGCAGCATTCTATGTGGTTGTGTGATTGCCATTTGCGACCTTCATTGCCAGCATGCGGAAGGCAGCAGGAGGTTGCAAATGGCAAACACATGACCATAAGACCCCTAAAACTGCACCTGTGGTCATTAAACAAGAAATGCTCCCTTCATTTGACTGCCGCCTTCCCCATGCTTAACAACAGCAACTGGGATGCCAGAACTGCCATTGTAACTCATTGTGACATCATGCTGTATGACTGCACCTCTTAGTATTGAGTTGCTGGTCCAAATTGCCTTCATTAAGTAAGGATTACCATGTATTCAAATTGTTTTTTTGCTTGCTCAGACTATTTACAGATTATTGAGTGCTAACTCTGGAATGTGGATCATGGCTATATTTAACTGGTTGCACTTAGACTATTCTTTCAAATCTTTACAGGTATTCCTGAACTTAACAACCATTTACTTAATGATGGTTAGGTAATACCATCTTTGCACCACCTCCACGGTCGTGTGATCACAATTCGGTCACTTGTTAATCAACTCACATTTATGATGGCTGCCAGTATCTTGTGGTCATGAGATGATTTCCAGCCTTCTCCGCTGGCTTCCAACAAGCAAAGTCAATTGGGGAAGCCAGATTTGCTTAAGCACTGCATGATTCACTTCATGATTATATGCTCTAATTTTATGACCCTGTAAAATTGGTCATAAAATCAGGTCTGGTCATGTTGATTCGCGTTATAACTGCACTGACATACAACAGAAATTCTAGTCCCAATCATGATTGTAAGTCGAGGAATACCTGTACTTTATTGTTTTTGTTAATTATATTCTTTTTTTTTGGTATGCCAGTGTTGAGTTTATATTATAGAACAGGGGTCCCCAACCTATGGAAATGGCTGGTTGGTGCGCGCACGTGTGGGTGCTCATTCCCCCCACTTGCGCTAGCGCCCATGGCCCCATTTACTCATATGTGTGGTGTGAACAGGGACTCTAGCGTGGGGCGGGTGTCTGTGGTCTGTTTGCGCATGCGCGGATGGGGCCGCTAGTGCCAGGTGGTTTGCGCGGCCTGCTTGTGCATGTGTGAATGGGGCCGCTAGGCGCTGTGGGGGGGGTGCGTTGCCATTCCCACATGTGCACAGCACCAGTGCGTGCTGCATGCTTGAATGGGGCTGCTAGTCCTGCACAGTGTGGGCATTTGCACCAATTTTGATGCTGCTCTCCTTCCCTCTGGGCTGCAAGCCCAGAAAGGTTGGAGACCTCTGTTCTAGAACTATAAAAGGGAAGGACAGTGGAACCATTTATTAAAAAACCTATTGGATTTTCCTGTTCCATCCAGTTTCTAGGTCATTGGCAGTATAACTACCTCTCTGGGTGTAATTTTTATCTAGGAAAATAGCCATCCTTAGAAACTGTGGAATTCAGAAAAAGTGCGGTACTGGGAATCCCAGGAGAAATCTGGCAGAAGCCCTTTTTAGAAATAGCAGGGTTGGATTATGTTGCACAGTCTTAGGTCTTTTGAGAATTGGAGATCCAGATATTTGAACATTTTGCTTGGAGTGAATCTATCAAACCCTTTTTCTTTTAAAACAGAGAATAGAAGCAAAGCCAACCACACAGTGCAGTCTTAGAGAAGATAAGGTCTCTTGAGGCTCAACTGTCTTCATTAAAGAAAAAAGAAATAAGCTGGCTAAATACAAAAACAAGTTAACTTCTAATCCAATTTTCAGACTCCATTAACTTTTAAAATGTCCATTAATTTTATTGTATTTCTGAGGCAAAAAGGCAGTGTGAAAAACAGTTTAAATCAAATGGATGAGCCAGGAAACATAAAATGAAGATTGAAGTAAATAAACTATACCTGCTATGTTTCAGGATAAGAAAGTGAACAAGGAATAATGGTTATTTAATTCTTACATCATTTAACCTGCAAGATTTAAAAATGTATTATAGCAGAGCTTGACTTTTAAATATTGTAGTAACTTTTAGTAACTTAGCTAAAAGAACTTTAATTGAAAATTAGATTTTGCTGTCATAATTCAACATATGAACGTTTTCCACAAGTAAATTCATATCAGAACATTGCATTAACATGCTTAAATGAACAAACTCTGCTGGCAGAGGAATATTTTTGTATGGAGGTAGACTGCCCCGAGGCAATATTTATTTAAAAAAAATTCCTGAGGAATATGACTTGAATTCAGAATGACTTCCTGAGGCATATACATTAAGGAATATTTAAACAATTACAAGTGGTTAACTTATCCAGGAATTATCTTTAAAATATAAGTTTCATTGATATAATAACATAAAGCACAAAAGGGTTCAAATTATTTTTGATGTGAGAGAATACCAATTGGCACATTTCTAAATAGAGCTTAAAGGAGCTTTTGCTGATTCCATTATCCATCACCCTGAGCTCCATTTCCCCCCCCCCCCATTGTAGTGGCTAAGAGCATAACTAGGGCAATGAAAAAGCTAAATGAACTTAAGCAGATGAGTTAAGATGTATGGAGTTTAAGGAAAAGGGCAGAAAGGAGTAAAAGGAATAAGAGAGGTATGTTGGCTGGGAAAAAAAATCAAAGCTACCCATGTAGGAGCAGAGTAAAAAAATGGAATGGAGCAGATACAACACTAAGTAACAGCAGCATGTGGGGAGGAACTGCCTGTGTCTACTGGTGCTGTTGCAAGTCTACAACAAAATGGAACTGATGGTACAAGGTAATTAGTGATATTGTCACATATCAGGTGGGCTAATATCTTAACAGTACAGGTAGTCCTCAACTTAACCGTTCATTTAGTGACCATTCAAAGTTACAACGGCATTGAAAAATGTGATTTATGACCATTTTTCACATTTAGGACTGTTACAACATCCTCACGGACTCGTGATCAAAATTCAGACACTTGGCAACTGACTCCTATTTATGACGGTTGCAGTGTCCCGGGGTCATGTGAACATCTTTTGTGTCCTTCTTACGAGCAAAACCAGAAGCCAGATTCACTTAACAACCATGTTAGTAACTTAACAGTTGTAGTGATCACTTAATAATCACACTTACAGTGATTCACTGTGGCAAGAAAGATTGTGAAATGGGGCAAAATTTACTTAACAAATGTTTCGCTTAGCAACATACAGTACATTTTGGACTCAATTGTGGTTGTAAGTCAAGGGCTACCTATAGATATTCTGTCCAAAACTTTCAATATATGCCTGTTAATTCTACAATGGATCCTGGTTAAGAGACAGAGCAATTTCTGTATTAAATGATCAACAGTAATGGAAACAGGATGTATGTCAGGCATATATCTTTTTGTTAAAAAAAGCTACTTTGAAGCTAGGAATTGTTAGATTTTGTGTGTGTGTGTGTGTGTGTGTGTGTGCACATGCACAGAATAATTCAGAGGAATTCAGCAGAACTGAAATTACATTCAAAAGCAATTAAAATGCAATCATAAGCTTTTCCCTCAGTTTGTACATCCTCCTAATTAGTCATCCCCTCTTCATAATGCAAACCTTCTCATTAGTCACATTTTAAACTTGCAGTGAATAAACTTCCAATTAAACACAGCAATTTTTTTCTCAGGTTTTTTTAAAGATGTGTGTGTGTATAAGCAGGCTTATTCAGCAGCTAGTTTGAAAAAGAACAGTGCAACAATTTTTCATTGTTTTAATGAATATTAATAGGTATGATCAGCTGAAGCAGCATTGTCCAGTTCCTGACATCCTATACTGGCCCAGACCAGATTTCTGCTGACTTATACTTCCCTAAAACCAAAATCCCATATTCAGTATAATTTACTTCTAAATATTTATATATTAGTGCTGTCCTTATCTTATACATAATTATGTTTTTTGCAAAACATTAGCCATGATGGATTTCTTCCTTTATTAAGCAGTTGTTTTCTTTTTAATCTGTATTTGTATCCAGATATAATATCCTGTTGGCATATATAATCAGATCTTTCTTACTCTAATTATATTTGAAATATAAAACATTTGATAAGATATTAGTGGGGAAAACATTGAATTTAGCCATTTGGAAGTTTATTCATTGCAGTGTGCCTAACTCTTACTTTCTTGGTAGTAAAATAGAGTCAGATTTATGTATTTGCTGTTGTCATTAAAATCTAAATGTAAAAACAGAATATATTTTACACTCCTTTTCAACATTGCCCCAAAACATTTAATATTCAGGTTCTTTTTGATAATATATCCATTTGTTTACAGTTGGGTAAATATAAGTCCTTGGCAATACATTCATTGATAGTAAAGGAATATTTTCCAGTAAACTGAGATGTTCATTTTAGCAACCCTTATGTTTTTTCCCTATGTCTCCTTTCTGTTTTAAAATATAAGTATCACATCTCGCTCAGCATGCTAGCTTCAAATTTTACCTGCCTACTTGATAGATAATTATTTTTATAGAGCCTTTTATTTGGCTAGATTATGTATCCAGAATGAGAATATGTGATCATTACGATGAGTAGGTAAGTAGCGAGCAATGAATATGTTTGAGTACTGTAAACAAGTATTTCTATATTTGCATCAACAAATGTACTTTTTGTAAGAAAAGCAGATGTGCTTTCTCAACATGACTACATTTTATATGTAATGACATCTGTGAGCACCAGTTTGGAATAGTGGCTAAAGGCACCAATTAGCCACCACTAGCCTGCCTTAGCCACAAAGCTAAATGAATGACTCTCAGCCACTCCATCACCTTTGAAAAATGTTGTCATGAAAATCCATGTAATTGCCAGTTAAGACTGTCTCAAAAGGGAGAAAAATCCTCCCTATAATCAATATATAACCAAGAAATTAAAAGACGCTTGCTCCTGGGGAGGAAAGCTATGGCAAATCTAGACAGCATACTAAAAAGCAGAGACATCAGCCTGCCAACAAAAGTGTGTATAGTCCAGGCCATGGTTTTCCCAGTTGCAATGTATGGTTGTGAAAGTTGGACCATAAGAAAGGCTGAGCGCCAGAGAATTGAGGCCTTTGAACTATGGTGCTTGAGAAGACTCCTGCGAGTCCCTTGGACTGCAAGGCGTTCAAACCGGTCAGTCCTTGAAGAGATCAACCCCGACTGCTCTTTAGAAGGCCAGATCCTGAAGTTGAAACTCAAATACTTTGGCCACCTAATGAGAAGGAAGGACTCACTGGAGAAGGGCCTAATGCTGGGAAAGATTGAGGGCAATAGAAGAAGGGGACGACAGAGAATGAGATGGCTGGATGGAGTCACTGAAGCAGTAGGTGTGAACTTAAATGGACTGCAGAAAATGGTAGAGGACAGGAAGACCTGGAGGAACATTGTCCATGGGGTCGCGATGGGTCGGACACGACTTCGCAATTAACAACAATAACAACAAATCAATACAAATTGAACAAAAACAATCCTGCAATCTATTCATAAGCTCAGTATGCTGTACTGACTCTTATCCTACTGATTTGAACCAAGAATGTATAGGTAATTTTATAATCCGATGTGATGTGCCTCAGTTTATTAAAACTCTAGAAAATACATTTTGTCTAATTAATGTACAGAACTTTTGACATGAGATGTGATTATGGCTTCAGCTAAGAAGGCTAATGAAGGAATGATAAAAGCAAAGAAGCAGATGTCTTATCATTTTGAATCAGATCTAATCTACAATTTTCAAAAGAAGTTTTCAGTTCATTAAAATGTCATCTTTAAAAGGACGGATTTTTGTAATATTTCAAAGACTTTAATTATAGGAACTATGAACATGCATGCCACTGTGAAATACAGTTTTTCTTCTACTGGGTTCATTTTGTTTCCAAGTTTTATAGCTTTCCGTGTACATTTTATTCCCCCCCCCATAAATATATGAACCTCTACTGGTTCTTTGGCTTATTTGCTTATTTAGTAAAAAAATGTGAACGCCTATCATTTTGTTTATTTTAAACACTCTTTGGGCACTCGGTGTGAATTTAAACAAAATGCAAAATATAAAACGTAACTTTTGAAGTTGATGCAATTAAAATTAAAATAATGATTTAAGGTCCATCAAAACTTGGCAAGAGATCTGTATATGTTTTTGCTATTCTCCTGAATACTGAGAGTACATAATCAAGAATACCTTCCTGAAGCGAGCATTGCATAATAAAATACTACTTTCTAATAAAATAATGCTTTCTCCTTCCTACCTTTGGCAGTGGAGACATCTTGCAACATGGCTGCTGCATTTTACATGGCATACACTTTTGAGATAGTTTTCATAGCCTTTGAAAGTGTCATAGCAATAGTCAAACCAAGCTGTAACTAAATCATGGGTAAACTTCACCTAGGATGATTGGCTCAGGAAGGGTTTCAGGTAATCCACTAGCCATAAACTACATGCATCTCTGGGCACTACCATATGCAAAGGACCAAAGCCTCAAAAGACCCACCGTCATCAAACAACCAAGAATGATATCATAATTAATGAGATCAGAAGCTGCTAAGAAGAGGATCAAACAGTTGCATCCCTATTTACTTTCTAATGCAGATCACCCACAGAGTGAGGTTTCTGCATCATGTTCTTGATGACAACTTGGTTGAAATTGATCTAAATAATCAGTTTAATCCAAATGTACTTGGAACCTAAGAACTACCAGTTCCCTGATCAATATAGCTTAGAATGAAATACTTGGAACTGGTGTACAATCCCAGAAATTTTCTGGGTCAAGGAAGATCTCCTTCCTCCCCTGCTCAAGGAAGCCTCATCTTCCTTAAACACAGAACCAGTCAGCTTGGCCAATTTAAACAGTCAGGCAAAAACAACTTGAGATTAAAAATTGAATAACATCCACACAAATAGGACAAGTAGTTTATCCCTGTTTGATGCCACCCCACTGCCTGAAATAAAGTCCATCTTCAGGTGAATCTGATCAACTTTGCAAAGAGCAGTGTGAGCCTTCAACTGAACTGTTCCAACTGAACTTCCTGTTGAAGAAGATGAGACACAGTACAAAAAAAGTATTGCTGGGGGAAGAAACCATCTTTGTTGTGTCTACTGCCACAGAATAGGGTTTCAGAGATGGACTCTGTTCTAATTCTTCCTGAAAATTCTACCACTTCTGGCCTAGGGCTCTCCCTACGCTGTTCATTTCTCCCAGCTCCCTAGTAAGCCAAGGTGCTGATTTAACACTGCGGGGGGGGGGGGACAAAACATTTTGGGCCATCTCTGTGTGGCAGAGTTTGTCCAAGACTTCATCTATCATTCTACTCTTCCTTTTCAGTCCTGAGGGGCAGGAAACATTGGCTTTTAATGTGGATATTTAGAATAGGAATTTTATTGTTCTATTAGGGTCCTCGCTGCTGACCAATGATCTCTTCATCTGCATTGGTGGAACTAGTCTTAAATTGGTATTGAGAGTCTCTTAAACTGTTGGTTCTTGCTGTTGTTTTCTCACGAACGGTTAATTTCAGTTGATAGATCGTTTTGTTGAGTCTTACCAAAGAACAAAAACAGATAAGCAATCTGTGCAATTACTGTGTCTTCTTATAAAATGTGATAGGAAGAAAGTAAAAATCAAAGCGTTGTTGTGTTTGTTAAACAAGACTAGGCCAATTTGCAGTTAAGAGCATTTTACAATACTTGTTTTCTCTCCTCAGTGCTTAAATTGATATAAAATAACTAGACCTTACACAGAAAGAACATTTCCATAAGCACGATTAACAACAGAGCTTGGGCAAAAGGCACCAGGTTTTTAGACAATAAAATATTGTCACTTTTTAATATCCTCCTCCTCTTTTCTGTCTCCAATACTTCCTTATTTAAGGAATTACAGGTAGGAACTACAGGTAGATCTCGAATTATGACCACAACTGAGCCTAAAATTTAAATTGCTAAGTAAGAAATTTGCTTTGCCCCGTTTTAGGACTTTTCATGCTAAGTGAATCACTGTAGTTGTTAAATGAGTAACACTGTTGTTAAGTGTATATGGCTTTCTCATTGCTTGTCTGAAGGTCTCAAAAGGTGATCAGATGACCCCAGGACACTGCAACCATCATAAATATGAACCAGTTGTCAAGCATCCGAATGTAAATCACATGACCATGGGGATGTTGCAGTGGTCATAAGTGTGAACAATGATCATGAGTCGCTTTTTTTCAGTTCTGTTGTAATGTTGAATGGTCACTAAATGAACTCTTGTAAGTCAAGGACTAGCTGTATATGTCTTATTCTAGCACTCTGAAGTACTTTGACCCTTACATTCTGAAATGCTGCACCCTTATAAATATTATCAATATTACTAGCTTTTCAGATACAATTGTTCCCATATCAGATATTTATAACAACAGCATTCTATAACCCATTGCCATCCCAAATTGTCTGGGCATTCTTAGCGGCACTAACATTCTACAACATAAGATGAGAACCCCTGGCTCCATCCATTGGGCTTGTTTTGCTACTTTGTCTTCTTCCAGGTGTCTGATTGTTTTCTTTTTTGTTCTTAGTTGGATGCTGACAAAGATGAGGAAGAGGTCTTCCGCAACATAAGCCTGGCTGTTGACAATAAGCTGTTTCCCACTCAAGAACCAGGGCCAAGTGAGTATTAAATCCTAAATAGAATAGTGAAATACATGTAGTGCTTGTTTAGTGACTGCCTTGCCTAGCAACTGTTCACAGTTATGATGTTGATGGAAAAGTAACTTTACAATCAACCCTTGCATTTACAACTCTTGCAGATCTATAAAAAAAGGAAAGCTAAAGTAAGAATCATAAGCAACCACTTTGCTTAATCACCAAGTAGCCAATCCCAGTTGTGATTGCTAATGTATAATGTATTCAGTAATACATGCTTGGAGTAATTCCGCATGTATTGTTTTATACTTATTTCATGTACAGAACATCTATATATGTTATTTCACATGTGATTTAAAATTTTTAAGTGAGCATTAATGAACTATGTAAAGAGTACATTTTATGATGTATGTAGTGACCATAATGTATAATAATATTATTTATTTATTTATTAAGAAAATGTATACGACTACCCAACTCACCCATGGTGATTCCAGCCAGCCTATAGAAATAGACCCCCAATACAAAATCCAATAAACCCACATACCCCTGGTGACAACAGTCAAACAAACCACTTGATGGACTCAGTATCACCATGGGCTCGTTGGCAAAACCATATCTTCAGGGCCTTTTGAAAGAGTATCAAAATGGGAGCCAATATTATCTCCATGGAGATAATGTTTGACAGGAGGAGCCATCATGGAGAAGACCCTTTTTCTTGGTCCCACTCTATGGACCTTCTTAAGAGAGGAGACTTGTAACATACCTTGCCTCCTTGCTCTGGTGGGTCTGATAGATTTAACTAGGAAAAGACCAACGTTCAAATAACTTGGTCCTAAGCTATGTTATACAATAGTATTACGCAATAGTTCCATGTATCAATGATCATCACACATATAATCCATAAGCAACAGAGTGGTGGTGGTAGTGTGAATTACTTCTCTGTTGGATATCAGGATGGGCACGTAACCCGTGTTCTCTCATCATGGGGCATCCCTTCAAACTTATTTTCTCTCTTTTAAGGTACAAAATTTAATGTGTAGAATGTGGTATACATTTTCATCACATTTAATAAGACTGCCTGAACATAAATAAATAACTACAGAGAAATGCTTACTTGGATTTAAACAGAATTTCTGATTTTTACCTTTTTAAATGTTTTAAATTCTGTGCTGGCATTATTTTATGGTGTATAGCTCCTAGCATTTTCTTTCTGAATAGAAAAATAGCCTAAAAAATCTAAAGCACATCAATAAATAAGCAATGCATTGGTATATTAGGGTGAGTAAGATTTAATGTCTACAGTATTTGAAAAGATGCAAAGGCCAAGGTCTTTTGCTTCTGTGTTTGGAATCCTTTCAGCCCCAAGTTATTCCATAAATATCTTTTGAGGGTCCCTCCAACTCTTTGCATCTACAACTGGCTGAGAGAGGAGGGTCATCAATGTTGTCTCCAAGGGAGAGAAGTGACATATGTTCCCTGAAAAGCCACACTGCCCAATTATCAGTGTTCATTTAAAAAAACAAAAGCACAACATGAGTCCCTATCAAGCAAAGTGTATCATCATTTTGTCAGTCTGCTCATTTTGCAAGAATGTTTTGTTCCATTTTGTTTCTGCTTTTCAATGTTTTTAGCCAGTGAACGAGCAGTTTGTAGCCATGACTGACAAACTGGAGAAGAAAGGCCTTTTAAAAAGTCTTCGCTAATGGGAAGTGATTGTTCTTTCCGTTAAAAAAAAAAAGTAGAGAAATTCAGAATTTAAGTATATCTATGATTGGGCAGCCAGATGTCTATCCCAAAACAAAAGAAATGAGCAATCACAGGAACTTGAAATATTCAAGTCTCTAAAAAGTCTCTAATTCAAGACTTTTTTTTTTTTAAAAAAAAAGAAGAGACATTATTCTTACTTACAAGGATTATAAGTAGTTACTCTGCCAGTACATGCCAAATCATCATGGTTAGAAATATCAGAATATGTTCTGCAAGATTATAAGCAGTTCAGCAACATCACCAGTCCTGACTGGATCTTCGTTTGCATTTATTTAAATGCAATGCTGGTATTTATTTAAAAATTGGAAAGGTTTCCAGTGTTTAAATGAATAATCGAATGTGTGCCACCATTAAGCAATTCTCATGCTTGCTTTATTTCCCACCTGTGATGTCATTACATAAATGAAGCCAGTCTTATTGGATTATATCATTTGTATGAGGGTGATATTAATTATGCAATGACTCAATTTGCTGCAAATGATGTAATTTGCATCATTTTTGTAATTATGACATTGCACAAATTAAATAACTGCAAATGACATAATTTGTGATTTGGCTGTCATTCAGGAATAACAAACATTCTTCCCTTAAATTGAGGTTTTACTCAGTGTTTCCTAGAGATCAGAGGCTAAGGCTAGGTTGAAAGCAAAATTAAATGGTCTTGTTTTGTAAGTTTTGTTCCATTTCATTCCAGCTTCCCGGAAAAAGTAAATTATTTAGATTATTATCTTTTCTTTGATAATAATATTAATTGTGGTTAAGCATTTCATGAATCTCCTTTTGGCTGCCCAAGAATACTTTTCTCTAATCTTCATTATATATTGATTAGTTTTTCTTCATCCAGCTCCCTGATTGATAGCAGTTAGTACTTTGGAGCTATAAAAGTTCCCTTCTGTTTCAAACTTTTAGATCCCAGATTTATCTCCTGAAAAAGAAGAGACATGCACGGTCTATTACTTTTTCAAAGTTAGACGTGTCTCTCTTAATAGACTTGCCCAGGCTAATCAATTATTATAATTACTAGAAATAGTGCTCTTCCTCTAGATATTTGTTTTTTTCTTATAGCAATAGCACTTAGAGTTATATACTGCTTCCTAGTGCTTTACAGCCCTCTCTAAGCGGTTTACAACATATTGCCCCTAACAATTCGGGTCCACATTTTACTGACTTTGGAAGGATGGAAGGCTAAGTCAACCTTGAGTAGTTCAGAATTGAACTGCCGGCAGTCAGCAGAACTAGCCTGCAATACTGCATTTTGACTTCTGCATCACTACGGCTCTTATATACAGTATATAGTTTCTGAATTATGATCGCAACTGAGTCCAGAATTATGGTTGTAAATCATGACAGTCATTCAGTGAGGCACCTTTGGGGAGGAGAAGAAGACCATTTTGGAATTCTTGGATCACATGTGCAACCAGAAGTAAAAAATGCAGGAACAAGCACATAATGGTGTAATAAAAAGTAAAATCATGCAAACGTTGTACTAAAAATGCCAAGTAAGTCCATTTCTTCCCATTTCCATTGCAAAAGACATTGAACCCAGACGCCATGGCTGTTGTCTGCAGAATACACACCAGGATTCCCAAGGTGAAAGGAGACGCTGTTGTTCATTAAAACAATGAAAGAAATAGTCCTTAACATTTTTATATAGCCAGGAGCGCCTCAAACTGAGCTGATGTTATTCAGTACAGTGAGTTAGGTGGACAAGGGTCTACTTCAGTATAAAGGCAGTGTCCTCTGTTCCTATTCTAGAACACAGGACCCTTTTCTGGATACATTGTGACATCATTACATTTGTGAAAAAGATGGTATTGCCAAACCCAAAATAATTACACACGTATGAAAAAAATGCACATGAGATATTATAGAAGCAGACGCTGCATGCACAAATTGTGAGGGCGATTCGGAAATAAACCTCCATTTGGTTATCAATGACAGACACTCGCAGACACAGAGTTCTTGTTATACACATTAGAAAACTACAACATTACGTTACTTTTCGACATAATCGCCATTCAAATTGAGGCACTTGTCATAACATCTTACAAGGTTTGAAATTCCTTAGTAGTAGTCGCTCGGCGCCAAATCTGGGCTATGGGGGGGGGTGATCAAAAACATCCCAACGGAGCTACTTCAAAAGTTCTTGGGTATGTCTAGCGGTCTACGGACGAGCATTATCGTGAACCAACACCACAAACCCCCTTGTTAGACGTTAGGACAACTGCCTCAATTTGAATGGTGATTATGTCAAAAAATAATGTAATGTTGTAGTTGTCTAATGTGTATAATAAAAGTTGTGTGTCTGCGAGTGTCCGTCATTGATAACCAAACAGTACAATCCCATCCTCTATTGTGTTTTCACAACTCCATGTGCAAAAATCTCCAAAATTCATGCAAATGTCCAGGAGTTGGAAGAATGTTGGTATTTTAACCAAACATTCTCAATGATCAGCTAAAGAGTGATAATCAGGGTTTTTTGTAGCCTTTTCAATCGGATCCCGACTTCTATTCTCAGACAAATATAATATTCACACACAGATCTGTACTTGTAAGTCTTTCATCCTGTTTTCTGACAGGAGAAAGAAATGCTAGCTTTCTGGCTGACAAGCATAAGACTGGATTATTAAAGCCTCCTCAACTTACATTCCAATAATGGTTTTAAAAAGAAGCAAAAATAGAGGCAATTTTCAGCCTTTGTGGACAGCAATATATTTATATGCATGGTTGCTATCTACCTGTTGCTAAGAGCAGCAACTTGCCTTCAAATTCTGTACTTCAGGGACTTGCTTTTTTTTTTACAGTAGAAATAACGGAAAGCAAAAACAATATTCAAGCCTGTCCTTAACCAATTGTTTACTTGAAAAGAAATTGTTTACTCTCCCTTTAAATTGCTCTTCTCAGCATGCTGTGCTTATAAATAACACAAAACTTTTCAAACTGTTTCTGTGTATCTTATCAGATCATAAAATGATATATGAAGAAACAACCTTTTCTCAGAAAATACTTCACAATGACAAATAAGGGATAACTGAAGACTTTCTTTAAATATTATCAACAGAACCAAAGTATACAAACCTTCACAAACCTCTGGTCTGCTTTTAGTTTTATAGTAGCAAAAATCTTTACCAACTATAGCAAAAACAACAGGACATTATCAAGAGAATATTGCTGGACAGGAAAAACATTTAGAAATAAAAATATTAGAAATTCGGAACTTGTTGATCCTGTCATTCATAGAAGCATTGCCATTGTGGTGGCAGGAGGAACATCTAGAGCAGTGTTTCTCAACCTTGACAATTTTAAGGCATGTGGACTTCAACTCCCAGAATTCCACAGCCAGCATTGCTGGCTGTGGAATTCTGGGAGTTGAAGTCCACATGCCTTAAAATTGTCAAGGTTGAGAAACACTGATCTAGAGGCTTAGAAAAAGGGTTCTGTGAAATCTCCACTCAATGATGCTTCCCATTTTCATCACTGTCTTTAAAGAGAAATAGAAACAGAAATGGTAGCAATGGCGTTATCAGCCAGACAATCCACCAGTGAGAATCTTAGCCATCATTTTGGAAACAGAGCTTCAAATGGACACTGTTTGAAGTTGATGGGTATCACTGGCCCTCTAATATTCCGAAGACAGTCAGCCTAAGAAAAATAATATCTTTAATACCAGGGGATTGTCTTTCTATTGCAATTGACTAATGCAATAGCATCTTATAGGACCTGATCTATGTTGGAAGAATGAAGGCAAGAGAGTTGGATTGAATTACTAAAATCCAAGTTACCTTAACACATGTGATTAAGGACAGGAGATTTCTGTAAAAGGACAATTCAGTACTATGTAAAACATACATGAGGTTTCTTTACTCTGATTTGTGATATCTCACTAACCAGTTCATGCATATACTCAATCATTAGATTGGCAATCATTGGTTGTGCTGTCATCTCTACTCATTTGGAAAATTAGACTAAATTAAGTAGCCCCAATCCTTTTAAGCCATTGTATATCTTTGTAACCTGATCCACTCAGGTTGGAGTGTCAGTTTTTAATTTAAGATAGTATACCCAGTAAACAAAAATGTAATCATCATTCATGATGGATGCTCCATCACTCGAGGTTTTTAAGAAGAGACTAGATAGTCATTTGTCTGAGATGGTATAGGTTCTCCTGCTTGAGTAGGGGGCTGGACTAGAAGACCTCCAAGGTCCCTTCCAGATTCTATTCTATTCTATTCCATTCCATTCCATTCATTTACTTATTTATAAACTTCTGTCACGTATTAGATTCTAGGTGGTTTACACCAAAGTAAAGCAAATAAAATAGCACATGACCCAGTATAACTGCCACATCCAATTCAAAGATGTAACATCCTATCAGTTCAGTGCACCAATCAGTGCACCAATCTTACTAGTCTATCTTCACTAATCACTCATCTTTGCCATAATCAAATTCAAAGAAAATAATTCCTATTGGTAGCCATATTTAATTAGTTTATTTTTTGGGTCAAGCAAGAGCTGATATTTCTGAGCACGTTTTGCAACAAGGGCAAGATACAGCAAGATTAATTGTAAAGTGGTGTATAAGATTTGGCTGTCATGTAGAGTTTTTCTTACCTCCCGTAAATCTGGTGGGACTCTACAAACAAGAAGCTTTTGACTTTTACATGGGCACACAACTGACACTAGTCAACTCTTACTTTCTAAAAAGTGGCTGCTATATGATTACATTTAGTCACATTCACCACATTATCAGAAGAAAATTTATGAGATTTTTCCCAGCCAGAAACTCTACTTTATTTTAAAAATTAAAGAAAAGAATTGAACAGGGGACCTGACAATTAGTAGAGAGATATCTATGGAGACATTGCTGCCCAGATGTTCCACTGAGGCTCCCTGGCCTAAACTCATAAAGAACAGCAGTCTGCAAAGCTATGGATATGAAGGTTCTGCCACCAGTTAAAGGCTGAGAAAGCCTTAAACATGGGAATGATATTAACTTGAGAAAACACGTAGTGTAGGCCTGATTCTCAACAAAGTTTTGTACTGCCATTAAAAGGACTTGAACTTCAAACAGCAACCTTAATGACAGAGATATGGAAACTCCAGTTAATAGACCAGATGTAACACACAAGTTATCAACTTTTGATCAAGAAATGGTGAATGGAAGCTCTGCCTCTTTCTCTCACATGGTCTCAGGGAGTCCTTTTTTTCATGCAGAAATTCTGAAACAAATATCTATTTATATTGGCCTATTCTTGGACTGCAAACATTCTGCAGCATAGGGAACCAACTGCAGCATGCTGCAACCACAAGAATGACACATAGCAGTAGGCTAGAAGAAGCTCACTGCTGGTGATGGTTTCTCGAATAGGAGAACAACAGAAGGATGAAAGCAACAGGAAGGAAATAAATGATTTGAATGATTCACCATAACCTTAGAGGGATTCTTTTTCAAGTGGTCTGTTTCCATGCCTGTTCTTTTTTGTTTAAGGAACTAAAAAATTCAGTAAATCTCAGCTGCTTGAAAGGAAAGTAACCAGTCTGAGAAAGATCCCCAACTTGGAAAGCAATGCTCACCATCGAAAGTGGCTGAGATTTCTTCCCTTAGTCTTTATGAATGCATTGGCTGATACAGACTATTTCTGTGGAGTAAAATTCTTAAAGAGAACTTTGTGTCTTAAGCAACACAATCAGTACCCTACTGAGGTCATTGGCAAGGCTAAAACAACAAAGTGCTCCACTACTGTGTTTTCCAGACTTTTTTTTATGTGAACGTTTTGGAGATCAATCTTCAGGAATTGGAAAACATGCCATGCATGAAGCCTGAGATGACTTCAGAAGGGTCCAATTATTTTCATTTTTATAGAAAATTAAATGGCCAGCTTTTTGAAATGTCCAGATTGTGGCAATAGTGACCCAAAGTCACTTGAAGGTGAGATGAGAGGCATAGACATTTAACAAACAAGCAAACAAAACAAAAAGAACCCAAAAATCTGAGTCAAAAGTAAGACCTGAAAAATGATTTCTCTCTTTTTAACAAAGACAGAGTCATAGTTGTTTTGATTCTGTCCAATATCATATTAGTGAGATTTTTTTGCATTATTTGGTTTTTGTTTTTTTACACAAGAAGGGAAAATTGATATAAAAAAAAGGTGGTTCCATTTTACTCAGTGACATTTACTTAGTATAAGTATGTGTAATATTCCATTATTAAGAGCACAATACTGATTGTGTTTGATGGAGAGATTATGTGCCATCAAGTCAGTATTAACTCTTAGCAATCACATAAATGGGCTTTCTTCATCACGATCTGCTCCTTATTTGGTCCTTCAAGTTTTCCAGCTGTGTACTCATTGCCACTTAACTGAGTTCATTTCCTTCATTCCCTTCTCTTTCTCTTTGTCTTTCTCAGCTTTAGCGTCTTCTCTATACAGCTAGATCTTGAATAATGTACACCTTTATTCGGAGTTAATTCAATGTGAATTATTTTTAGATGTTTTTATTTTAGATTTTAGTAACAGATTACATCCTTATGTTAGGAAATTGCTATTAGGAATCAAAACAAACCCATTGCTTACTTTAAAATGGAGTCTTCTCTTGTTTGAGAGTAAAAATATCCGTTTAGACCTTTCTCATTAATAATGAGATTGTATCATAATGAAACCTGCTTGTTTTATTTGAGAATTCCCTTTCTTATTTTTAGGTCCATGTGAAGTTGACCTTAGTCTCGTTGTGGACCCAGGAGAGATTCCTGATCATGAATTTAACTTTGAAGATCAGGTAATGGTGAAAAAAAAAAAATCCTTGTATTTGCATTTATAAATGCCTTGGTTACTGAATAAGCAAAAGAATTGATGAGCAGGAGTAGAGTTTATTATGAGAGTTTCTGTTCCTTTTTGAATGCCATAATAAGACAGCTTCTCTGAAATTCGATATAACAAATGTGTGTTCAAAGGACTTCTGTCACGTTTTAAAATCCGTCTTGTTATCCCATCTCTTTTCTTATTCTGAGCATGTCTTATGCTTTTCAGTACTTTCTTTTTGCATTTTTAATGCTCTTTTCTGTTGTAGGCTTCTGTAAATTCTAGAAAGAAATTCATACATGTTTCAGTACCCAGAAGAAGAAGAAAAAAACCCTGTCAATATTTATGTGATTTTATGCAGACAAAAAATAATCGGTAAATCCTTGCATATGGTCCCATTAAGATTTGAAGGTGACTTCCCATCCAAATACAAACGGGGTCTATTCTCGCTTAGTCTTTTGAAGATCAAATGTATAGCTAAGAGAGAATCTGAAAGGACACCTAGGAGGATAGTCTGAATGAATCTTATTTCACCAAGAGAACACACATATATTTTTGTTCCATTCCCGTCTTTGTCAAATGGGCTTTGAATGAGTGCAAAACCTGTAATTTTTTTATTTAGTTGAAAGGAAACATGGAACACACTGCACACTGTAGATTTCTCACTAGTATATAAAAACAAGAACAAATCCCGCCCCCTTCTTGGCACTGATGATTTTGGGTAATGAAATGTCTGCAAGAAAACCACTAAGCTCAGAGAGCACCAAGGACCTCACAGATTTCTCTTTAAAACTTCCTTCAGTGATGTTGAAAATATCAGATGATTCTAGCTGAATATAGCAAAAAAGCTGAAGAGTAACCATGACTCTCCACAGTATTAATCAGTAAGCAGAAAGATGAAATTAAATCTTGTAGTCTTATCTGGGAAGAAAGATAATATGCTGAAAGCAGTGGAAGCTTATTCAAGGGACAAAGAAGAGTTTATGTCAAGCTGAAACATGCAACTAAAGCTTAGATTATAATTTTGTTTCCAAACATTGCACTGATAAGAGAATAAGAATGTAAGGTTATTATAGCTGCGCCCTAGCTCAGTGTTCCCCAATCTTGGGAAATTTAAGATATATTGATTTCAACTCCCAGAATTCAAATTCTGGCAGTCGAAGTCCACATATCTAATTTCTCAAGGTTGGAAAACCCTGCCCTAGCTTCATGAAATAAAGAGCTAGATTAGTAGGACATAATTTTTGTTGTCCTACTGGAACCTACTCTTGTCATCATTTGACCTATTGGCTTTTGGTTACATATGTTGGACCTTCCCTTCATTTAGGAAATGTATTGGTAGTCCTCGACTTACAACAATTCATTTAGTGACTGTTCAAAGTTACAACAGCATTGAAAAACAGCACTGACTTATGACCATTTCTCACACTTATGAGCACTGCAGCATTCCCCAAGATCACATGATTTACAATTGGACACTTGAAAACTGGTTCATCCTTAACGACAGTTGCAGGGTCCTGGGGTCATGTGATCATCTTTTGCGACCTTCAGACCAGCAAAGCCAATGGGGAAGCCAATGTTACTCATTTAACAACAGTAGTGATTCACTTAGCAACGGTGGCAAGAAAAGTCATAAAATGGAGTAAGACTCACTTAATAAATTTCTCACTTAGTGACATAAAGTTGGGGTAAGTTGAGGATTACCTGTGTACCAGTGGCAAGACTGTAAATAAATTTGGGGTACATTTCTTGAAACGGGGGTATGTTTCAGTCTTACTGTCCAATAACCAGGGCGAGCAGCCTAGTTCAACAACCTCTGTCATGTTAGATAAGTATGGTCCTTTGACAGGAAAGGTCATTTCTTGACCTTCACAATTGGAAGAGGTCTAAGATTATATAGTATAAGCAGAGGCAGAAAAAGAATGGAGCTTTTATCCTATTTTTGTTCTGGCTTCACTCACTTGTGCTACTCCATTTACCTTGCTTCTTTCAGTTGTTTAACCCATAGGGAATGCAGCCCTCAGCTGAAAAAGAGTTGCCAACTTTAAGGAATTCAGGGCACGTGGAATGTCCGAAAGGACTCAAGATGCATATTGCTTTCTTTTTAATGCGTTTTAGGTTAACTGTATGCAGTTGCATCATAATATACTGTAAGTAAAAGTGACCATTTTTAGAGCTAAGGACTGCAAACTTACTGTATTACAAAAAACAAAAACAAAAACCAAACACCCTGTATTCCTTATCTCTTACATGAAAGAGTTTCACTGCAAATATATACTATTACCTCTTGGCAATGCATTTTAGACAGAGTGAAGATTAACTTTTCCTGAAAGAATGTAATCTCCCCATCCAAAGCATACATTTTGTGATCTGTTAAAACAGCTTTAAAATAAAAGCAAGTTATTATAATAGTCCGCCTTAGGATGCAGCTCAGAATTATAAATTATCCTGCATTGAGCTTTGTTTTATTTTGCAAATGGCTGCACAGGAGCTGAACAATCGGTGGCTTAAATAAGAATGCAGGATTCTGAAATTTTAAACTTCTTTTCTGATAATCTAACCAAATCTGTCTTCTTTGTCAATTTGTCCTCCATTACGGGGATAAAAGTATGGATTCTTAAGTTTGCTTAGATTAAAAGAAATCTTCAAGAGGAAGAGTTTATTTTCATCATAAAAAAACAGGATTAAGAATATTTCCTTTTTCGTCCTAGCTGAGTTCTTCCATAGCATCAGGATAAGTACGGTTATTTTGTCATAAATAGCCTGCAGATATTACAGAAATTATTTGATTTTGGATTTTTTTAAAAAAAGAGACAAATCTCCCTTCATTCAGCAAAGACTTTATAATAGTATTCTCCTTATGAGCTTAAATTTCACATTTTGAGAAGGACATCATGAGAGAGAGCTTACCAATTGATCCTTTATGAGAGAAAAATAGTTATATTATATTGCTGTCAGCACAGCAAGATGATGGTGGACATAGTTTTCAGTGATTTTGGTGATGGTATTTTTCTTCCTAGCATAGTAAATTGTTTTGATCAGTGGTGGGATTCAAATATGTGAATTATCTGCGTGGATGCTGCTTCCAGAAGTCAATTCTGGGCCTGGGCAACAAAAAATTACCTACCGGTTCTGCCAAACTGATGCGAACTGGCTGAATCCCACCCAAATGGTTTTGATCCATTTTATCAGATACAAATCAGTTATTGCATTAGATGAACCAGAAAATACGCAGCCATCTTTTCACACAGCTGCAACTTATAAAGTGGAAAAGAATGGGATCTCATTGTCTCTTTAACATAGACGTCCCAAAGGTGCTTTTTCAAGAGGCGACCGGATTTTCTTGTTTTTCTTTGAAGACGTTTCATTTCTCATCCAAGAAGCTTCTTCAGCTCTGCCTGGATGGTGAGGAATGGAAGGATTTCTATTCCTTGCAGACAGCTGGTCGTTTGCATTCTTTTAGAGAGTCATTGAGGCCACTTGCAGGTTTATCTGTGTCTTCAGGGTCATCTGAGTAGTGCAAATGTTTGTGGGGCTTTCTTGGAACTGCTGAAAGGATTATCTTGTAGACTGGAGATAGATGATGTCGTACCTCTTCCCCTCTGTTGAGAAAGGGCTGTTCGATTTTGACATAGATGGCCTCTTTGACCCCTCTTTCAAACCAGCGGTCTTCTGTGTCTAAAATGTGGACTTTCCTGTCTTCAAAAGAGTGGCCTTTTAAATGCAGATGGACTTAGAGAACAAGTTGGCACCTGCGCTCAGATGTGTGTGTCTTTGAATCAGAAAAAGATTTATATGCTGATTGATTGAAAGCATGATACTATGAAATTGGAAAATAATGAAATAGAAATAGCCATTGTAAATTCTAACACAAAGTCTATGTGTGTCAAAGCCAATCTTGCATTGACCTCTGCACAGTTCAGTTAAGCCAAAAGAGAAATAAAAAGCCTTTTCTGGGCCAAAAAAGTCATCCTAAAAATATGCCTTTGATATCTGAAAATATGGGACAGTGGCAGAACTCTTGTGCTTCACTGAATAATGTTTTTATTACCCATTCAATCTTCAAACTGTAAATTGGCCCAAGCATTTCCCTGCTGAGAATATCAAATAAAGAAAAGATGTGTATCTAGGTATCAGCATGTCATGTGTATCTGGAAGGAAATAAAGTGCCTGTCAGAAAGATGCAACCAAGAGGGTTAGTTTCCAGGCAACGGTATGCAACTAAGGAGTTGACAGCTGGCAAATATTTTGCAGAACTCTTTGACAGTTCTCTGATGCCGGAAGTAGCCATATGTTAAGCATGCACTGTAATATTCAAGAAGTGGTCCTTAACTTCAAGTGTAGACCATTAATTTTGGTTGCTGACCACTTATCATATCTTGAGGCCCCTCATAAATTTTCAAGATTAAAACTGATTCAAGAATGTATATCTCTTGGAAGAACACTCCTGAAGAATGAGAACCACAACAAAATTTTTCCCCCAGAGGCTTATATGTGGATGGTAAGATAAACCTGTGTTGGTTGACATACCAGATTTCTATGTGTTACATTTCTTTACATTGCAAAGTTATTGGTCAATCACTTTTGTATTATTTAGTGTTGCAATCCATTAATTTATCATTATGAGCAAGATGGGACTCTGTGAATCTCCTCAACAGGATTATATTTCCCACTATACAATCTTTCTAGATTTCTCTGATTTCAAAAGAAAGATTAAAAGTTGTGCAGGAAAGCAGAAGTTTCAGGCAATGTTATATGGGGAGATAAATACAGTTCAGTGAAATAAATAAAGAGGAACTTCTTGGTAGGCATGCCTGGTATATGTAATGCCCTCTTGAAGTAGTTTCTATTTGTGCCTACCTTACTACTTAGTTGGCATGAGGCAAAGATTGATTTTTTTAATATTTTCTGTTGTTTTAAGTCTATAATTTTTATTAAGGATTTTTATTACTGAAATAAAAACTAATACAAACTAAACTTAAAAAACAATATATGAAAGAATAAAGTGCTAGAAAAAAGAAAAATAAAGAAAAATGTAGTATGAAAAAGAAAAGAAATATATAAAGAAGTGATTTCCAACCTTAATTAGACACTATTGACAATTTTAATTACGCTTTCTCTCATATAAGGTCACAAGCATTTATCTCTTCATCCTAAATCCCATTCCTTATCTATAAGCAATTTCTTTTTAATGCTGCCATTAGCAAAAGGTCTGTAAAGGATTGCCAGAACTTTAGAATAAATGCCTTATTTTAATAAGACATAAATAAACCAACTTTATATTCCTTATTTTTATTTCTAACAATCTTTATCTTTAATTCATTCAAATATTGTTCAATTCTATTTTATCCCACCATTTCTCCTTTAATTTTTAAAAAAACTTCAGCCATTTTCTTTTGTAGATCCAATAAAGTGTTCTTTTCCAAGTAATTTTTCTCTGCCTTTCATTTGTAGTTCTACTTTCAATACTTTCTCGGTCTTTTCAGACAAAATGCTCCACATGTCATTCCCTCGTTGACATCTTTTAGAAATAATCTATCCAAAGAAGTGCATGTTAAAACTTACGCTGCTGTTGACGCTCCTGTTTTCTGACTTAATTCTTCAAAGATCTCCTTCAGTTTTTCCAGTGTTATGATGTTCTGTGTCATCTTGCAAGTCCCAATCAATGGACACCAAAAGCTGACTTTTTTTCTCCGACTTAGAATGATTAGTCCTCTCTAAAGTTTCCCAAGTCATAAAGGCACTCATCTTTATTATGAACCAAGATAGCCAAAAATATCTCTGGTTTCCATGAGAAGCTATTTTTTATAGTTAATTCATAGATCTTATAGTAAAAAACAATATTTCAAATTTAATTGGATCCTTAAATTGTTTACAGCTTTCTTGGATCAAAATCTTACGTAGCTTTTTGCTGTTTATTTCAAATTATTTAAGTTCTTAAGCTTGTAATCACTTTTTCTGTTTTCTCAAATGTGAAGTTAAACTCATCCAGCATTTTTTTAAAACTTGACATTCCAAATATCTCCTAATAGTTTTAAGATGTTTAACTTGCAATTTTGAAAGTGATTAGAAAATGAGACTTGCGAACTTAGTGTCCTTTAAAGTGCTCTGCCATGGTTGTGAGCAAGATTGCATATCTCTTTGTCTACCAGCGCTCAGACCCTTGCAAGATTGCCATCCTTCAGCCTCTTTGCAAGGAACAAGCATATGTAGATGATGATCCGTCCTTTATACTGGGTAAATTGCAAAAAAAAAGATCTACTCACTCATTCTTCAGTCTTTGCTTTAATCATCTGTCCTGCTTTTGTGGAAATGACTTCGGTTTGCTCCCCTAGAGATAAATTTTAATATTTTCTTAAATCTTTGATGTGGGACTATTTTGTGCTACTAAATAAATAGGAGTAGGAATGTTGCACACTATCTCTGTAAAATTTGGAATTTCAAGAGGCTCTAGAACAAGGAAAAGAAAGATCTGTTATATGTGCTGCTTCCACTTTCATAACATAGATTTTGCCCTAGGAACACTATCAAGTAAAAAAATATTTAACTGTTTAATTTTAAGTATTAATAGTTCTATGTATTATTATAATATCAAATTCTTTGTGTGCCAATCACACGTGGCCAATAAAGAATTCTATTCTATTGTAATAATACATCACACAGTAAGCTGAAAGGCAGTGGATGGATTTATACGTGATTTGGTTAATTATGGCTAGATGGTTGTCTAGAATTACACATGATAGCCATAAAACATACTTTACCAGTCACAAGATATGTGTTTATCGATCAGGCTAAACCAAAATCAAGGAATTTTCATTTATTGTTCAGTACAAACTGAACAAATCAAGTGATAAATGGCCCAAAGTCATATTTTGCATTATAATTGAATGACTTCTTCTAGGTCACTCATTATAAATCTTTCTGGAGTCTACACCTTTATAATCATTATAAATATTTCTGGAGTCTACACCTTTATATGCAGGGTTTATTTTTCAGTAAAAAAAAGAGCTAACACATGGGAGGCCACCTGTGCTGAAGATAATCACAGAACAACAGATGTCATAGAACAATTCAGTTTCTGTTATCACCCAGAAGATAACAGGTTGTTGCATTTTGTTAAAAAAAAAGCAATTAAATATCCATTGTGTTTGGAATATGTTTTAAGACAGAAATGAGAAATGAACTTTTTACAGTATGATTTGGGGCCAGCCACTCACTCTCAGCACAATCTACTTCACGGATAGTTGTTATTAAATAATAAGAGGTGACAACACAATACCCACATTTTGAGGTCCTGAATGAAAGGAAGGATGTAAATCGAATGAATGAATAAAATCTAATCATGATACTTAGGAAATGGATTTTATTTTTTGTTGTATAATTCTGCTTGGGACTGTATTACATAGTTCCAAACTATATGTTACACCAGTGGTCTCCAACCTTTCCTGCTCTGCGGACCAGGGGGGAGGGGAAGAGGGAATGTTCCACATGAGTGGCGGGTGAGCATGCGTGCTCAGCTCCATTAGCATGAATGGCAGGCATGCATGCTGCACAAATGGAATTGCACGCACATGCACACTTGACTGCCGCTTCCGTGGCCCAGTTCTGAACAGGCCACGGCCCAGGGGTTGGGAATCTCTGTGTTACACAGTATTAATTTACCTGGAAAAGAAATAGCTTCTGGACAAAATAAGAATGGGGAACCAAACAGTTGAGAAAATTAGCTTTTTCCCACTGGTTCTCCCATTTCAGCCCTTAAATACTATCACAGCATTTACCATTTTAAGAGGAGCTTTAGATATTACTGCATATGTTTGTGTTCAGTGGATGCAATCTCAAGTGCTTGTTTCTTGAATGACAACTTCCAGATGTTTTGGACTGTAACTGTCACTTTTCTCCTTCCTCCCCTCCCCCCCCAGTGTTTCCAGGGGCTGACAGAAATTGAAGTCTAAAACATCTGGAAGATATCTAGTTCCCTATCCCTGGTTTCCAATTAGTAAAACATAAGATGAGGAAATATTATTTATTTGACAATATATTTCAGAGCCTATATGCCTATGTGTGTGTGTGCAGGCCTAAGGCACTAAGAACAACATGAATTTAAATAAGGGAATTTATGCCTAGTTTATGATGAATGCAGATTCTTGGAAAATTTGCAACCTCAGTTATATTGAGTCAATTAAGGTAGCAAGATAGTCTCCTTGAGGTGCTTTTTTGTATTCAGCACCTGCATTGAGTTAACATTCAGGGATAATCTTTAAACTGGCTGTTCCCCAACTTTTCCACAATCATCAGCATTCTCATCAAAATCTAATCAAGTAGACTTACATTAATAATTAGTCTATTGTGCATTTGCAGATGAAGAACCACCTTCATAAATGTAAAAGAATGTTCATGGGAACAGAATACAGTGTATGCATGAATATGGGTGCTCTATCACTGGAGGTTTTTAAGGAGAGACTGGACAACCACTTGTCTGAAATGGCATAAGGTCTCCTGCTTGAGCAGGAGGCTGGACTAGAAGACCTCCAAGGTCCCTTCCAACTATGTTGTTCTGATATTCTGTTAATTAGCAATAAAAATATGATTCAAGTAGATTTAGTCATGCCAGAATTCTTTACATGACTAATTCATATAAACTCCTGGTAGTTAATACTTGAAATCTGTGAAGGAATAAAACTATGTTCCGTCAAAGAGATCCATGGGACTACAACCTACATCTTCTCCCAATAAGGATGGCCATCATAAAGAGCACCATTATCAAGTTATCTGGAATGAGCCAGATTGGGAAGGCATGGAATAGAACATTTCATTCTTAAGTGTTGACGTGAGACTCATTTCTTCCATTCAAGAATTATCATTTGTTTTCATAGAAATGAAAAGTGTTGAATTATTAAAATGAGTCATAGGTTACTAGGGAAGAAGTCAATAAATAATTGAAATTGTGAAAACCAAGGAAATGAGGCACTCGCACAAAGACTTTTACAATGTTTTCCGGAAGATGTATATTGTTGGCTAAAACTTATTTCCCCTTAGAAATAAATACATAAAGGAGCAATTAGCGCATTGTCTGTTCCAATCATGAAGTATCAAAAACAATTTTTGGATAGAAATGTAAAGCCTACCCATTATATATCCATACCATGATATAATCATGATTCTATCAGTACCAAAATTTTAGCAAAAATAAGATAACTGAGAAATGCAACAAAGAACATTTCTCTTGCTATGTCAAAGCTAAAAGTCTGGGTTTTATTGTCTTATAAGAAACTCCACACGCTGATTAATATGACATTATAAGGATCATTATAATTTAAGGATGTAATTTTTTTTTGAATTTACAGCAAAATCTTTGAACTTATCATTGTGAGGAATTATGGGTTAATTAAGGATATAAAGGGCATGGAAAATATTATTACCTTATGAAAAAATATATTTTACTTTATGTCATTTTGTTACCGAAAAATATAATACATTTTTTTAAAAAACCTGTGGATTTCTTTGACAATGAGACATTATTAGAAAGTTTTAAAATACATACACACGTGAACAATCATCTGGAAGTAGTCAGCCAGCAGTAAAATGTTTCAAATGGATGCATGTATTTAAAAATATTGTTTTCAGAACTTGGAAACACAGGAGCCCCAAAGCAAAGAAAGAAAACAGAGATTTTAGATATGGATTAAAATGCATGTTGCATGTTCTTAGAATATTGTTCTTTCTTAGTTATTGGAGCTCTTTCCTAATTTTTCTCATATATGTTTATCTCATCACAACATGCAACAAATCATTGCATTGACTTTTAGTTGGTAGCTATTCCATACAAGTTATATTGTTAGTTAGCATCCATGGGTGAAGGTAAGAGTTTTCAGAAAAGTCAAGTTGATGACTATAACCATCCCTACCACTTTGTATATGTGTTGCATGTGTGACATGCATAGAAAGGGGTGGGGCTTCAATCATGTAGTTGTGGCCATCCTCTAGACTTTTTGACACCCCTCACCAGAGATGCCCTTGCTATTAAGTGCTCAGTTTTGCAGTTGTAATTTTAATAGTTATAGGCATGTGAACTCCTAACTCCTAGGAGTTGACATGAACTAGTCACGTAGAGAAAGATCTCTAGACTTCAAAACTGAAGTATTTAATTTGTTACTATGTAAATATTGGTGAACAGATAACCATTTCAGATACAAAGCAGATATTGGGACATTTACTTATGACAGTCTAGATAAAAAAATATATCATAAGAATTTGCAAAATACTCCTTGTCTTAGAATATTAAAAGATGTTTAACAGATTTTTTTTTCATCCAGGAACAATCTGTTCATCTTAAGTTACCATGGGAACTGGTGTATTCAAGAGTTGTTTTTTTTAAAAAAAATAGTTTTAGTTGCAAAGAACCCTTGCTTAGGGAGAAATGCTGGTTTTAATATTATTTAAAATACTATTTGGGGAATTACAATTGGTATTTGTGTTTTCTTTTCTTTTTTTCTTTTTTTTTTGTAGAGTCTACTTATATTTCCCATTGGAGAATTCAGTAGAAAATAATTATCATTTGGATTAAGATATTTCTCATTTGTAATGAGAAAATAATGATAGATGCATCTTTTGTAGAGTCATTTGGTGCTCTATTTATATAGAGATGTTATTACTTACCAAATCTATCTGTCTAGGTCCAAGATGTCATTAGTGAATAATGTGTTGATGTTTTGATACTAGGCAAGATCACATAATTCAGTGGTTTGCCACCTCCCCCAAATAAAATATTAGTGCTACACTCAAAGCCATCAACTGCACGACACTGGTAAGATGATTCTCATTTGAACCAACCAGTGGGAAAGTTAATGGAACAAAACAACAGATACAATTTGTTACCAGTGCTGAAAACAGTTTGTTGCTATGTTCACCTTCATCAATTACCAGCCTAGGGTTGACAGTCCAGTTCAGTCCTGGAGATTTCTATTCACCTGGTAATATTACATAGATGATAATTTGCAAAACCCAAACTAAAAAAAAAACCACCATAAAAAACCAAATTCAGGTTTCCAACACCCCATCTGCTGCTTCTGTGAAGTTGATGTAGTTCAAATGAGAAAATGAAAATTTTGCTGCTTGAGACAGAGCTGGAAGAAAACCAGCTTGGCTGTCAATCAGGAATGCTAATGTGCCAAATTGGTGTGAAATCAAGAATAATCCACCAAGGATGGGCAAACGTGTTTACTCCGAGACAAAAATATATGTTTTCATAAGTAGCACATTATATGCATGCAAAGAACAATGATAATCATCAAAAAATGCTATTAAAATAATTGGTAAATAATTAAGGATAATATGTTGGAGTTGATGAAGAAAAATCCATGTTCATGATACAGGTAATCCTCAAATTACAACCATTCATTTAATGACATTCAGAGTTACAATGGAACTGAAAAAAGTGGCCTATGACCATTTTTCACAATTATGACCGTTGCAGCATCCCCATGGTCATGTGATCAAAATGTGGCAACTGGCCTATATTTATGAGGTTATGTGGTCACCTTTTTTAACTTTCTGACAAGCAAAATCAGTGGGGAAACCAGATTCACTTAACAACTCATGTTACTAATTTAACAACTGTGGCAAGAAAGGTCATAAAGAGGGGCAAAACTCACTTAACAGTTGTCTTGCTTAGCTACGGACATAGCTAACTGAGTCGTAAAGTGAGAACTACCTGTACTTAGTGGTGGAATCTTTCTTTACCACCACACACCTTCCATTTCCCCCATATAATCTTTATGTAAATCCTAGTGGAAAATTTGAAGGATCAGAAAAACTCTTCAGCATCATTCCACAATTATTTTTTATGTTTCCTGGCTCTTAAAAGAGTTTCTTGTTATTATTATCATCATCATCGCGTTACTTTTTAGAAATTTCTTGGGTAGTAGAGAAATTATTGTAAAAAGGAAACACAGAACAAACCTAAGCATGTGCCACCTTTTCTTTTAGAAATCTCTTGTTGGTTTTAAATTCATATTTGGGCCTTCGGCCCATTAGTTCCCGCAGGCAAAGCCAGAAGTCTCCCATCCAAGCAGTATAGATAGTGTGGAGAAAAGGTAGCATAGCCAGTGGTGGGATTCAAATATGTGAACAACTGGTTCTCTGTGTGGATGCCGCTTCCGGAAGTTTATTCTGGGCCTGGGCAACAAAAAATTAGCTACCGGTTCTGCCAAACTGGTGCGAACTGGCTGAATCCTACCACTGAGCATAGCTGTTGTAACCTGAGCACAAAATAGAAGCCTACACAGTTTCATCTTCAGATTCAGGTCAGCACAATTGCATATTGTCCTTTTCTTGGCAATGTTGCCAATGCTATTTTTATCTTAACCCAGATAAGGAGGAGAAACAAAACAGAAGCTGCAACTGTGACAAAACCCAACACCGTTTTCATGGATGGAGACAATGGCACCTAGCCAAGAGTTGGAGGAAGGTGAATTGAATAGCCTGGTTCTAGCAGTTGACCCTCTGACACAGTTCATATGTTATTTTTTACTCTTTCTGGCAGTGATAATGTCATGGCGCGATCTTCTTCGTAACATTCCTGTTATTGCAAAAATGATAGAAAAGTCACAAAGAAAACCATTTCGCTGCAGATTGACCTCTGAATAATTACTGTGACAAGGAGGTTGCTGTGCCAAAGCTGATCTTTTGTATGATCTATCACGTTAGGTCTTGAGTAGAAACCAAGCATATTGAAAAATTAAATTTTTTTTTAAAAAACCCAAACAGTTGTAGATAAGAAAAACGTGAAGAACACAGAAGGGGTAGCAGACAACAGGAAAAGATTAGCAAATTATGTGGGTGGCTCATTTTATTCTTTTGCTATAAGGGTGTTCTATCTGTCCATCCCTCCCAGATGTCTCCACTTTAAAAGATAAAGTAGACAGTTATGTGGCAAGAGAAGACATTATCATTTTCAGATAGTCAAAATTATCTAAATAGTGTGAAAAAGGCACTCATTAATCATCTGACACAGATGACGCCCTTCAAATTGTGTAATTCTTTGATTTCAAAGCCTCCATCTTTCCTTTGTTTTACCTCATGTGTTCTATGTCTATCTGCAAATCTTTGTATTTTGTTATTTTCTCCAGTTCTTTCTCTTCTATTCTGCTGTCTTCAGGTACTGCAACTTTCAATATCCAGATTTTTTTTTTGTCTTTCATATTAACAGTTCTTAAATCTGGGATGTTACGTGGCAAGTGCTTGTCTATATTAGGGATGCCCAGCCTCTGGGCGACAGCTTACCACTGGGTCATGTGGCCTATTCACAACTGGGCTGCATGAGCAGTGGGCCAGTGGGTGTGCACATGCACGCAGCTTGACTTGCGCAAGTGGCGGTTCCCCTCTCCCTCCCCAGCCAGGCCGCCAAGTCTCAAAGATTGGGAATTGCTGGTCTATATGACTTCTAAAATCCCAGATATTAGTGATAGTTAAATTTGGATTTTTATTTACTCTTTAAAGGTTATGTATCTGTTTAGCCTTGTTACCCAAGGTAATATTGGCAAGCCAGAAAAATGAACAAGTAGTAGATAAAATGGCAAAAACTGAGAAAGAAGTCACATGATGGCAACTTAAAGAAGAGGGAAAGAGAAAGAGGAAAAGTGATTATCTGGTTTCTGATGTGTATGTGCCTCTGAGATACATTATAGTATTGTTTAGTATTATATTTTTTGTGTAACAGGGAAGAAACAATTGCAAGAAGCAATGAATCAGAAGAGTGTAGATTTAGAATAGATTTAGATAGGTGATTAAAACTTATCAACTCTTTTATTCTGCTTTAGCATGCAAGTGCACACTAATGGAAGGGAAGATACCAAGTGAAGGGAGAACCATGGGTGGAAGTAGAGTTAAAGAGAAGAGAACATACATTTCAGAGAAAGCAATTCCGTGGTGAGAAAAGTAAGGTTTTACACCTAGGCAAGAAAAATCAAATGCACAGGTATAGAATAGGTGATACCTGGCTCAGCAGCAGTAACTGTGAGAGGGATCTAGGAGTCCAAAAGGACAATTTCTTAAGTATGAGCCTGCAGTGTGCTTCAGATGCCAAAAAGGCTAATGCAGTCCTAGTCTGCATTAACCGAGGGATAGCATCAAGATCGTGTGAAGTGTTAGTACCTCTTTTATTCTGCCTTGGTGAGACTGCATTTGGAATACTGCATCCAGTTCTGGTCACCGTGATATAAAAATGATGTTGAGACTCTTGAAAGAGTGCAGAGAAGAACGACAAAGATGATTAAGAGTCTGGAAGGTAAACATATGAAGAACAGTTGCAGGAACTGGATGTGTCTAATCTAGCAAGGAGAAGGACCGGGGTGATATAATAGCAGTCTTCTGATATTTGGGAGAGTGTTACAGAGAAGAGGGGAACAATTTAGTCTCCAAAGCAATTGAGGGCAGGACAAGAAGTAATGAATGGAAACTTATCAAGGAGAGATCCAACCTAGAACTAAGAAGAAATTTCCGGACTATGAAAACAATCAGTGGAATGGCTTCTCTTCAGAAGCTGTGGGTGCTTCATCACTGGAGGTTTTTAAGAAGAGATTGGACAGCCAGAATGGTATAGGATCTCCTGCTTGGGCAGAAAGTTGGACAAGAAGACCTCCAAAGTCCCTTCCAATTTTGTATACTGCTCAGAAAGTATTTCTTCATATTATCATGGTCATGCATGGTAAAGTGGTCCAGTTGTTTGATAGCAGAACCAATTGGGGTACAGAGTTGTCTTTCACATCAACAGTTGTTAAGTCTGGGGTCTTATGTGGTTCAGCAATATGTATGTTCATTGGTCCAGTTAGAGGTGCCTTCCCTCACAACATTCCATCCCGAATGCAACTACAAGAGTAAATCAGCATTGTGCAAGCCTCTAGCATTACTGCTTGGGCTTTTGCCTCCTTCTCTTATGCTTAATGTAGTTAAAAACATTTGTCTTTCAAGAGAATGGTGTGCTTAAAATGAAATGTGGATGAATGTCTTCAGCAAAAAACTCTCTCACATTAAGAAATTTCCTATCTGATGGGTTTCACTTCCATAATTCCCAAAATAATTTATTACATGGTGTCATTGGATAATTGTTTTTTTACAATTATTTTTAAGGTAGGACTCCTTTTTAAAAAAAATCATTGTTTTGAAATAAATTCTAAAATTTTGAAAATTAAACACGAACATTGTTTTGCTGAACTAAGAAACTCTGTAAAAATTAATGTGCTAGTTTTATCTGCTTCGTCATCAAGTTTTCATGCTGGGTTTATCAGTAGCTTCTTAAAGTCATGTATCTGAATGGATGCCTTAACTTTTATAGATTGCATATTTTGATGTAATCTGGACATTTCCAATGTAATTTTCTTCTCTACTTTTGAAAACTCTGTTGTTTTTAACTAAATTGTTTTTAGTAAATTGTAAATTGATTGTCAAGAAGAGAAAGTCTAGATTAACTCTAGTTCTCAGTTTCTTAGGTCTAGAGCTGAAATTAGTCCATGATTTTCAGTTCTCTTAACTGCTCGTGTTTATGTAAGTCAATACCAATTCAGAAAATTCCACAACTGTCTGATACAGTGCGTGCTTTATTGTTCCTCATATTCTAAGTGACCTAGAAAATAGCACTTCCTGTATCTTAAAACCTTAACATTGTATATATTGGTTCCTCAGCATAAGTCAGGTGCATTTAAAAAGGAGTGTTGAAATTTCTAACATGAAACATACTGTACACTCAGTACTAAAAGTATAAACATGACCCAGATTAGTTTAATTATAAGGTGTACTATTGTGGTTGATGAAGAAGAACCAAAAAGCCTATCCTTATGAGCAGTCCTATGGAGTTAGAATTATGGACAAATCTGTTTTCATATTATTAGATTGATTAATGATAAAGCTATTTTTTTCCATATCAATTTCTAATATAACAGGCATATGAACAGTCATGTGTTTGCAGGCCTGAAAGTGCAGGTGAGTTTTTTTTTATCATTTTAGTATAAGTTATTGTAATATATAATAACTGAATCCTCTTAATTTATGTGTTGGGACCATGCATGCTTTATTTTTAAAGCATGTTTGCACTAGCAAATTCCCTCTTGGCTGTTCGTTAAAGCAACAGCATCCTTTTTTCAGACTTTAGCTTGAGCCTGAAAAAAAGATGCTGCTGTTTTAAGGATTCAGTTTATAATGGTACTCTGAAAGACAACGGAAAAAGATGGCTTGTCTTAATTAATATCAAAGAGCAGTACTCATGTGAATTAGTTTCAAGTGTTCAAGCCCTGATATATGTGAAACCGCATGCAACTGAATTTAGGATCCCATGAATACCAATGTGCCCACAGAAATGAAGTATATATCATCTTCTCCAACGATTTATTTGTAAGAGTAACTGCTAACTTCTTGAACAGATACTGTATGTAACAGTGTTTCTAAGGTGTTAATCAAGTTTGCTAGTCTCATAAGAAATTTGTAGGATAAATATATGCACTGGCCTGTGTAGCAGTATTAGGTTTTTACATTGCAATTATGATACAGAAATCCATTGAAATGTTCCTCATGGTGTCATGAGAAATTCAGAATGTTTAACAAAGGATCCCAAACATCATCAGAACTGGAAAGCTGTCATATTCAGAAATCAAAATGTTTCAGTTTTGGCAATCCTATATGATAATGATAAAAATAATAATAAAAAAATATTTTAATTTGGGATAACTGTTCTCATAGAGTGGCTGAACATTGGATTTTTTTCATTTGGAGATTCAGGGTGGTCTATATTGCAATTTTTGATCAGATCTGCAATACCCCACTGTCCAAAGAAGTTGGAAATACCAATGGGTATCCTTGCAGATGTCCTAGGATTGTTCATATTATATGGAATAAAGTGGCCATAGAGCAGCTGTTATCCTTAATACAGTGGTTCTCAACCTTTTTAATGCCACGACCCCCAACCGGTTGTAAGTCGAGGACTACTCAACCGGTCGTAAGTCAAGGATTACTCAACTGGTGCAGCACCGTTTGCAGAATGGGACTTTTGACGGGCTCAGCAGGGCAGAGACAGCCTGGACAATTCCTATTGGCTTTTGAAAGTCAATAGAATTAGACTCTATTCAAGAGAGTCTATTCTATTGGCTTTCAAAAGCCAATAGAATAAAAGGGAGTAGCACAGCTAAAGAAAAGGGGGAAAAAATGGCGGACTGCGTTGTTTGGCGACCCCCGTGAAATGGTCGTTCAACCCCAAATGGGGTCCCGACCCACAGGTTGAGAACCACTGCTTTAGTACAAGAATGGAAGTATAATAGCGGCCTTTTATTAATCCAGTACTTACAAAGTTCAAAATAGCCACATTCAAGAGGTTCAAAACCCAGTACTTCTGATAATGAAATGTTCAAAAATGTATTGAATGATGACTGACAGATTGTTCTTCAGATTTTATGAATGAAGCAACATTCATTGTGTTGAACAATGATAATATTGTAAGTCCTTCATCATCTGTAGGCTTTCATTCAGTAAGACACGCTCCCAACTAAGCAGCAATTAACTCTAGTTGTCCTTGAGCAAGAAATGAGATACTGTTCAAGAAAAGAAATCACTGCAATTGTTTGGTGTTCAGGTTACAAGTATGGAGTGATGGAAAAGATTTCAGGCTGAAGTTGAAGCTTACAAAAGAAAATGGCATACATAACTTTGACAAAATTAAATGAAATTTTTAACAAGGGTAGCATAAAATATTCTTCCAGGTATCTTGCATTAAATATTTTGAACCATGGCTATAAGGAACTGTAACAGCAATGAGCAATTAGATTGCTTATAAGTTGCTGTTGTAAGGTAAGAATGATCCATTTGAAAATATAAACATATTTTAAGAAAAAAATAGACTGCAATCTGTATTTGAGAGTAAATTTCCGTGATTCCTATAGAAAAGAATATATGTAGCTCATGGTTGAACTAGGGAGTCATTAATGCTCTCTGAGCTTGTTTGTTTGTTTGTAGACTTTTCATTACCCAACTAAGTAACATCCTCAGTGTGAGTAACTATGGGGTTTGCTCCCTGCTTATGTACAGTAACTTGCCTTGACAGTTTTGGTGGGATTGTGGTTTTTTCCTTGGTAGTTCCTTGAATAAGGTATTGTTTTCTACTTGATTGTTGATTCTTCCCATTGAAACTGTGGTTGAGTATGTCCATGCACTTAATTCAAGGAGTTTAGTCGTGTTTCTTTGAGATCAAGGGGATAAATCATGTCTTCTGATTGCTAGTTGGGGTTCACAGATATGCTGTACTAGTCTTCTACCCATTTGTCCTACATAGTGGTTTTTACAGACAACACTGTATGTTTTAGATGACTCCTGTTTTTTCTTCTAAGGTTACTGAGTCTTTTGGTTAAGATTGGGTGGAGGACTTTAGTTGGTTTGTTTGCAATGATGATGTTGTCTGGTTGTAATAGTCTATTGGTTGTTTCTGATATGTTTTTAATAAATGATTGTGTTAACTTTTTCATAGCTTGTTTTGGTTGTGCTATAGTGGATTGAGTAGTCAAGCACTTTTTCATAAAGTTGCGTGGATATCCATTTCATTGGAAGATGTTGTATAGACAGCTTGTTTTCTTTTTCTTGTGTTCTGGGTTGCTGCAGTGATTTGTACTGTTCTGAATAATGTTCTTATTCAGAGGCAAATTAGAAACACAAATCTTTTGAAAAACAACCAACATTAACCAAGTGCTCCATTATCAAAGTAACAACCCAACCCAATAAGAGGAGCTGTTTAAGAAGCAAACAGTTAAGCAGAAAACAACATCTTAATCAAAGAACTCCCAAGAACAAACTCACATTCCCACCAAAACTGGCAGGGCAAGCTACTGTATATAGACAGGGAGTGAACCCTACATTTACACCGATGATGTTACTTAGTTGGCTAATGAAAAATCTGTAAGAAAACAACCAAGCTCAGAGAGCACCAAGTACTCCACAAATTTCAGTGAACACAAATTTCAGTATTTTTTTCCTTGGAGAGACACACAGGATCGTATTGTAAGTTTAACGTGATAGATCAGTGGTTTTCAATCTTTTCTTCACCACAGACCTCTTTAAATATCATGGACCATGGACCACCAAGACATAACTCAAGGTTTAAATTATAATATTTCTTCAAGCCTTTGCAGACCCCCTCTGATGAAATTGAGGTCCCCCAGGAGTCCATGGACCATAGGTTGAGAACCAATGTGAAAGATTTTACAAAATGATGCATGTTTTGCTTACTACTATTGTTTAAAACTATTTTCATTTTAATTTAGGTTTTACAGAAGACCTGAAGAAATCAAACATAATTTTTGTACTTGGTGAGTAACAAAAGACATCACCAGACATACTTGTTTTATGCACACAATAAATCTTTTGACAAGTACCAATGAACTGCATAAATCTGCCTAAATACGCTGTCTTTTTTTAGATTCCTCAGGATCCGCACCATTGAGAGTAAAACATCACGAAGATACTCATGATCATATAGTTAGTTGATTAAAAAAGTGTCAGGAAATTTATCAGAAAAAAATATGTAACACTGTAAAGAAGAAATTTTATAATTACTAATAGAGGTATTTAATTAATTTCCAAATGAGTAGATGTTTAGAATAGTTTTTTCCTGCCCAAGATGTATACATGATAAGTAGTACGGTGCTGGACTAGAAGAAGGCAAACATTTTGAGTTCTCCCTTTCAAATAGAAACTACTTGGGTGACTTTGGGCCAGTCATTCTGTTTCATTCCTAGACTGGGGAGTTAAAAAAATACTGACATAAATATATGTTTGTGGATGAGTATGTATGTGTATTATTATTACCAATCTAAATCATTACACGTCAGGCTTAAAGCCTCTTCACTGAAGATTTTGGACCATAATGTACCATACTGGCCTAGAGGTACATCTATAAACATATATCTATGTCATTATTTGAGCAGAAAGTGCTCTTTTTCTTTCTACATTATGTTACTAGTCCTAGATTATTAAACAAATAGTGCAGTTGGGATTGTTTGTGAATCATAAAAGGGTGGGGCAAAATGAAAGAACCATATTATTATATTATTACTCAGGGAAAAAAAGGCGTTGTGAATATCAGTTGGCATTGTAACTTCACTACACATTTGAACCAGGTCCCAAGAAAGCAAGAGCTCCTTGACAGTTAAGAATGTAGGACTCTTTTTCATTATTTATCATCTGGAAACATACATAGAAACATTACAACTCTGTATTCTCTGTAGCAATTTAGTCACACATGGATAGAATCGCCTGATTCTGGAAGTCATCAGTAACACAAATAATCCTCCTAGGGAGAAGGAGAATAGACCTACAATATGTAACCAGGTAAATCCTGAGAAGCTTCATTCTCAATCTGAAGTGATAGGAATATGTGAAAATGCATTCCACTAGTGTCAATCCTGAATCCTTCCCAGTTGTTAATCATGTTTTGGAGCTAATTAAGCTTTTTGCAATTCTAGAATTCATCAAACTCCTAAAAATGTAGAGAGGTTGCTATGGCAATCAGGCACATAACACAAAGGAGAACGTGCAGCATTTTTTTAAAAAAAAATAATGCCTGCAATAGAAGAGTTAATTAACATCTGCCAAAAATGGTTTTTCATTGACTGGGACAAAATAAATTATTTCATTGGAAACCGATGTTCAAGGTTCAAATTTTCAATATTTTGAAGAATACACAGATGGTCCTCATTCAGCAACCACTCATTCAGTGATTGTCTGAAGTTAGGATAACCCTGAATGAGGGAATGTTCCTCTGAGTTGTGGCCATCACAGTGGTGCTGGAGTCACATCATGATTCAGGCACTTGGCACCCAGCTTGCAATTATGATGGTTGCAGCATCACATGGTTACATGATTGCCATTTGTGACCTTCACTGCTGGTTTCCAACAAAGTCATTGGGGAAGCCAGCAGGAGGTCAAAAAACAACTTCCATCTAATCTATCTATCTATCTATCTATCTATCTATCTATCTATCTATCTATCTATCCCTATCAATCATACAGCTACCCATCTCACAAAAGCATGGCTCAGGGTACAACAGTTAATTAAAAAGAAAACCAACAATATATGAAAATAGATCATTAAAATCTAAGGAAACTATTAAAAAGCACATGAACAGGAGAGGATGCTGTTAATCACAGTGAGGGAATCTCCCCAATCCCCTCAGATTCCCAGGCCTGATGGCAAAGCCAGGTCTTGCAGAATATTGAAAGAGATATAGCTAACCTCATTTTTGGTGGGAGAAGATTCCATAAGGCAGGCAAACCATGTGACTGTGGGACCTGCGACTGAGTGAGATTCACCTAACAAGGCAACTGGAACTGCCGCAATTCCCGTCAGAGCAATCACTTGATGTTGCGCTTTATGGCTGCAACACTTAGCTAAAGAGTTGCCAGTCCCAATGGCCAGTGTCAAATGCAGACTACCAGTATTACTCTTCAGAAAGTAACAATTTCATTCATAATTCTTTTAACACATGACAATGGGCCTTTTAATTTATTTATTTATATAAGATAAGGTGAGGCAAGATAGATAAGATAACCTTTATTGTCATTTTTACTATGAGCATGCTGATCCACATTAAAAATGAAATTCTGTTGCCTGCTCTCAAAAGAAAGTATATATCTACCCACACATATACATAACACACATAACATAACACTAGCATATTTAGTGGCTACCCATCTCACAAACATGTGGCTGAGAGGCATACAACACAACATAGCAATCTAAAACCATCAAAAATGAATAAACAGATAAACGAATGAGAACAAACTTCTGTTTAATCTCATATAGCTCCCCCTTTCAGGCTGTCCTCAGGATCCTGAAAGTTGGTGAGAAGGCCTTCTGGAAGAATAATGTTCCAGATGGCAGGGCCCACAGCAGAGTAGATGCACCACCACCTGGATACCACTAGAAGCAACTTTTTTGGGAGATGTGACTCTCATCATATCTCTCCTGCATGACCTGCCCAGGCAAGGAAGAGAGGCTATAGAACAGGGGTCTTCAAACTTGGCCGCTTTAAGACATGTGGACTTCAATTCCCAGAAATCCTCAGCCAGCCATGCCGGCTGAGGAATTCTGGGAGTTGAAGTCTATAAGTCTTAAAGCAGCCAAGTTTGGAGACCACTGCTATAGAAGGACATGCCCAAAATACTGTTGCTGATCCACAATGGAACAAACCCTCTGATAATTTTGCTGATTTTCTGTAAGCAAGGGAATCTCTGATTCTGTCAATATATCACAGACAGACCAGCCTGTACTTGGATATGTTTCCCCTCTTTTTTGTATGGCACAGAATATTTCCCTCCACTGTTCAGCTACTGCTGGCAGCTGTCTGATAATTGCAGATGCAAAAAGGAACACAAAAAGATGGTCCTTTCTTACTGTCCTCTGACGGGTCCATGAAGGTGTTCTTCTTCAGCTGCTTAAAGCAAAAGTGGTCAGCCTACGTGCAGACCCCCCTATACTTCAATGTTGTTCCTGGAGTTGCCCAAATTCAGCAATGGAGAAATACTGATTTATCTGATTTATTTCATTAATACTACTAAAGGGTGGGATTAATGGCAAAGAAACAAGTGAGGAGCCACAGAAAACAAAGCAATGGTAGTGGCATCATTGGATCGAGGCTGAATTAAAGACAGTTGGTTTTTTTAAAAAAAATAGCTTTTCAGCTACATAAATCTCCCCTGAAAGTGTTTATGCCCATTTAGTCTTAAATTTAAGGACTGGCGGATGGAGAGATAATTAATGTCAAATGATAATAGGAAACAGAGATTTATTTATTTTTTTGCACAGAAAGCCAGTATGTTTTGGCCAATATCTCAGGCTGAATTTCTTCCCAATCCAATTTGTTCCTTCAGCCAGATTCCTTGATGGATACATGTTATGTTTTGTTAAAATAATTACTGGAATCAAACAGAGAATAGGGCTGTGCGTTCTTCAGAGAGGATTTGGAACAGATCTCATCTTCTGTTAACTAAAGTAGACCAGATGTTTTCAGATTTCTGCACAATCCTGAAAATAAAAACCATTCCTTTGATAGGCATGTTGTATTAAGTTCAATAAGTTAACTTCTTAAATAAGTGGCCTCAGAGACATCCACAGGGCTGGAGTTGTTAATAAAAATGACATAAGCTCTGCCCCTTTGGTATGCAGCTGTGCATGCAGCATCATGATTTTATAATTCTCCAGAGAAATTAATCTATTCTACCGAATTCAAAGAAATTTTCCCCCCAGATTAGTTCAGAGGAGCTTCCATGGTGTTTTGCAAATAACCAGCAAAATATTTGGAAAGGTCTTTGTGTAAAACCCAAAGTGGCTTGTCTGTTAAGATTGGTTCTTCATTTGAAAGAACAGGCTGCTTTGCACAAGCCTGTTCAGAATATGTTCCCTTCTTTTCTGCTGCTGCTTTTAAACCTCTTAAAGATCAGGAGCTGAAGCAATCAATAAATGACTCAGAGGCAGCAGCTCTGCTTTAAAAAGTAGTTTATAAATGACCAAGCTCACAATACCTAGCACACTGGAAAACATGGAGATTCAGAGTTCTATTAATGTAGTTTATTTTGTTATATTTTATTTTTATCCCTCCTTTATTGTTTTTTTAATAAATAACTTAAGGTGGAAAACAAACCTAATGCTCCTTCTTTCTCTGATTTATACTTGTATATAAAAAAGGCAATGCCCCAAATAGAAAAATGTTGTTGCTTTGTCCTGATGCCTAAACGAAATGGTTGTAATAGTAATAAAGTCACACTCCCAAAGGAAAATACCAGATGAGTGTACAAAGTGAAAATCAATTTCTATAATTAATTCCATCTTTCCTCTTCAGTGAATTTGAGCATCAGGAATTTTAGACACTATCGTATTTATTTATTTTTTAGCATAAATTTCCCCATCATACTTTCTAAACAAATGTAAGAACAAAATTTTGTCTCTGTAAATGTAATTATCTGGATTACAAAAATGTATAGCATAGGATTTGTTACTACGTCTTTTCTTTTTTAGCTGCATAAATCTACCCTGAAAATGTTTATGCTCATTTAGTCTTAAATTCAAGGACTGGAGGATGGAGAGATAATCAATATCAAGTGAGAATAGGAAACCAGGTTGTTATTGTTGTTGTTGTTGTTGTTGCACAGATAGCCAGTATGTATAAAAAGCATTGCTTGTAGCTACAGCACGTTTTTTTTTTTTTTTTTTTTAAACCATTCAGTCTTGACTGCTGTACCCTGGGGACATTATTCTCTTTACTGGGATCTTCTTCTTACTCATATGAAAAGGACAGGTGGATAGTGAATAAATAGAAGTTTATTTAGTTAACAGGGTTATGTGAAAGCTGCCCCTATTTCCACCACAGAGGTATCTCCCAGGAGGACCATTTGCTTTATTGATTGCATGCCTATGTTTTGAAAGATGACTAGGGTTTTAAAAAAGCATTGGGATATAGCCTCTGAATTTGCCTTTATTCCCCAGTCTGTAAGGGTGATAAAGAACAAACAGAGTCGCAGAAGGAAGAACATGTATATGTATAAATATATGGAATTCTGAATCCACATCCATTTTTTCATGTGGTTGCAATTCCTCTTATTCAGGGTAATAGCCTGAAAAAGCATATAGTAGTAGCATTACTAAAGGTCTTAATCCGAAAGAGTTTCTTCATGTTCAGAGATACAGAAAAATAATTCACACTTAATCAAAGCCAGTTCAAGTCTCCATTGAAGTTCCCAAAGAATGAACACAAGAGAGGGTTTAGGTAACAAAGATGAGTACACAATGAAGACCATCATTCAAGTGTCCCTAAGGAGTAACCAAAGCATGAATCTATGCAAATACTACTAGGTGATCTATTATAAAATTATATTGATGTAACAATCGCTGCCTGCTGGTACAGGAGAGAGAAGAAATTTAACTTTTTCTTTTTTAAAAAAATAGAATGTAAGTTTTAATTTATTGTTAACCAGAGTTTTCTGTCAAGAATTTGGATAGGATGCACATCTAAACTGAACTTTCCTTACTGTTTAAGAAAAAATATCAACATCAAGAATATATCTCAGTCTTTTTTTTCTTCAGGCCCAGACAATAGATTTTTTTTCCAGCCCATTGCAAGTTCAAACAGGCACTAAATGAATGGTTGTAAGTCAAGGATTACCTGTAGTTGCTTTAGTTTGGCAAGATTTCTTATCTATAGGTGAGGAACAATAAAAGAAACTTCTCAGAAGTAACTCTCCATATCTTTCTTGATTTTGGGGGTCTGACCAAAAGCCAGCAAGGCATCAACTAACCATGACTTTTATAGGAAACACATATACTTGTGGATCTCGTACAAGGAGCCATGTAGTTCCATCACAGCCTTTTGAAAATAGTGGTTTGTATTTGATATATCTACAAAAATCATGTCTTTGTATATATGCCATTATGAATTTTCCAAACTGTTGATGGAATTTCCCACTTGCCTGGATACATGCGACATAATCAAGACCTGTCAGAAACATTCAATAGTAGAGAAATTGCCTCTTGTTTGCAAGTGATACATAATATGGAAAGTTGCTATAAGAAGGCTATTTTTAATGGTATCAATGTGATAGTTATTAAGACATAGTTTTGTAATTGTCAGTTGTGAAAGATCAGATCCACATATGAATATTAAATTAAACTAATTTATTGCTACTCATACCTATGCACAGGAATATTCTCAACTAACAGCCCTTGCTAGGAGTTAGATAAGGGTCAACAGAATTCAAGAGGGGTTGGATTTTGCTTTCTTGTGGCTATGTGGAGATTCTAGGCTGATCCCTCTTTTAACTCCACTCCCCCAGGTTCTGCCACTCCTTCGCCTATAGTAATAATGATAAAACATCAAACAACATCTGTCTATCCGAGGTCCTTGTGAAGGACTTGATAAGTGGACAAAAAAAAAAAAAGCCAAATCCAGTCTAATCACATGGCTGACCGTGCAACAAACTGTAATAATAATATAGAATTTAAGTTTTTTTAAAGATATCCAATTACATTTGTATTGAGGAGGACAATTTTGTTTGTGGAATAATCCATTTTCTTTTTTTTTTCAGTTTCAAATTTTTATTAATTTTACAATATTACATTTACATATTTGAAAAGTAGCGTGGCAGCTGAGCACAGTAATTCCGTTACATTTGAATATCATCAGTACAAATCTCAAATTATTACAACAAACTAATTCCCTCTCTTTCCCCCATGATATCTACTGTCATGTTCAAACCAATACAGTTCTTATTCTATTAATCAAACAAAAAATACCTTTCTAATATTCATCAATAATCTTCAGTCTATACATATCTTAATTAATTTGATATTCCACCTTTTAGACAATAACCTAGTAAGTTTTTCTTAACTTTAATTTGCCATTAATATTTAAGTTTAACGTTTAATCTTTATCATTTCCAGGTTTTAAATGATCCCAATTTTTAAGTCTCCTATCTCAAATTTGGAGCTAATATTTTTTTTTCTTTTCTTCCTTTCACTTCCTTTATTCCTTTCCAGAAAGAGAAAAAAAAATTGAAAATAAACCACCAACATTTATACCACAAACCCATATACAAATGTAATTATTAGTACTTATACTTTTAAGTTTTACTTAACCTTTGTCTCAACTCATAACAATATCTTAAATTCAAATCTTAATTATTTGTAGACGTTCAGATTACATTTAATATTTAATTTTTCCAAATTTTAATTGGAAATTCCTTTATCCAAGTTGCTCAAACATTCTAATATTTAAAATACACACCTTATATATAACTTCTACCCTCTATCTTACCCATCTAATGACAATACAATATTCTTATTTCAACATATTTCTAGATTTTATATGACCAAATTTTCTTTATCTCAAATCGTTACAATGTCTTGTGTTCAGAATACATATTCCATTTATTTAGATATATTCTATTTTAGATCTCATATATAGATCAGAACCCCAATCTTTTTCAATCTTATTCTAGCTTTTTTCTTCTGCCAGGTCATTTTTCATATTTTTGCCTTTAAATCATCAAAAAAATCTCCTTGTATCGTTGTGGCTATTGTTTGATATTGATAAGAACATCCAGTTGATGTTTTCTTTCAGCGAAAGCCCCTCCTTGCTGGTCACCTCTTCGGGGCGACTTTTGGCCCTTTTCAGGGCCTCCCAGCGATGCGAAACTGAATGGGGGAGAGAGAGCAAGTCTCCCAACCATCCATGGCGGCTGTGTGACAAACCGGAAGTCAGAATAATCCATTTTCTGCTTACATGTTCTCTGATTTTGAGCATGTGTATTTGGAACTGGATTCTGATAGATTTCAGTAAAACTTTAACTAGAAATGTTCAGCTTTTATTGTTTAATTTCCCAATCTTCTGGAATATTACAGGGATCGTTAATAATGGCATCTTTGGATAGAATGACACTATTTGATACAGCCTAGAGAAAAGATAGCCATAGGCTAGTGAGAGTCCCTGAGCCTGCTGATTTGTCTTTTGAAAGGAGATTTAAACAGTAAAAAATAATCAAACTTTTTTTTCCTATTCTGTCTTTGACCTGAAAGAACTCTGAACTAATTAAGATGAAAAGCTTTGCATATGGAAGGAGGAACTCATTTGTGCTAATATGTTTAGAACCAGAGATTCACTTTCTAATCACCTGGATATATTTCTGTTATCAGTTCAGAAAACAGCCTCTTTGTCAGTTCACAGAAGGATCATAAGCAACAGACTGAGAAAATTGCTTCCTTAGGAACCTAGGAGATAAATTGATTCAAGAGGAGGTAAACAATCCACTCTTGAGTTCTCGTGAAGATTGCACACATACCTACCACTGAGAGATTGAGTAAAACTCCTTAAAATTTGGCAAATGTTTTTTTTTAAACCCTCTCATTGTAATTTGGGGAGTTGTAGCTACTTAGGGGGTGCCTTAACTTATTGGTTGCCAGCACTTGCTTTGCACCAGAGTTTCCCAACCTTGGACACTAAGATGTGTGGACTTCAGCTCCCTTAATTGCCCAGCCAGAAAGGAAGTTCTGGAAATCGAAATCCACTTATCTTAAACTTTCTAAGGTTGGAAAACCCTGCTCTATGCCATTGCATTTCTCTTAGCACTTCTCAATAATTCCCTACACTTTTTTTCTGTTTAATGTTTTTTTTTCTTCTGAGAAAATGTCCAGTTTAATTCTTTGTATCACATGGGTATCCAACCTTTTGGCTTGCCTGGACTGCATTGAATGGAGAGGAATTGTCTTGAACCGTGTATAAAATATGTAATATAGTTAATGTACAGTATATATATATATATATATAATATATATATATATATATATATATATATATATATACATATATATATATATATATATCTCACATAATAATGTTGAAACATTTACGATCTTGTGAGGCCGCATTACTACAGTAGCTGCCCAGGGCTGCATGTGGCCTGTGGGCCACAAGTTGGACCAGGGGTAGGAAATCTTGGCTTTTTTATGGCTCCTGGGATCATGTGATCACCTTATGCAATATATATATTGTAAAAACCATTTGTAAATTTTGTTTCCTATCTTCACTTTCAGTTAAGGTTGGATTAAGTTGGAAGAATAATTTCCTCTTAGGAAATTGGTCATTTTCTTCCCTCTCCTGTCTTTTAATCACATGGGTAGTTGATAAATCATTGTGGTTTGTTTTGGAACTAATTTTTAATGAGCACCCTTACATCTCTGCAGATATGAATAGCTGGGCAATATTTCCATTTTAAAACATATCTGCATAATCTGAAATGACCTGCATGACCTTTTACCTCAGCTAGTGCTGCAACAAATGGAAGTACCAGATTCACAATCCCACTTGATCAGTTCTCAGAATTATCTATCTTTGATTATGATCATTTGACAAAATATAAGATATGAATGAAATAAGTAAGCTGCATCAGATTTACCAAAGCTCTCTCTTTTCTGACACAATTGCAGTGGCGTTCTTTGCCGGGTTGTGCTTAACCACATTATACATTTCTCTCTCTCTCTCTCTCTCTCTCTCCCCCTCTCTCTCTCTCTCTCTCTCTCTCTCTCTCTCTCCCTCCCTCCCTCCCTCTCTCCCTCCCTCCTTCTCTCTCTCTCTCCCTATGTGTGTGTATATATATTACTATCAGTCTATATCAATCTCTCTCTCTCTCTATCTATCTATCTATCTATCTATCTATCTATCTATCTATCTATCATCTATCTAATCTATTAGTTCAATTTTTATGGCCACCCAATTCAGTCAATGACTGGGTGGTTGTATGTGAAAAAACATTGGTATAATAATAGTTTAAGAATGAAAGAGATTTCATTATGGATTCTGCGCTGCTGAATCCAGAAGAGGCCTTCATTATCTACTCCTACCACCATTTAATTGATATGATTCTGTGAATGTTTCACTGTTTAATTGGTATACTCTTATGATCATTTTGGTCTACGATGAGTCAGTTATTCTCTCTCTAATTTGAGAATTTATATTTACTTATAAAGGTGGCCCAGGCTCTGGCAAAGGAACCCAGTGTGGGAAATTAGCACAAAAGTATGGATTCACGCATCTGTCAGTAGAAGATCTGATCCAAAATGAGGCAGCATCTGGAAGGAGTAAGACCATCAAAAATATAACCGAGAGTGGTGAATTTATATCAGGGGTAAGATGTGATCCCAAAATTAATGTAATCTCTTCAATGGGGGTAGGTGTGTGAGAGAAGGAAGAAGCTTGAATGGATAATATAAAAACTAGATAGGTTCTTTCTCCAGAAATTTGTTTGAAATACAATATGTATTAACTCAAAACTACCTGTTGTATTTTAAAGAAAAGCAAGATAGTAGGTGAAGCCTTACAACAACATAGGTATCTTCGCTGGTCTCATTGAGACGTTTTTTAAAGATTCCTTCAGTTGATTATATTTGCAAGACACATGCTTCGTAATGTGCTCCAGTACTTAAAATAATTAGCTCTCAAGGGAGCACTGCCTTTTTTTTATTTTGTAGTATTTTCCTACTTGTAAAATGTCTAGGTTAAGAGTCAGTAATGATAGGAATTTTGGAGTGCCTTCAGTCGGTAAATTTGGTAAAATAGTGCATGCACATGAATGCACAATATACTTGAAATATGAGCATATTAGGTTATTGTGGCTATGTCTCATTTTAAGGCACCTGAGCTTTCAGACCAGATGTTAAACCAAACTACTTTGCATTCTTCAATTAAGGATATTGTCACAGAGCTCCTAAAAGAAGCTATACTTGCCAATATGGAAAACTCGGAGGGATTCTTGATTGATGGCTATCCCCAAGATATTCAACAAGGAGAACAGTTTGAGAATGAGGTGAGCAATCCCATCATGCAAAAGGAAGAACCGAGCAGTTGCTTTAACGCAAAGTGTTCTTTCCTTCTCCAGGGAACCCTAAAAAAACTGTTTGTTTGAAATCTTGAATCTATTCCTGAGTAATGACGACAAGACTGAATCAGACAGATAGTTCACTAATTATAAGACATTTTCCTGTTCTAATCCTATTTGCTTCTGTCCACTGTTGTCTATTGAAAGGCTGACTTTTTCCATGAACTTCATAATAAACAAATATTACTTAATGTTGTTGTCAACTTGCAGGACTTAAAAAAACTGCATTTGCTGCATTTCTACTTTTTGATGCAATATGTGCAAAGGTGATGTGCACTCGAACTATACAAAGGATCAGTTGAAGAATACCCTAACACAGAAACAATTTTAAAATGAAACATAATTTCCACACATTATCTGTTGTCTTAGAAACATCAGAAGTGCTAATGCTACTGGGTGAAAATGACATCTCTAAATCACACACACTTTCACTAACTGCACTTTCAGATTGCTTATTAAAATATTGGCATATTACTCTTCCCTGTAAAAGGGTATATGAGATGCTCTGGAGTGATAATTGCTAGGAAGTTAGAATAGAGAACATATTTCTAATTCCTTCTGAATAAATGATAGCATGAGAGCAATTAATAGGTTGAAACAGCATCACCATTTCAGTTTATATTATCCCTGCAGGACACCCAAAACAACTTAAGTTGAACAGTGGGATCTAAGTCGAACAAACAAACATTGTAATCATAACAAGAGCTAAAGTCATTGTGAAATATTTGCAACTGAAATGACCTCGGTGGAAAGGAAGGTTTTCTCCCATTTCCTAAAGGCAGAAGGATTTGGGCCAAATGTGACTTCTGAGCACAACTTTCAGTAGCTCAGAAACATCATAGAGTTAGAGTTAGGGTCTTTCCTTATGTATCTAGGGTAGGCATGTCAAACTCGCAATGTCATGTGACATCGCACGACGTATCGCGACTTTTTCCCCATTGCTGGCAATGGGATGGGCGTGGTTTCAGTATGATGCATCTGGCCCGCGGGCCGCCAGTTTGACATGCCCGGTCTAGGGAATCAATGTCAGGTCTCTTCCAGTGATTGTAATAAGTGGTTCATAGTGGAAGAGGTAGTCCCTCTAATCCTGAGCCATTTAGGGTTTAAATGGTAATATCAGTACTTTAAATTGAGCAGTAAATAACCAGCATAAATTATCAGTATTCACACGATCCTTTTACTTCAGGGGTCTTCAAACTTGACCCTTTTATGACTTGTGGAAGAGGTAGTCCCTCTAATCCTCAGCCATTTAGGGTTTTAAATGGTAATATCAATATTTTAAATTGAACAGTAATTAACCAGCGTAAATTATCAGTACTCACACGATCCCTTTACTTCAGGGGTCTTAAAACTTGTCCCTTTTATGACTTGTGGACTTCAAGGTTGACTCAGCCTTCCATCCTTCCGGGGTAGGTAAAATGAGGACCCAGATTGTTGGGGGCAATGTAAATATATATATATATACATTGCTTACTGGTGTACACCGCTTAGAGAGTGCTTGCACGTAAAGCGGTATATAAGTCTCATAAATAAATAAATAAATAAACTCCCAGAATTCCTCAGCCGTGCAAACTGGCTGAGAAATTCTGGGAGTTGAAGTCCACAAGTCATAAAAGGGCCAAGTTTGAAGACTGACTGAGGAATTCTGGGAGTTGAAGTCCACAAGTCATAAAAGGGACAAGTTTGAAGACCCCTGCTTTACTTTATTAGCAGTCCAGCTGCAGCACTTTGCCCTAATCAAGGCCTCCAATCACTCTTTATGGATAGACCCATAGGAAGTGCATCATAGCAGTCAGGATGTAATCAAGGGATGTGTAACCCTTGTCATATCTAATGACTTCAGAAACGGTCACAGATGACACCCTAGACATAGTTTTGCAAAACACATTTCTTGTCAGGGTTATCAACTGAATCCAGAAACAGCTAATGGTCAAGGAGGAGATCCATTTTATGGACTTGCCCTTTAAAGGAAGTGCAGTTCCATACAGGACAGACTGAACCCTAATTCTAAACCCTAATTTCCTACTGATTAGCAGCACATTTGCCTTGCACTTAATTGTCTTTCATTTCTTTAAATACGATGTTTGCTACCAACCCACGGTTTATTTAAGCATGTTTTATTAATAAGCCACAGTTGGCTGAGTTTGCAAAAAATGCTAGGTCAAAAATAAATCATATTTAGATTACCACAGATTACAAATAAAGATAATTCAGCAAACCTGTGGAATCTACATTACTATAATTTATATCACACTGTACCGAAGTTCAGGTATAGTATAAGCCAGTGGTGGCAAACCTATGGCACGGGTGCCAGAGGCGGCACTCAGAGCCCTCTCTGTGGGCACGTGCGCCATTGCTCCAGTCCTAGGCCTGGGTTTTATAAAACCTTTTCGCTTTAGGCCTCCGCTCCCGTGTGCAAAAAAGAAAAGGTTCAATCAATCAATTTCAACTTCTTACGGGGAAAAAAAAGATCTTACAAAGTTGGAATTGCTTGATTGAACTTTTTAGTCCCACCCAGTCTGCCATTACCACTGCAGCCATGCCCACCCAATGGGCCACACCCTCCCAATTGGCCACACCCACCCAGCAACCGACGATGCATAAGTGAGTTTTGGGTTGCAGTTTGGGCACTTTATCTCTAAAAGGTTCGCCATCACTGGTATAAGCTATGAATTTAAATAATAGATTATAACTAGAAAATCACTTTGAGCCTTTAAAAAAGAACCTATTTAATTTGCTCTTATGGAAAACATTTAACCGTAAGTGGATGTGTAATTAGACAATTTCTAATATGTTTTTTTATTATCTTTGCCTACTATACTTCCTTGTATAATTTTATTGCCATGACAGAGGCCTAACTTTCAAAACATCTCTTGGGATTAAGCTTCATATTTATTTGTTACTAAATATAAATAGACTTGCTGTGCATGTAAACTTTGATGTAGAATCTCAAGTGAATACAATCAGATTGGGCAGATGGTCTCAAATGATTTTGCCATCTGGATCAGTCAAACTGGAAGTTAGGTTCAACTTAAAAAATGGCGTTCAAAGATTTATTTTTAAAATCCCCACATATGTTGATTCTAGCAGCTGGTCTGGATAGTTCTTTTTCCCCTGTAGAGAGAAAAGCCTTAATAAGTGGAAGATTACCGGTTAGGTCCTCCTTCATTCTTTCTTAGGCTGTATAATAATTGCCTGGATTTGTTTCTACTGATTGTCTCTATTTATGAGGATACCATTTCATAGGACATCAAAGTGAGAGCAAAGATACCATCTTCCTTAGCTCTTGGCATATAAACCCGCTGGAGACCCTATTTTACAGGCTCTTCGTGAACAGCTGCCATTCAGATCACTCATGGATAATCTCCTATTCTGTCCTCTAGAGACGTTTGAACAATTGCTCTACTCACCGTTATTTCATTCTACGTAGTAGTTGCCATTTCCACTCATTCACAGAGACATTTTCACTTAATTAGCGAGAGCCCTAATTATCTTAGAGATCCTGAGTTCCCAGGTACACAAAAATTGAACCTTAATTCATGTACAACCATTCTGCAAATAGATGGAGATGGTCATCTTTATTAGCCCAAGATGCATTTTAGGAGCAGTCTCAAAAGAATGAATAATTTAGGGATAATCTGGCAACTCCAATCTATAGCAAGTGACTGTGTCTATACTGTATCTTCAATATAAAAACCTACTCTTGTATTTCATAAATTTAATTTGCAATTTATGAAATAGAAGAGAGTGATTAAAGGTCACATAGAACAGTTGCCTCCCCAAAGTAGTTCTGGGTCCAACTTCTCCTGCTTTCCTAAAATTGTCAACCAAACTGGTACTGTAATGCAAGGTAAATTTCTTTGCCCCTGTCACTACCACTAATTAACTGGAATTAAGAGAAGAGGAAATGGAAAGAAAAAAGACAAGGACAATGCGCAATAGTAAAAACTGCTTGAAGATGTAGAAAAAATAAAAGCGTCCCAATGTCCTTTATTGCGATGCAAGAATTCCACCAGAAAAATTGAACTGCTTTAGAGATATTTCCAACATTGTACGGCTTCCTAGCATCATCAATTTCATATTGTTATTTCAGATTGCGAAACAATGATTTGTTCTCTAAGCCCAGACACTGTGTTATAACTTATTTATGATGCTGCAAACATTTAGTTGCTTTTTTCAGTTCATAGTTGCATTGTGGGAATTCTGGAGCACAAAAATACAGTAGATCCATGTGTTTCATCTAAAGAATTTCCTCACTAGGATAGAATATGTAGTTTTAATTTCTGGTATAGTGGTGCCGCCTTGTGTTGTGTATGAAAAGCAGTAAGTTCTCCTCTCCAGTATCACCTTGTAGTATTTATCTTTCTTTCCCCACTGCCCACCTTTTTTTTGGTTTGGATAGATAATTAGATAGATTTGGGGAGATATATGTTTAACCTAATGATACTAAAAAAAAGTTTTATATGTCCTTTATTTACTAAAGATATTTGCTCATGACAACATGTCTTAAGCAAAGGGAGTGTCTTCTTCCATATAGAGACAAAATCCAGAGAGAATTTTTTTTTAAAAAAATCAAACTAACTCAAGGAAAAATACAGTCTTGTTTGAAGAGTTTTTCAAAGAAAGTTTATAATCTCATCATGAAAGTACTTCTTTATCTTGTGTCATGATTCACATGTTCAGTAGCCTTACCTGCAGCACTTAAAATGACTTTCTCAGTTATTGTTTTGTTTATATGAAATATTCTTGGAGGCTTAGCAAACCTATAAAAATGTGAGCTTCATGTCACTGACTTTGCACAGAAACGAAACTTTGTGAAAAAGGGAAAAAAGGCTTAAAACCCCCCAAAGGGTTTCAGACATACAATCATATGTATAGAAGCTTTTGTTTATATAACTTGTACAAACAGGAGAAGCTTCCTTTGAGCTTCACAAGACTAGAATTAAACTGAATGACTGGAATTAATTCTACTTCTTCGAAAAAACTTTTCTTTGTATCCCTCCCTTCCATCTGTGTAAATAATTTTTCTTATGTGACCCCAAGAGATGCATATAAATATTGTTTAATAAAATAAATACAGGACAGTAAAGCTATATCGTCGTCATCATCATCATCATCATCATCATCATCATCATCATCTCTCAGCTTACCCTGCAACATAAGGTTATTCTGAAACCAAAATGAGGTTGGAAGCAATGACTTTAGGGCTCATGCAACCATGCATGAACCATCCTGGAACATAACCCTTTCTTGGTCCCTAAAAAAAACCCCAAAAACTATAGATAAAGGCACAGGCAATAATTTTATCTAAATCTTATGTACAAACCCTTGTATTTGGTTATCGCTTTCTGTTCTTATTCCTACAAAGGAAGACATTTATGCTGAACTCATTTAATCCAAAGAGATCACCTTTAAAAAACTGGAAAAACTGATGCCATTTTTTTTTCTCCATTTCTTCAGATTGGTGAGCCCTCTCTGGTACTCTGCATGGACTGTTCTTCTAAGACCATGAGTAATCACCTTCTGCAAAAAAGTCAGTGCCTTGAGGATAATGTTGAAGCTATCATGAGATGCATTGAAGCTTACTATAAAAGAGCTGAGACACTAATTGCATATTATGAAAACAGAATTCCACTCTTTAAGGTATATTGCCTTGACTTTCTACTTGATCTGTCTTCTGTTTATGTGGCAACATTTTAAGGAGATAATTCTTTTGTGTCATAAATGTTCTGATGTAGCAATTCCTCTCACTCAATTTCTGCCACTGAGAAGGAAGATATCAAATTTTTTTTTGAGTTGCAAGATGCATGTTAGCCTATCCCTGTATACACCAAAGGAAAATCCAGAAGACTAAACATTAAACTGAATTATATTCTGTCCGATCATTATGTATACATAAAGTGGCCAGAAACAGGAGGGGAAAAAAACATTAATGAAAAAGCATGTCACAGATAAAACTATTCTGGTAGAGAGAAGTTCCCTGAGGATGGGCTCCAACATGAGTCCAAAAGCTTGGAAGACTAAACTTCTGGTCCTGGTGAGTGACCCAAATTGGATCGTGCAACATTATCCTGGGTCACGTATATTTGCTTTCATTCGTCAGATAAACTATGTCTGACTTAGATCTTTTTCTTTAGTCAGTTCTTTCACCTTTATATGTTGGCAGGTCATGTTTTGGGATGACTAGTTAGTTGGCCAGTGGCCATATTTTTATTCCTTGAACATCATAAAAGAGCAGAGAGCTTGTAGATTCCTCTCTGCTTTCCTGTTGATGTCATCATGGAGAAATAGAATTTGTATCTGTATCTGCATTTCAACTGTCTTCCCCCAAAATATATGTGGGAAGTTAAAAGCTGAAAAGGTCACAGAGGCAGAAAGCAGGTTTGGTCTCTGGGGAGCCTCTCTAGGATTTTGTCTTGATCATGAATCTGAGAAGGGTCAGTTAACTTCAAGAAAGTAGTTCACCTAAATGCATGGTAGTGGGGCTCTACTGGTTGTCCAGAGTGGCAAGTTTAATTTCAAGCAAGACTTCTGGATCTTTGACATGTCAGGTTCCTTTGTCATCAGGGAAGGACAAAATCAAAATTCTCCCTTACACTTCCCTGGAATTAATACAATAGTTACAACCAATAAGGGAGAATAAAAAAACAAGAAAGTTGCAACATGAAAAGAGAGTGTTCTTCTGGATTGGCCTGACTCATATATGCTGTCAAAACTTGAGAAATGGCAGATGATTTGCCATTTCACTAAATTTAAATACACTGAAATTGAGAAAACTTAATCATGAGTTTTAACACTCATTATTTTCATTATGAAGTGTGATATAATCTAGAATAAGTCCAGCCTTTGGGTTTTAAATACATTTCTGTGCAACATAGCACAGGCTATTTATTGTTCCGATACACTTGAGTGAAATTTATTTTGCATTTATTTTAGATTACAAATAATTTGGCAATTCAGTCTCCCTTAATTTTCCTCTTCTATGTAATGTTCAAAATTCTTAGTTGGAATCATTTCCTTAATTAAGGTAGTTAAGTATGCTCTTTTGCAAATTTTCTCATACTCGCACCAAAATCTCCAATTCTGGAAGGTATTTAATAGAAGATTTGGAAAACAGCTTCTTACTATACTGTTTCTGCTTATTATTTTGGCTATATTAGGCAATTCTATTATTATAAATAGCAAAAAGAAAGAAAAGAAAGAAAATTGCCTCTATTGCCTTTTTCTGTTTTGCTATTAACTGAAATATATTTGTGTACTCAGTTCTTTCTTTTCCATCCAACATTCAAAGTCAGAATGTCTTCAGATATTATCTTCGTATTAAGATTTAGTGTTTCTCACTTGAAAATGCTCAGCATGAAACATGGAAAGCATCGGCTGCCAAAACACTTAAGAACTGATTACTTAACATTCACACTCCCCAGTATGTTTTTCACTTTGGATGTTTTAGGTGAAGAGCTGTTCTTTTTTTTTCAAAGCAAATTAAAATCTAAGAAGAAAAATACATACTGGGAAAGAAATGGAGTGATTGTCTCAGTTCAGGGTTGTTGCCACTGCAGCTTATAAACTATGCCATAGAACAGAGGTTCTCAACCCGTTTCATCTCAGGGTGCAGATCTTCTCATAGGCAGAACTTCTGGGTCAGAGGTTGCATAAGGAGAAATAAAGGAAGTCCACTCCTAGTGATGTCACAAGAAGTGGGGTTCTGGCTGATACAGCATACCTATGGATATTTTGCAACACATTTTACTGCCCTAGATGCTATTAAGAAGAGCTCACTTCAATTTTCTGTTTGCTTGCAAAGGTTTGTTCACAATCTCCAGTTTATAGCATATGTTAAATATTTTGTACATCCCAATAATTAGCAGGTTGGCAGAATATGCAGCCTTCAACAACAAACTGATCTTAAGCCACTTTCTCTTTAGATATTTTACTGTATAATAGTATTATACAGGATTGGCTGGTGCCTGTTGCTTGTTCTACTAGTGATGTCTGTCAGTTTTAATTTCCTCACTGACACGAGTTGCAACCTGACAAAATATTCAACGGACATGCTTTCCTAGACATGAACAGCAGTCAGCACTGTTTTCAGGCAAGGCCTTCTAACTTCTCTTCCTGGTTTTCCACTTCTTTTCCATCCAACATTCAAATTAATGGCTGAATTTACTTAGGCATAATGGGATTTGATAGAGTATCTGTAAGTCAGGGTTAAACTGTGGGGTCCTCGGTGTTCTCTGAGCTTGTAGGCTTTCTTGCAGACATTTCATTACCAAACTAGATAACATCATCAGTACACTAGTGTTACCTAGTTTGGTAATGAAACTTCCGCAACAAAACAACCAAACTTGGAGAACATTAAGGACCCCCTAATGAGATCTTTTTAAAAGTCCTTCTGTTTTTGGTTTTGGGTATTACATATTGTTTCTTCAAGAATGCTATTCTTTTTTCAGCATTCCAGCATTGGCTACAGTGGTTATTGAGTCTGGGAATTTGGGAATTAACTTCTCTGAATGTTTTTGTTTTTCTTTTGAACAGATAAATGCAGAAGGAACACCAGAGGAAGTTTTTCTTGAGATATGCACTTCAGTCAATACTTTTCTGAAGAAGGAATAGCACCATTTTCAGAACTTAATGTAATGGCAGTGCTGGAACACACACATGCATAGTGTCCTTTACAAATGCTGCTCAAAGCAATAGCTGCTGCCTTGAAAGATTAATGCATGTTGTAAACATTGTAAAAATCTTTGTAACTTAAATGGTACAGTAATGATATGTGTACTGTATATGGCCTATGATACAGTTTGCAGTTCACAGGTTTAAAAAGCCAGCATGATAAACAGTATCTGAGTTTTATAGAACCCATCTTCTTCATTTCAGTACTGCAAGACATACTATACAGTCAAGCACAGTATTCTGTCAGTAGGAGTGATGTAACAGTGAATTTGCTGATGAATACAAATCAATTTTTGGGGCTATTTAAGTTTGTTCTTTTTTGTAATGCTTGAACAGTCTGTTTCTGTCATTTTCTTTTACAAGGGGAACATGTCTGCAATTAAGTCTGCAGTCATTTACACACCAAATAATGGAACTGGGAGAGACTCACACACAAAAAAGCATGATATGCAATACACGAACCAAATGTGAAATAATTAACTGATTGCAGGACCAGATGTTGCATTGATAAGACCATCCATACAAATATCCTATGTAGTTATGGCTTGAAAATTTTTTGATTTACAATGCTAACAGAGGGATAATATATGCAGAAAAGAAAAGTGCCAAATATTCCTGATGTGCTTAAGATGGGTAAAGACTTAGAGCTAATAATGGCAGTGTTGGTATATACAAAATTAACACACATTTAAAAAGACTACAGGCAATAATTGTCTCTATAAACTGATTGCGGTATGTGTAACAGCTACATATAGCCAATTGTCAGTTTTAAGTAATTTATTGCTCAGCATTTAACATGATGGGAAATTTAAAATGTAAATGAGCAGTATTAAGTTCAGATTACCACATGCTTTCTACATGGCGCACATGCACATACACACCTCTTGATGACTGAAATACTGAGGTTTTTCAAACTGTTTATCAACAGACAAGAAAATCTTATTGTCTATATCAGAAACTACCTTCTTTTGCTATCCACTATCTCTTCTTGCATGCTAGATTCTATCAACAGTTGCATTATCAACAAGCAATTGAGCAAAATTTGTATTTTTCAACCTACTACTCTTGTATGAAAAAGTAATAAAAATAAAATATATGGACAAATGTTAAGGGTAGTAAATTTTACTTTTCATATTTAAATCTTCTGCAAAACAAATAAGTATCCAATCCAAAGCCACATAAAAACATTTTCACTTAATTGGGTACAGAGTTTTGAATTTTGAAAACTGCTATAGTTGTGTGGTTATGAGCATTTGTTTCAGCTTTTTTAGATGGGATTCTTCCACTAAGAAACAGGTATGCTACAACTTTCAAAACAAGACAGTTGTATTTAAAGACAACATTTGACAGCAATCTCAAAAAATATCCCTAACACTTAAACTACAAATTTGAACTGTTTGACAAGAACCATATAAAAATCTGCTTTGCACTTTGAGCAAGAACTGAAAATTTCTAAGCTAAAAAAAAGGGCAATGGGAAACAACAAAATTTTAAATTCAAAGGGCATTTGAATCTTTGCTGAAACCGTATCAAATCACTCTTTATTATGGTCACAGACTAACATAAGGAGGGTGGGGTACAATTGTTGAAAATGTGTATCATACATACTTTCTCACTTCTGAGAAGCAATGTATAGTCAGAAGCTTGTCTTGAAAAAACAGCTTTTATCAATGCAAATTTCAGAGACAACTATCCACTATTGCAAACCATTTGCTTTTTCCATTATGAGATCTGTAGGGCCATTATTTAGGTAGGAAAACATGTTTTGAACAAACGAGAATGGAGGAATGAGATAAGTATAGAACAAGATACAGTTTTCCTTACTGGTGGCGCAGTGGTTAGAATGCAGTACTGCAAGCTACTTCTGCTGACTGCCGGCTGCCAGCAGTTCTGCAGTTCAAGTTTCACCAGCTTAAGGTTGACTCAGCCTTCCATCCTTCTGAGGTTGGTAAAATGAGGACCAGATTGTTGGGGGCCATGTGCTGACTCTGTAAACCACTTAGAGAGGGCTGTGAAGCGGTATATAAATAAGTGCTATTGCTATTGGCCTGCCACCAAATCTGCTTGGAATTATGGCTAACACTGGAATCAGTGTTTGCCTTAAGATGTGCAAAACATTCTGAAATTAAAATTTTATATGCCCAAATATCCTATTTCAGGGAAAGACAGCAGTATAGAGGTTAGAAGGGGCGTTGTCTTACCTGAACGCCTTTTCTCAGCATGATGATGGAGAATCCACTGATGGGTTGTCTTAATCTTCCTGCTCCAATAAGACTAAGTCTGGAAAGTTGCCACACCTCTGCTGTGCAAGAGCACCCCAGTTTGCGATGAAGGCGAAGCACAGACGTTAGTCCGACGCGTGTACTCATCCTATACTGTACACAGGACCAAACTGATACTAAAAGGGTGGGTGTGGATTCTGCATCATCATGCTGAGAAAAGGCGTTCAGGTAAGACAACGCCCCTTCTCCAGCATGATTGGATGGAGAATCCACTGATGGGACATACCAAAGCCCTGTTGTCCCTAAGGGGGGGGGGGGAAGCAGTTTGAGCCTAAGTCCCACTGGCAGATACCACTTGCTGTAACACTCTCCATCTGAACGAGGCATCCGAGGAGGCAAATTTATCAATTCTATAATGCTTGAAAAACGAGGAAGGCGAGGACCACTTCACCGCTCTGCAGATCTCCCCGATACATGCCTGGGTAGCCCAAGCCGCTGATGTAGCCACACTGCAGGTGGAATGGACAGTGATGCAACAGGGAATGGTCAATGATTGGGACTGATAAGCTTGGGCAATGCAAGCCCGAATCCATCTGCCTACAGTCGAGGAGGAAACCTTCTGACTCATGGACGAGAGCTGAAAAGAAATGAACAGTGCCTCCGATTTACGGAAGGCAGAAGTCTGTTTGATGTAATGCCACAGGGCCCTGTGAACGTCCAGAGTATACCATTGTTTTTCTAGCTCGTGACACGGGTTAGGACAGAAGGTAGGAAGCACCACCTCCTGGGACCTATGGTACAAGGAATTAACCTTGGGGACAAAGGAAGGATCCAGATGCAGGGTCACCCTGTCTGCATGGAAAATGCACAGGTCCTCTCTGACGGAGAGGGCGGCCAGCTCTGAAATTCGCCTGGCCAACGTGACTGCTACAAGAAAAGCCACCTTCATAGACAACAGTTTCAGGGAGCACATGGTAATGAGCTCAAAGGGTGGCAAGGTGAGGGCCTATAAGACCCAGGGTAGGTCCCAAGAGGGATAACAGCAGACTGCCAGAGGCTTGGCATTAATTGCCTCTTTTAGGAAGGAACGCACTGTAGGGTGTTGCACCAAGGGGGCGGAATTTTCACACAGGATCACTGTGGAGAGGGCTGAAACCTGTCTGCGGATGGTGTTTGGGGATAACCCCTTGTCCAACCCATCCATCAGGAATTCCAGAACAATCGGAATAGTGATGTTCAAGAGTTCTACTTTGTGCCCTAAACACCAGGTACAGAAACTCCTCATGTGGCATCATAAATCCTATTCATGGAGGGGTGCCTGGATTGCTGGATCATGGCTATCACCCTCTATGAATATGAGTTTCAGGTCAAGGCCCGCCGCTCAAATGCCAAGCAGTTAGTTGGAACCACTGGGGATCCAGATGCTGAAGGACTCCCTGGCTGAGGACGATACGACCTGAGGGAATTCTCCATGGGTGAGAGATGGAAAGCTCCACCAGGTCGGCGAACCACGGACGTCTCGGCCAATGTGGGACAATCAGGATGACCTCGCCCATTCATGTACGATCTTGTGGATTGTCGCCAGAATCAGAGGAAGGGGAGGAAAAGCGTACAAGAGCTCCCTGGGCCAGGGACTGCGGAGAGCATCTGTCCTTTCTGCTCCCCAAGATGGGAACCTGGAAAAAAACCTTGGGAGTTGGGAATTGGTTGGAGAGGCAAAGAGATCTAACACAGGATGACCAAACCTGTCCGCAATATCCCTGAATAAGTCGGGTTCCAGGCACCACTCGGAATGGTCCACTTTTGACCTGCTCAAGGAGTCCGCCTGCTGATTCGCGTCTCTGGAGATGTGTTCCGCTCTGATGGAAGAAAGATTGTTCTCCGCCCAAGTCCCCAACAAATGGGCCTCTTCCATGAGAGGCCTGGATCTGGTTCCGCCGTCTGTTCACCTGAGCCTTTGCAGCAATATTGTCTGTGACCACTAGGACATGTTTCCCGCCACCCTGCTGCTGAAGTGGCATAAGGCTAGATATATAGCCCTGAGCTCTAACCAGTTTATATTGTTCTGTAAGTCTGTCTGGGACCACCGGCCCTGAGCCAATTCTGACTGAAGGTGTGCTCCCCAGCCGAAAAGGCTGGCATCCGTTGTTAGGGTAACCATGGCTGGTTCCTTGAACTGGGTGCCCCTTGTCGTTGCTGGAGAGGCCCACCACCGAAGGGAGTTCAACACTTGACGTGGAACTGAACCTTCCGGGTGGAAGTGCTGATGCGTAGCCTCTGGAACGGGAGCAAAACCCACTGTAGTTCCCTGGCATGAAGACGTGCCCATGGTACAATTGCTATACAGGACACCATCTTCCCCAGGAGTTGTGACAACAATGGCAGGGTGACCACCCGCTCTCTACGAACCCGATGAACTAGGGCCCATATGCTGTCCTGTCGTTCCTGTGACAGATAGACTGTACAAGTGTTTGTGTCAATGACCGCCCCCAAATGAAGGAGGTGGGTGGATGAAACCGTCTGGCTTTTCTGAAAATTGACAGAAAACTCGTGAGTCTGAAGGGCCGTGATGGTGTAGGCTAGGTCTGATTGAGCCTGCTGGAAGGATGGAGACTGTATTAGAATATCGTCCAGATAGCACTGGACATGGATTGGAATTTGTCTCAAGTGGGCGGCCAGCACTGCCAATATTTTTGCGAACACTCGAGGGGACCGAGGAGAGACCGAATGGAAGGGCTCTGTATTGGTAATACTGGTGGGCACAGCAAAATCTGAGGAACCTGCAATGCCCAGGGAGGATAGGAATGTGTAAGTATGCCTCCGTTAAGTCTATTGATGTCAGGAAGTCCCCTTTTCTGATGCTGGCTAGGATCGATTAAAGCGACTGCATCTTGAACTTCCTGTAAGTTAGGTAGTAGTTTAGACTCTTTATATCCAAAATTGCCCTCCAGCCCGCCAAAGTCTTTGGAACAACAAAAAGATTGGAGTAAAACCCCTGCCCCTTCTGATCCCCCAGCACTGGTTCTATGGCCTTTATCTGTGATAAATGGGAAATGCCTCTGACGTGAGGTCTGCTTTGCTCGTGTTCTTGGGGGTGGGGCAAGACCGGAAATGTTCTGGAGGACTGGACCAGAATTCCAGGGCTAGACTGTGAGTGATGGCATTTAACACTCAGGAGCCTATGGTGGTGTTTTACCATACGTTGGTATAGAGCAGCGGTTCTCAACCTGTGGGTCGCGACCCCATTTGGGGTCGAATGACCATTTCACGGGGGTTGTCAAACAACGCAGTCCGCCATTTTTTTCCCCTTTTCCTTAGCTGTGCTACTCCCTTTTATTCTATTGGCTTTTGAAAGCCAGGAGTATAGACTCTCTTGAATAGAGTCTAATTCTATTCAAAAGCCAATAGGAATTGTCCAGGCTGTCTCTGCCTTGCTGAGCCCGCCAAAAGTCCCATTCTGCAAACAGTGCTGCAAGTTGTCTGCAGCGAAGGCGAGCTGTCTGGAAGTTTCCACCCCTCCCTCCTGAGCAACTACTAAAAGTGTAAGTAAAAGAGGGCCAGGGGTGGGAGGTGGGAGGCCGGCGGGCACAGGGAGGGTTGCTGGCCCACGTGGGGCCCGGCGGGTACCTTACCTCCCTTGGACTGGGCCAGCTGGTGGCCCAGCCAATGGTCGGCCTGCTCCGTCTCTGCCGCTTGCCAGCTACGCCTCGGGTGGCGCAGGGGGAGGTACCACGCATGCGCAGCGCTTCCGGGCAGGGAAAGTCCTCGACTTACGACCGGTTGGGTAGTCCTCAACTTACGACCGGTTGGGGGTCGTGGCATTAAAAAGGTTGAGAACCACTGGTGTAGAGGGACAGTTGACTACCTATGGGGGAAGCATCCCTGGAGTTACTTAGTCCTTCTGAAACGGTACCCTCCTGAGCCTCGAAAGGACCGCTTGGTCTGGAACTGTGTTTTGGCCTTGGGTGCGGGGCGGTCCTGCTGATGGTGTTGTCTCTGGGTAAAGGTACGAGGGGTTTGAGGCCAGTCCCAATTCGAAGCTGGATGAAAGGACTGCCTGCGAAAATAACGGTGTGAAGTACCGCCACCTGGTCGCCTACCCCCCCTCTTACTCATATTTATCATGGTTTTAGGTTTGTCCTTGCCCTCTTCAGACTTCACCGAAGAGATGTCCCCCATTATAAAGCTTAGTAGCCAGACGCCACTTAGCCTTCAGGTCCGCACGCCAGTTCTTGAGCCATAGAAGTCTACGGGCTGAGATGTCTGCTGCTATGGCACGTGAGGAATACCTTGCAACGTGATGGGAAGCGTCAGCCATGTACTGTGATGTGGCCACTAACTTACCCAGGTTCTGATGGGCACGAACCTGGTCAGGGGGCAGCAAGTCTTGGAGCTCACGCAGCCATATGATGGAGGCCCGGGCAAAGGCGGCCAGGGATGTAGATGCCTTGATCGCCCATGCCGATGCCTGATGGGATCTGCAAAAGGCAGATTCAAATTTCTTGTCCTCTGCTTTTAGGGGTTCGGCCATGTCCCCTGGAACAGTGGAATTAGAAAATAGAGAGTTTAGTGGTTCATTTATTAGAGGGACCTCCAGTAAGGATGCGAAGGAAGGTGACACATTAAATAGATTCCTCTCTGAGACCCCCGGAGTGGGAAGAGATCCTAGGTTTGCCCACTGCTTCTGTACCGTATTGCAGAAGAAGGGGGGAGCAGGGAATAGGCTTCTGTGTCACCACCGGCTCAGAATACAGTGGGTTCGGGTCCTTGGCTGTAGAAAGAACCGGCTGAGCCTCCTGTTCCAGGGCGATATTAGCTGAAGTGCACACCTTGAGGAGCAGCGAATCAAACAAAGATTGGTCAAATAGGCCTGTGAGAGGTGCTGGATCTGGAGGAGAGACATCCTCATCGTCTGACAGGAATCCACATAGATCGAAATCCTCATAATCTGATTCCGAAGAAGCCTGCTGAAGAAACGCAGGGTCCTCTGCCTGATGGAATGGCCATGAAGGGGTTGCAGGAACTTGTTGGGGCCACTGACCAACTGAGGTCATAAACTGAGCAAAGGCCTGAGCCATCATGGCCTGAAATTGATCCGGCCACGCTGCCGGTGGCTCAGAGGGGCGGAACCCTGCTGCAGTGGGCGTAAAGCCTGTGTCCGATTGTAACGTGCTTGGAGTGGCAACTCTCTGTGACTCTAGACCCTAAGTATAATGGGTTCTAGCTGTATGGTCTCCCGTTGAAGGGACCAGATCCTTGGAGCTAGGTGAGAGGGAACTAACTGGGGCTCAAATAGCGACATCACAGGTGGAGGAGGCGTGCTAATATCCGCGTCACCTGGAGCCGGTTGATGTGCCCTGGAGAATTCCTTTTCTAGGGCCTGGCGCCTGCTCGCCTCCTTTTCTGTTTTTGAGATCTTTCTATTGGACTGGGCCTTGGCCTTCAGCCTCCCTGCCACCTCCATTGTGGAGGATTTTTGTTTCTTCCTGGTGGGGGGGTCAGGAATGCCCTGGGCCTGTTGAGGGTTGGAATTATCTGACATCCTATTAGAGGAACACAAATGTTGGAGATACACCTGCCAACAGTGGAATTAAAATTACTACCACTGCCCAAATGGACAGAGAAAGGCTCCAACGAATGTCCCTCTAAACACCAGTGGCTGATAGCATTAGGTGCTATAGCAAGGCCACCTGTGGTGACTCAGTGCCCCTAATGCTATAAGACACTCCTGACCGGTCCCCTCCCTCCAGGTGATAGGATCCTGTCATGGAATCCAGCTACTGGAGGGGTGGGGGACAAATTCTCAGGCAATGTGGCCCCATCGAGCTGGATTGCCCTCCCCAGAACCAATACAAAGGGAGCTATCAGTCTGCCAAGCTGCAATTGTGTGTGCAGACAAAATGGCGGCAGCGCTGAATTTGCACCCAATTTAACCGCCACTAGGCCTATAGATCGCAGCTATTTGCCAAGTATGTAAATTAAGCCGTTGTGCCTCGCCAAAATGGCAGCTGCGCATTTTTGCGCTCAGATGGCTCCGATAAACTGAGCAAGCCCCGGCCAGAACGATGGTCTCTGGCGCTGTGCCAAACAGCTGAGGGGCTGAGAAAGGGAGGGAGAGCCTGTCAAGCACAAGGATAAAACAGCGTTTTCTGGCGCTGCGTTACGGCAGCGATCGGCAGAGGCAAACAACGGAGCTAGGAGTTGTTCTGGAGAATCGGGTAAGCAGTCTGCTAACGGAATTTGGCCTCCGGCTGCAGCTAACTCTGTCGGAGTGAGGGAAAAGGACTGCGGCTGTTTATGCTATTTCCAGCTCTGCGTCGATCAGCTGGTGTAATTTGAGCCGTCGGAAGGACTTGCGCTGAAAGCCAGCCATGCCAGATCATTGACAGGCTGAGCCTGCAGGGATCCCTGAAGGCCGGGAGGGAACTACCCTCAGCCCCAATCTATGCGACCTCCTGTAATTGGCTAAATTCAAGGTATCCAATTTTTAAAACTTTGGTGAAATGTCCAGATTCATTCTTAAGTATTGTGATGTACAGTAGGTCTAAAGGAAGGAAAATCCACTAGGAATTATACAACCTGCTGCTAATCCTGGAAAGGAGCACAATTTACGTGTCTGCTGAGCAAGAGACTAAGTCATAAACTAGGGTGCTCTTGCACAGCAGAGGTGTGGCAACTTTCCAGACTTAATCTTTCCAGGTTAAGACAACCCATCAGTGGATTCTCCATCCAATCATGCTGGAGAACAGCCCATTTTGTTGAAAGTGGATTATTTTCTAAAAGGGAATGCATTCCACGTTGGAAAGTTATAACTTTGGAACATTTTTCACATCTCTAGAGGCTTGTTTATAGAAAAACCTAAATCCACCATGATCACCTGAACCAATCTTCTATCCAAAGGATGTACAGAAAGGGTACTTAGAACATGCCCATATGACAAATCTGGAATATGTTAGTAAACCTAATACTGTATCAGAAAGTAGCATCTGGGTGCAGAGAACATATAATCCGATAATGTAAAATATAATTATATTTCCATTAGATACTTGTTTCCCAAAGCATTACCGTTTTGCTACCATTAATGAGAAAAGTGAAATACATCAGGTGTATTGTTTTATATTATATATTCTGATTTATTAAATTTCTCAAGAATGAGATATGCTTACAGACGATGTCATTTAGAAATGATACTGCATCATCTATTAAAAATGCTTCAACTCCTCTAACAGAAAGTGAGTACACCTAAACAAAATGTGAAAATTAACACTGAAATTAAACTGAAATTAATGCTGTCGAGCCAGCCAACTCCTTGTTAGTTACTGTTGTAGTTTAATTTAAAACACATATACTAAATTACTTCCAAAATTCAAGTTTTTTGTTTAAGCAAGTGGAAATCTAATACCGTTAAGTCGCATTTCCGGATCACAACTTACACATGTTGAAATGATATATTAACTAAAAATATATAGTAAATGCTACAAAGCTTTTTTCAGTCATAGCTATTTTCCAGCTAGTAAAGCGTACCAAAATGCCTTCTTTATTTCATAAAGAGAATGGAGAAGGGATGGATATGTAGAACAGGTACAAGGAAATAAGAATCATAGTCTTAAACAGGTTACACAGAACTCTCACGGACTTCTTTGAGGTCTTCTTCTTTCACGTAACTGATTCCCCCGTTTGTTTCAACAATGGAAAGAGCTTTGAAAAAAGTATTCCTTTGGCTGTGCAAATCTGCTCCCACACAAGTGGTGCATCTGCGAGTTAAAGCATAGATAAGGTTGTGTACAGAATTTAGTAGATGTGTTCAAATCAGGGTACTGGAGCATTATCCTGGAAGAGGTGGCATACAACAGCAAGACAAAAGATAAAGGTGAGGCACCCCTTCTCTCTACAGCCTAATTGATATTCTCAGATCGAAGGGTTGGTTCAAAAATCCACCCTCTTCAGAAAGAAGTCACAGTAACCATTCTATATATAAACAGACGGTAGCCACATAGTTTATTTCTCACAGTTCTCCTGACAACTGAACATTATTTAAGAACAGACTGTATACACAGATAAGAAGAAACATACAAAATGTTTTAAATGATGCACAACAAAATCGAGCAGTATAAAAGAATGCATGTGAAGTCTTGCTCACTATTCAGGCTAAATTTAATCACCTTGTTTAAATAGTAATAAAAATACAATCTTTCATGGACCTTGTGCATACTACAAAAGAGGAAAATTATTATCATATATGATTTATATTAGGCAGTTTTCTTTGATGAGTTGCATTAACAACTCTAAATACAGAGGCAGAAGGCTGTGTATTCCATAAGAGTTAATGGTGGGGATTTAGAAACTTTACACAGTTACTACCACTGGCACTTCTCACCATAGTTTTGTACACAACACATGGTCATTTTATATAACATTACATTTAAAAATATATCTGCATGACAATTTTATTATATTCACACACCATGAGCTGGTTAAGGAAGCAGTGCCACAGTTGCCTCCTGTAGTGCTTCACTCTCAGTAAATAAGTTTGTGGTAAAAAGGAAAAAAAAAAAAAAAAAGGAGGAGGTAAAAGAAACATCTATGTAATTAAGCAGCTCCAAGGCCTATCAGGACCAACCCTGGGACAGTGATTGTTTTATGAGTAGTCCTAGAAGCAAACACTGCCACAGGCTAAAACTTTGCTGAAATAAGCCAGTTTTCTGTGTGGAGACTATTTTCCACAACAAAACTGCAAACTACTAAACTGCTGCAATGTAAGTAATTTCATCACCTGTTCACCGCATAAAAGCCAAGTTCTTTCAGCCTCTGGAATTGACTATGCTTAATGTGTGCTTTCTTTTCTGGCCACACTTTTGTAACTCATCTCTTGGGTTATTGTTTTTTTTTTTTTTTAAAGATTAATGAAGTGAAGAAAATCTGCCCGGTAAAGCCAACTGCACACTAGGAATGTTCAACCTCTGTTTAGTGACCTAGTAACAAGACGGGTCAGAGAGCTGTATTTTGTGAAGGGCACCTGGGAAGCTCTCATGCAGTGGATGACATTCCTGGGAAAGTACATGCCTTTCCATAGTGGGCACAGAATCAATGACTGTGCCGCTGTTGGGTTTTCAGAAGTGACACTATGTTTCAGGTTGCACATCTGCTTTCCTTGTCATCTATTGGCAGGAAAGTAGTTGGGGTCAAGATAATTATAGCTGGGGCCTTGGGACATGCAATAGTCTCTATCTAAAAACATTTCTGCTCTGTATATAGGCTCCAATCGGTGATTTTCCTTGTGAATGTCTGTTTCGTGTAGACTGAAAGAAAAAGAAAAAAAAACATTATTTGTGAAATATGGCACTGCTCATCATCTACTCACTATTTTAAACTGGATATATTTAAATTCCTATCGGAATGAATGGCATATATCAGGAAGGTACGTTTTTCAACATGAATGCCTACCCATGGAGCTAGTCACTTTTAGAAAAATAATATGCTTATTGTAAAAAGAAAGAAAGAAGCAGGGAGCCAAAGAAATTAAGAAATTAAGACATTGGATAAGAAAAAGACAGTATCTAACTGCAGTTATCACTAATATTACGACCTATACTTTTCCATACTTTCCTACACTTGCAAACATGGATTTTTCCATGTCTATGCACTTGCTTCATACATCACCTTTTCTTTAAATTTCTCATCTCTTTATTTGAAGACCTCATCAACTTCATCTAACCACATCTTTCTTAGTCATTTCCTTCCTCTCAACTCATTCACTTTTCTTCTGTGTGTTTGTTTTGCAAGTCAATTCACATTTGTTCTCTTACTACCAACCACTTCAAAATATTTCTTTTGTACATTCTGTATTTAATCCAAATTCATTCAGCATCCATACATTCTTGGCTCTACCTTTTCCTGTTTAGCCCACACATTTTTAAGTATCTCTTTCTACGGCATTCAGCTTGGTTTTATTCTTCTCCCAAGATACATTATGACAGAAACAGATTCTCATATATAGCTATTTTACCTTCTCTTGACATTCCTTTCTTGCAACAAATAGCATCCATTATCTTTCTACCAGCATCTGCACATCTTAACATTTCTCTATTCATTTTCCCATTTTTAAAAAAATATTCTACATATGTTCCTATCTTTAATAAATATTCTGCACATATTTATCTACTTGTTCCAGCATCTGCTATTTACATATTTAGAGTTAAGTTGCAATAGTTTCCCTCCCCCCCCCCCACATATACAGATTTCACCTTGGACCTTCAATGTGTAACTTTTGCAATCCAAATTTGTGGTTGCATCATACAATATATCTAACATAAAACCTTAGGGTTTATACAGCCAATAAACATGCGCACAAAAGAACATGAACATTTATGTCCCCCTACAAACATATATTTAAAATTATCACAAGCATCTCTTATATATTCCAAAGACGTTATGAACTCTATGTGTTGTAAGATGGACATTTAAAAATAAAGCCCACATAACTGTCAATGCTGGTCTTCAGGACATGCTGCTTACCAGTCAGAACAAGAATCACAAAAATCCAAAGACAGTTCTGCAGGGCAGTCTTGGCAGTGCCACCGAATGCCTTGAATTGGATCAGTTCCACAGTTATCACACTGAAAAGAAATTTAGCAAAGTGATCTCAGGGATTTCCCTCCAAAAGCAAACAGCTTGCCAGATTAATAGTTTTACTGCATAGCTAACATTACTGTAAAATAAAATTATTTTTCTTTTAAGTTCCCCACTTCTCAACATTATGACAAAGCAGCAAACTACAAGCCTATATGTCAATATTTTAAACTTCGTTTTCAATCAGTTTCTTTCTTTTGCCTCTTCTCAGCTTTTCCAATTGTTTTCTCATACAGTATTGTTCTGCCTCCTCCAACTAAAGTGCTCCTCTTTTCATTCCCCAGCAAATTCCTATATTTTACTCCATTGTGCTACAAATTTGCTTTCATCTCTCCCATTCCTCCTGTATTAAATTCACTTAATGACTAAGGGAGAAAAAAATAAAATGTTTTCACTATCTTTTAATTTAAGGTTCACTGAGAAGGACAAGTGATTTTAGATCCAAATTTGGTTATCACTGTGATATAAGCAAACAGCAAATTCTTTTCTCTGATTTTCAGATATCCACATTATTATTGAAGACAAAAAACTTCATGGGGTATCTAAGAAGTTCAATTAGCCAACATGAGCTAGGAATGATGAGCAGTTTTTGTCTAATAAATCAGAAGCCATTGGATTGGGGAGGTATACAAAACAAATTACCTAATTTAAAAACAAAAAAAGCATACTACTAATTTCCAAGCTGTAACGCTCAGGTAGAACATCGCTTTCCAGAAATTGTAAAAGGAAGACTTCTGCAAACTGCTTACGATGTTCTATTAATATATTAAAATAACTTGTAAGGTTTCCTCCCAAACAGTTGGTAGAGTACAGGTTTGAATATATAGTTTGATTATATAACATAATCAATAATTGTGTATGTGTAAAATTTGGTGTATTACATTTACAGACCTCAGATATATCTTCCATTAGATCAGGGTAATCATAATAGTCTAACTCTTTGAAGTTTTACTTACGTTGCTTAGGAAACTTAATGCTGAACCCAGATTAGGATCTTATTTTCCAAGGAAACCACCATTTAGATAACTGAGGAAATATGAGGCCTTTGGCATTTTTACCAACCTTAAAACCAATGTGCTGAACAAAGCCACTTTCTGCATGCATTTGTTGCATCTTCTGCTTCCTCAGCTTTTTAAATTTCAGCAGCTCTTTATATTCTGGTAATTCACGATATGCTATAGGGATACTTTCTTCATCCTATTTCAGAGAAAGAGAAAATTGCAACTTTTAAAGTTACAGAAAGAAGGAGTGAGGTAAAAGAAACCACGCTTCCTAAACAGACTCCAGAATAAATGGCATTCTATGATGTGACTGCTCATGGCTGGTATATTGGAAAATGGCTCAAGATAGTTTACAATTGCCCTAATAATTCCATAAACATTAATTTGGTGTATTTTGCTTAGTACCACAGTGCCAAATAGTTCAGAATTAAATTGACTCAGAATTCTGAATACTATTGAAATACGACTTCTAGTATGAGAAATTTTAATGCAGCTTTGATTTTTGTCATTTTATTGTTTCCTTATAAACCAGAACATTGAAATAGGAGATTTAATAGTGGAAGAACAAAATGCCCAAAGACTTTGTAAAATGGAAAAGAAACCCTGACTTCTAAAGTGATTTGTCTCATGAATTTTTTCCATAAAAAAATAAAACCAGGAGTTGTCTTATGCTTTCCTGTAATGAGGGAAGGGACTAGGCATGTATGTGTGTGCACAGATCTTACAAAAGACTGTCCATTATATCTAGACAAATTAGAAGAGATAGGCCTGCCCTTCCCTGATCAGGTTTGGCCTAGTACAGGGGTAGGCAATCTTGGCTTTTATGACTCGTGGACTTCAACTCCCAGAATTCCTGAGCCAGCTATGCTTGCTCAGGAATTCTGGGCTCAGGAATTCTGGGAGTTGAAGTCCACGAGTCATAAAAAAAAAGTCCTGCTTGCTCAGGAATTCTGGGAGTTGAAGTCCACGAGTCATAAAAGAGCCAAGGTTGCCTACCCCTGGCCTAGTAGAATGTATAAATCAGTCTGTTTGAGACACCCATTGCTAATTTGAAAAGGAAATACAGATAGTCCTCAACTTACGACCACAGTTGAGTCCCAAATTTATGTTGCTAAGCAAGACATTTGTTAAGTGATTTTTGCCCCCATTTTACGGCCTTTCTTGCCCCGGTTGTTAAGTGAATTGTTGCAGTTGTTAAGTTGGTAACATGGTTGTTACGTAAATCTGCTTCCCCATTAACTTTGCTTGTCAGAAGGCTGCAAAAGATGATCACATGACCCCAGGACACTGAAACTGTCACAAGTCAGTTGCCCAGTGTCTGAATTTTGATCACATGACGAAAGGCAATGTTATAATGGTTATAGGTATGAAAAACGGTCATAAGTCACTTTTTTCAGTGCTCATGTAACTTCGAATAGTTACTAAAGGAACGGTTGTAAACTGAGGTCCATCTATACTGTCTTACTTTTCTCTCCTTCAGATCGAAAACACTTGGGTTTCTATTGCATTTAAACAGACATAGGTGCATTGACCTTTTACATATACAGCCATTTCTGGGTCATTTATATTAATTTATAGAGCTTTCTTACATAGCATTTAAAAAAAATCAGTTTAAATGCAAAACCTACTGATGGTTCTTCTTCTACTGTACTGGCTATGTGACTGTGAAAACAGGATCTATCGTCATCTTCATCCATGAACACCGGAGGTTCATGGGATGTCATGAAAGTTGAAGGCTTGAAGAGATGTTTATTCAAAGGATGTTGCCGTCTATTAGAGGACTGGAATAAAAATAAGGATATGTGTAAAGGTGGCTTTATATACTTTTTATAGCACCACTTCAGAAAGAAAGCTTCACATATTATTAGAGTGAGAAAAATATTTCTAATTTTCAACTAAAGTTCTTCTTTTCACAAAGCAAAAAACCAACATATTCTGCAACAATGTATTTCAGTAGTTAATTGCTGATGGAGATTCCTAATCATTGGGTTCTTCCCTCCTACCAAAGAAAGGAGAGATAATCAATCCTAGGTTTTCACAGCTAAGCCTCATGTTTAACTATTCTCAGCGCATCCTTTGCTCCAGATTAAGATGAGACAACTTGAATTAGTATTATATAGCATGAAAATATAAAAGACAGAATCTTCTCCCAATACAATAACCTATGACCATCAAGTAGGAAGGCAGAATAAGATCTTACACTGGATGACATGTGCCAAAACAGGTTAATTAATGTGTGGCTTTGTTATCTCTTCTAGGCAAAAGAACCTTCATATTAAATGTCCAATGTTCACTTTAGGGACAGAGATGCGACCAATTTTAAAACTTGACATATGAAATGAAGGAAAACCAATGAAACAGCACTAATTAAGTATTTCTGAGAAGCCCCATATGAAGACCTGACAAATGGATGGAAAACTATATGAATTCTGGTAAGGGGAATTTTAATGTGAAATGGCTTAGATAAACATTGAGTCATATAACTCATGAAAATACACGTTCTTGTTAGTAGTTATTGTGAAATGTATAGTCTGCCCCCCCCCTTCTGAAAATGAGAGGGGTGGGAAAATTATATTAAGAGGCTTGAACAATAGATGTAAGTCCTGAGCATTTTGTGCATAATTCACTTTCTGACATCACCCAAACACATATAGAGATTATGAAAGATGAAGGTAAAATAAATGTCTAAAGCTCATGAAAGTTTTGGGTTTTTTTATTAAAAAGGAATCAGCATGGATATTCTAATGGAATAGGTACAGCTCTTTTAAATAAGTTGTTCTCAGCTCTAAAACCATTTTTGGCTAAAAACTGCTCCTTCAGTTTGGCGTGTACAAGTGGGGGCACCAGTGCAATGCACTATGTGGTATCCTGTCATGAGCAGCAGTATCGGTGTGATGCACCACGTGGCCCCCTGCCACGAGGGCTGCAGAAGATATCTTTAGCTATCCAACTTCTGAATAATGTATGAGGCTTTGCAGCAATTGGAAACCTATTAATGTAGGAACAAGAAACTGCTGCTTCTGTCATATCTGCACGAAGGTAGATGAAAGGCAACTGCCTGATCTGTGCCAACATAAATCTTGCCATAATGGTTATTCACAACGGTCTCTGTGGCAACTAGGACAGTTTATCTTTTTGTTATTATTCATTGTATGGATAGCTGAGATTTTATTTTGTTTTACTTGTTTCACCATTGGAAGCCATGTGCAGAGCAAGATAGCAAAGATGACATGTCTACAAAAGAAGAATATTATCCCTCTTCCCTGTCACAGGAACAATTGATGAAGAAACTAAAGCAAAACAAACAAACAAAAAAACATTAGAAAGAAAGTGAGCGATCTAAAAAGAAAACAGAGCAAAAATTCAGAGGAGCTGGAGCAGCAAACCCTCCCTTATGGAAAGGCAAAGAACTGAGAGAAAATGTAGCAGCATAAGATCTGTTAAAAATTAGGTCACATGGTTCTTACCTTTCATGGATGGTAGGAAGAAAAAATACTTATTCAACCAACCAATCACTTCCCTTTAATCAGTTCACAAACATCCATAAGTATATAAATACTGGAAAACTATGTAAATGATAGTTTAAGAGGATTAAGAGATTACACTACCATTCTTTCTCATAAAAATCATACAATTGTTCAAATTATTCCTGACCCCAAGCACTAATTCACAACTTGCCAGAGACTCCAGAATACGATAGAAAGGAAATGTAGATAGGATTATTAGCATACTGTTATTATTACACACACATTCCCCAGTCTTGCATAATGTCTCCCAGTAGTTTCATATAAATACTGAAAGCATCAGAGGCAAAATCAAAACTGGTATAGCACAAAGATAAAGGGATTGAGCATAAGTCTCACAACATTACTTTTAGGGAGACTAAAAATATCCTCACCTAAGCAAGCATAAAAGAAATCCATAATTAATAATATAAAAGGTCACAAGCATAACTAAAAGGAACAAGACCCTATGCTTAGTTCCTGACAAAAATAATTTATAGACAGCTTCAAGACTGTTTCATTCAAAAACCAGGTATGAAACCAGACTGAACTGGTTTTGAACTTTTAAAATTAGTTGCTGTAGGTGTGCTCAAACCTCTTAGCTAAACAAAAATGCTATATGCAATAACTGATGATTATTTAAAACATTTAAATATGACTTTTTAAGCAGAAGTGAAGAGATACCATTTTTAAAGAATGAGAAAAAATGTGAGCTGCATAAAAACCTTTTAACAATATCTTTGATATCTATTTGTTATAACATTATTCTCAGCTAATCACAAATATTTTGGAAAATAAATTGTTCAATTAGTCATTTTTCCAAAACAGTATATTTAGTATCAATTGTTCCCAAAGTGTAATTTGTACATACAGCTTTCATAATGACATTTTGCCACCTTAAATTGTCAACTCTACAGAAACATTTTGTGCTTTAAATTTTAAAGAAACAGACATTGATTTAATTTCACTAATGCATAAAATAACTTCATCATTACCAGGTATTAGGCACTGTTTCATAAATATTTCCATGCCAGATTCCATATTGCCTTCAACACTGGCAGAACTTCTAATGTACTAACAAGTTCTCAAAAATTCAGGGAGATATTCAGAGATGTATCTGCCTTGAAAGGAGATCAAGCTGAAAGCGTATAGCCCAATCAAGCATCAGACGTTTACCACGGAAAATATTTTATGACTTTTGTATCATGTCATAAAATGTTTTATAATGTTTATGTCATAAAATGTTTTATAACATTGAAATTTGCCAAATTTCAATTCCGCAGGAGTCATGGGTCCTGGATTTTGGACTCACTTTGTAAATTAACACAATTGAGGTACCTTGGTTCAAAAACTGTTGCTCTGCTGATCATTTTGCCTAATTAAAGGTTATACGCAAACAGGAGAGTTTCAGTTGTATATAGTTTTCCACAATAGATGCGCATGGTCTGTTTTCTGACAAAATTCACATGCTAGCAAAATGATAGGATAGCATAATACAGATTAAATTTCTATACCAAGAAAGAGAAGCTAAATATTCAAGCTAGCTTTAGAAAAGGCCAACAAACCTGAAACATTATTGTTGATTCACAATGTACAATTGATAAAGCCCCCAAAAAGTTGATTGTGTCAATCATGTCAAGCAGCGAATTTGCTTAGAAAAATGGGAAATCCAGAACATCCCACTGTCCTTGTGAGCAACTTATAGAAAGGTCAAGAAGCTACAGTATGGACAGAACATGGTGAAACATGGCTTCAGGTTGGCAAAGGAATGAGACAAGTCTGTATATTCTCTCCTTATTTAATTGACCTATATGCTCTCTGTGTTTGTGCTTATGTGTGTGTATGTATATATAGATGTATATATAGATAGAGGGAAGCTGAATTGAAAGGTCAACATGACTTTAAAATCGGAAGAAGAATCATCAATAAACTGTGCCATGCTGATGACATCACCCCAAAGTAATCAAAGTAAAGAAGTTCAGTGGGAAAAAAATGATTTTGCTTTTAATTTCAGTCCGAATTAATGACAACAGGGAGAGCAATCAGTCTTAGAACTGAAAATGAAGATATAAAAGTGGCAGATAGCTTCTGCCTCTTAGGATCAACCATTAACAGTAAAAGAACAAGTAATCAAGAAATGTGCTGCAAACCAGCACTTGGTAGAAGAACTAGGAAGGTTTGAAAAAGATACTCAATGCAGCAATGTCTACTCCTACAAAGATCAGAATTGCTCATGCCACAATATTGCCCGTGGCACTCCATGGAAATCAAAAGTTGGATTCTGAAGGCAGGATTACCAATTTCTCATGGCATGTTTATTAAAAGCCTAGAAATGGAAGGAAAACCAATTGGCAATGTGGCCTTCATACGAAAAATATTAGGCACAGAAAAGAATCATCAGATGGCAGATTGCTGTTATTGTTAAAGTGCTGTATCTTCAGTGCCATGCAATGATCAAGAAGGATGCAAAATGAAGCAGTTCCCCAACACACACACAAACTGCAGTACAAGAGAAATTAAAATCACAACAGATTCTCATATCAGGAAATATTTCTGGGGAAAGAGGCTAAGACAGTGGAATAAAATGACTATTAAAAAGTAAACCGGTTGGGAGTTCTGTCAATATACAGGGATGAAATAGGGTTCCTACGAAAAAATGTTTAGTTGTAGAAAATTCTGACCAAGGAAATTTCTGATCAAGCAGGTTGAAGTACCAATATGTGTAATTCTGAAAGGCTATAACTGAAAAAAGCAGGTCGTGTACCCATGATCTATTCATTTTAAAAAGATGCTAACTGTAGTACAAGATAATGTGGCTGTCATGTAAGAAGCCTGGAATTTAAATGACGGAAAGGGCAATGATAGAAAAGATCTGAAATTATGATTGGCAAAAGAATGTAAATACAGAGCATATCACTAAATTAAGGTAAAGGGTAGTTTTGCACCAGTGTTCACAGTCAACAATCTTTATTCATGTGTAGGAAGATCAGAGTTCAGTTCCTAACCACGCCATATTGAATGATGACATCAATTCTACTTAAAATAAAAAATTCTGCATAGAGACTGGGGTCTTTGATTTCACAAACTTCTATTCATATTCAGTTGGACCCAATTTGAGAATCTGCTTCAACTCAGATTTAGAGCATTGCCTAATGATTTGGGGCCCAAATTTTAATTTTTCTTTGGAAACCCAGTTATCACATTAACTGTCACTAAAAAAAAAATAACTATTTTTTTGCTCGGCATCACCGGATGGTTTCATGAACAATGGCTTTTATCATGGACTGAAGGACAGCAAATCTTGGAAATTAATTCAAACTCTTGTGATTTACCTTTTTAGAGTATAAATACAAGTTTGGTGTTCTGCCTGGAACTGGAATACCAGCTTTAGTCAGTTTTATGAAATACTTCTGCACTCTGCTGGCAACCTAAAGACAGGGGAAAAAAATCTATTAGAAAATATATAAAGATAGAATTCTTGAACACTAAATAATTATGTACGCTAATACTTAAGAAAAATAAATATGAATGACTCCTCCCGCTACCAAGCTATTTTCTATACTATGAAAATTCAAGAGCAATGTACTCTTCTCCACTCATAAGGACTCTCCACCCTCATTTTCAAATCTCTCATCAAAACCAACTCCATTAAAAGTTGCCTGAATTTTCAGACTTCCGGTTCCGCCTGGTAGGAACTGTTATTTGTCAGCATGGGACCAAACATCTCTGTCCTTCAGCCAATCAACTGAGCTTGTCACGGTTCTGTTCCAATATTTGGAGACTGTGGAGATCAGGATGGAAACAGTCTGACTCAACCTGCCAAATTGAGTGTTTTTGCAATTTGGGTCTGCTAGATCCCAGAACGGAAAACTTTCTATCTTTGCTTCTAAATAGGGTTGAACTCCCCTGCGCTGACTTATTAAACAAGTTAAGGGTCTTCCTAGATTCCTAGTTCCGGCTTGAAGAGCAGGTGGCAGCTGTGGCAGAAAGATCTTTGCACAAATTTGTCTTGTAGGCCTGCTTGCTGTCACTTTGCCCTAGTCACTTTCCATCGAGACTATTACATCATATGCTATACATGGGGTTGCCCTTGAAAGCCATCTGGAAGCAACAAATGGGCAAAAATGCAGCATTCCAGGTAGTTATGGGAAGGTGCCCATGCATCATTATGTAGCAAGGAAAATTGGCTTCCTTTAAGCTTTTAGATGTTCAAGGTACTGGATGCCACCTACAGTATAAAGCCCTACATGGCACCTAACTGTTATTTGCAGAATTGCCTCTACCCAAGACATGTCAAATTTGTGACATCGCGCAACATATCGGGACAGTTTTGCCATTGCTGGCAATGGGGTAGGTGTGGCTTCCAGATGATGTGTCCGGCCTGCGGGCCGGCAGTTTGACACCAGCTCTACCCAATGATATCTGCCTGTCCCACACATTCTAACAGGCAGGCACACTTCTTTAAAACAATGCCATTTGATGGGGCTCAGGAGACATGTCTTTCGCATTTTGGCATCTGCCCTGTAGAATGATCTCTACCTCCACACCTGACATATGGCTGACCCCAATCTTGTTGGCCTTCAGAAAGGCAGCAAAAACTTGGCTTTTATCTCAGGCTTTGGGGCAGGAATGAGTGGAACGGCATCTATGGAAAGCCATCTATTGTATTTGAATTGTATTTGCTTAGAAAAAACACAATTGTTTCATTTGTTTTAAAACCTGTTTTACCATATAAAAGAAACTATTTATTAGTGTCTAAAAATTAACAGTAATGCAGCTCATTACCTGCTTTGCAGTTCTATTACCCAACTCATCTGCAATTTTTTGCCATCGCCGAGATTCTATTTCCTCTGGAGGATATTTCAAAAGTAATTGTTCAAGTTTTTTCTGAAATGATGAACAATGAAAGTTGTCAATATGATTTGATTTTCACACACACACACACACACAAAAAAAATATCTAGTCATCTTTAGTGGAAACTGCACTAGACGAAAGAGGTATAGAGACAGAACAGAAAAACAAGATGAATACTATAGGATTTAAAATTACAGTTATTGCATTACCTGTTCTTCTATTGTCCATAGCTGATTAAAAGTTTCAGGTTTGGTCTCATCACAAAGTCGCCCCCTTATCATCTGCTTAAATATAGTATATAACAAGATAGGAATTTAGATAATGTCCATAAATGAATTTCAATCAAATAAAAAGAGTTGTCACACGGTTACCAAAATAATCACCTATCGCACCACAGTATATCAAATTAAACATTCTATTGATAGCAACTACAAATATTAATGCCATCCTAGGACTTGATTTCAAATTATATCTCATATTCATATTTTCTATTTCTTTATCAGGTTTGATAACTGAACCTAAAATAGAATGGAATCCTGTCTCTTCAGCTCTGCCCTTTCCTCTTGGCATCCTTAGCCCTTTCTTCAGCCCAAGGAGCAAACAAAATATTCAGAGAGTGCTTACACCACACTTGCATTTTCTTCTTTGGTACCACCTCCCCAAGCTTTAATGTGTTTTGGGTTTATCCTTCTTACTACAGAGATGGACAATTATGGAAACTTTAACACCTGTGGATTTCAACTCCCAGAATTCCTGAGCCAGCATGAAATCCACAGGTCATAAAGTTGATATAGATGCCCATCCCTGTCCTAATATTGACCAAAACCCTCCACTTTTTATTATTTCCTTTAGCAATTATTCCTTCTCATTATGTTGGCAAAACAAATGGATGATGCATAGTTCTTGAACAGAATGATCAACATTCATAAACCCATATATGATTTTAAAGAGAAAAATCTGAACATGCATAATCAAAAATAATCACTTCATATAACTACCTAATTATTCTTTCTTTCTAAAGTACTATTCTTTTACACCTCATTTGCTCAACAGGAACCTCTAGTTTAAAACCCATTTTTTTCCACTGAAGCTGAACTAGCAACACTTTGCTCTTCAACAACTATTACTAATCATAACCAACTTGTAACAGCCAACCACCAGCTGTTTTTTCCCCCATGAAACCCTTTTTCTCCTCCGTTTCTGATATCGAGAGATTTTTAAAGCCTTTAGTCCTCAGAGTCAAGTTACCCCATGACCTTTATAGCTAAGCAATGACCAAAAAGGCGAGTAGATTTGGGCTTTTCTAGCCTGTCTGATACTGCAATCAAAACAGCAGATTCTGAAGGAAAATACTTTCTGGTTTGTACTGTTGAGCAGTTGCATTCCTTACCTATCAAGAGGAAAACCTGGCTTCATTTATTGACCAAAAAAGGAAGCACAGCAGAGCTGCAAACAGTTAATTCACTCCTAGCAAAGCTAAAGACCATGCAGAAATAAAAGCATATATTGACCTAACCATCACCTACTGACCTAGTGGGAAGTGGATACTGTGGTTTTGACAAATGAATAAGGCATTGTAACCTTCCTTTATTAATAAGTTTAAGAATAATTTGATCAAAAGGCAAAGACTACCACTCTTCCAAATAAATTATCTCATTTTTCAAAGAACTACTCTGGAAAATATAGGCATTACTTTAGTTTTGTTCATATTTACTTGTGGACGGTTGTTCATTGAAGCTTCTGGACAATCACTAAAAGGCAAAACAGAGTATGAAGTAGTCTCTCCATCCTTTCTGGGATCCAAAGGGCTTTTTGGTCTTGTAGGTAAACCTACAAAATTTTTAAAAAAATTAATAGAGTGCATTTGACTTTTTTTTTCTGTAAAGCGTAATGATTTTATACTTACCTTTATCAAAAATAAGCTTGGCTCTTCTACTGTTACGCTTTCGGTTTTTGAATTCTCTTTCAAAATTCCCAAGGCTTGTGGTGTATTGGTCCCAGGATACCTCAGGCAGCTTGACAACTCTTTGTGGAAAAGGAAGCCCTACATCAACCTGGCAGGGAAAAAAAGGTGAAAATTTTACACAGAAAAAACACCAAGTAATATGATACAAAATTTCATATGCTTGGACCAATGTTAAGGCAAGATCTCAAGCTCTGTATTATTATACTGCCACACATTTAAGGAATTCTTCCAAGAGTAATAAAAACATGTTATGTAAAATACAGAAGAAGCAGAAAATGATGGCTCATTAACAGATTGTATTTAAAACTGTTACAGATGTTTAAAATCTCATCACCATTTGTTATCTTTTTACCATTAAATTATTTGTTCACTTACGTTTCTGAACAATTATATCCTAAGAGAGGCTACAAACTAGAAACAAAAAAACCTAAAGCTGAACAATGTTCAATATATAGATATCAAACCACATTAAGCACATTTTATTATTGTTCTTTAATAATAAAATATATTTCACAAAATCAATAATCTGAAGATAAAATTACCAAATGGCATATTTAGCTGCTATTTCCCAGTGATGGAATGAAGCAAGAGAATTGGTGCAAAGACATACTGAAGGGAGAAAGGAATTGGTGCCACCATTATTCATCCGATTTCATTAAACAAACGACTAATTCAATTTTAAATAAACACAGCTTTTGAAGAAATGATTTTAGAACAATAGACTCAAGGGGTCCTCTGCAGAGATCACCTACTTTCCTATTATTACTATTTACTCTCAATGACTGCAGGAGATGAAGTATCAGTTATCAAACATCGCTTATGAGAAGATTCCCATTGCTATACCTTCTTCTGGAGACTTTCCACAAATCCAATGGGATCTTTCAGTGCTTCTCTCTGGTGTCTGCCTAAACTCTCAAGATCTTGGACTGCTTGAGTTCGCTGAGCCTCGAGTACTGCAATCGTTTGTAACAGTCTCTGATAACTACAGAGATAAAGGGAAACAGCTCACTATAGACTTCTGTGCGCAAGCAAACCAAAGTGGAAGTAGAAATGAAAGCAAAAACAAAACCTTAGTACCCAGCACATTTATCTAAAAGACTCAACAAAAAAATTAACAGAACCATGAATGTTACAAGTCTTTTTTTTTAAAAAAAAAGTCAGAAATTCTTTTAATATTCAACGACAGTAGTGCAAGCAACATTTTTGAAAATCAACAATAAAACAAATGTTGCAGATACAAAAAAAAGCTAGATGCTGCACGGAATGATAACCTTTTTTGGAACTTCAAATTAAGTTTCCAGCTACCTACTGTACCATAAAAAAAACCTGCCACCACCAAACAACTCCAATATCCTGAATCAATATCTATGTAATGGAAAAGTGCAACCAATGTATTTATAAATATTGCTTAAGAAGATTCTTAACTTCATTGCGTGCCTTCTAAAAATGCTACAAGCACGAAATACATGTATCATCTCTGAAGATGATATATATATAAAAAGCAGGATGAACATTAAATTCATAAACTAGAGAGGACCAAGTTGGAGGAGAAGTATTAAACTACATTACACTCCAATGTCCATAACATTTTAAATATCCAGGAAGCTAGATAAATTTGCCCGGAGGTGTGTGAAGAATGAAAACTTTTTAATCCAAATTTTGATTGTATAAAATATTGCTCTATAATTAAAAACAAAGCCAAAATACAAACACTCAATAATGAATAAACAAATTGCTTAAGATTTTGAAACTGAACATACTATTTCAATATATTGCTATTTCCTAAAAGATGGCAACGGAAACTGAGGAAAGCTTCCTTGGAGACAGAATTCTGTAAGTGCATGCTTAGAAAAACATCTCTCTAAATTAATATGAAAACCTATAATTGGATCAAGTCAGTCAAAGATTTAATTCTAGAGAGTACTGACATAACTATTGCAGACAACATTCTAAGGCTCTGTCAAAGAAAGTAATTTTACCAATAGAAGAGAGTATTTATAACTCGGGGTTGAACTTTGATGTCCTTGGTGATCTCTAAGCTCGGTTATTCTCTTGTAGACATTTAAAAACCTCATTCCTTTCTGGCACTGATGTTATCTAATTAGATAATAAAATATTTGTAAGAGAACAACCAGGCTCAAAGACCACCAAGGACCCCACAGTAATTTTAGCTCAACTTCCAGTTACATAATATATTAATAAATATATTTCAAGTTCCACAATCAAATGATTTGTTTCTGGGTGGCAACAAAGTTATTTTAAAGAGTTTAGGGCTTTTCTTATATTTGTTAGAATTCTATATAAAAATCAATATTACAGTGAATGTTTTCAACCTTCAGGCTTATATCTCTCTCAGCTTCTTCTTATCTTTCACATATAAATACAACAAATACTGTCCTAAAAAAGAAAAACTGGAAAAACATGTAAACTGTCATGTAAAACTACTATTTAGGTCTCATAGCACTATTGTATACATGTTGCCACAAATAAACATAGGCTAATGTTACTTAAATTATAAATGGATATGCTAGGATTTCTTTAGTTATTTAGGAGTAGAGCAATATAAGTACAATTTAAGCATCAAGTCATATTCTTGCCCATCATATACGACATAAAATTTATTAATATAACCTGAAATAAAGAAAATCTTGGTTTTGTTGACTGACATGCTTAACTGAATTCATGGCAGTATTTGCTCACTGCAGTTGAAAATATGCATGCTCAATGCTGGCCACATGACCATGGAAGTATCTTTGGATAATGTTGGCTCCCTCGACTAAGAAACTGAGATGAGGACCACCCCCTTGAGCTGGATACCGCTAGACAATATTCTCCAAAGCAAATCACAATAGAGAGTTACATTTCCAGATAAAACCTGAGTACAAAATATGTACAATTTTGAACTGATAATTATAGTGCTTTTGTGGTAAAATAGAGAAAGTGCCTTATAATGAAGAAATATTCTATATCACGTAGAAATTCAAATGCTGCTGTTATTAGCAGAATATTATATTTTAAAATTTTTGCATAAAATTATTTTTCATTCTTCATCAGATTTACTGGTACAGAGATGAACATAAACTTATTATCAAAGTAAACTGTCTTTCTGAGATAATGAATTCTACTCAGAAATTAATGAAACAGAGTATATCTAACCCAGGGGTAGGCAACCTTGGCTCTTTTATGACTCGTGGACTTCAACTCCCAGAATTCCTGAGCCAGTATGACCCCTGGTCTAACCGATCAGAAAAAAGGTATTGTTGAGCTTAAAATAATCATTTCATATTACTAAAACTAAAGCTATCAAATAGGACATACAATATAAATTATGCATTAACACAAGAATCTTCAAAGACAGATATCAGTTTATCACATAACCTTAACAATAACTACTTGCTGTTCAATGACAAACTGCAAAAAGCACTATTCTCAATTTCTTTTGGAATTCTGTTTTTTTAAAATGATTATACTTTGCATGCTGCCCAGTTACCTTAAGTTAAAATGGATGGCCAATAAATGTTACAAACAAATAAATTACAAACTACTTCCTGACACCATTTGGATTTGTCTTTACCTTATCTGTTCTGACATTGGAAAGGAACTTAGATAACAATATCCAATTATTAATTTTGCACTCTGAATTGTCAAAACAACTGCATCTCAATCTGTAAATTATATATAATATTGACGTAACAAAGCAACTTTTTGAAAGATCTGCAATGAACTGTTTTGCAAATCTGCTCACTTTGGAGATGGTTCTAGCAGAAGTCACCCAGATCTTGCCTCAGCAAGTTCAAATGTTTCTTCTGTTTCTCAGCAATGCTTTTGCAGTTGGAACTGCTGGGTTTAAGATTGGATTTCTTTAAATAGTCTTTTTCTGCTTTGTAAGAGTATCTTCATTTTCAAAGCTTGACAGTTACTGAAGCAGAAATAGGTTCATTATTGTTGCAAGAAGACAAAATTATCTGACAAGTTGTAAAATCAGAATATTTTCTCAGCTATGGAACTGTCTTCAGTAAGCTAATTGAAGGCTAATGAATCAATCATCCTTTGGGGCTTTACTAAGAACTTTGCAATTAAAAAAGAGCAATGAATCAACTGAAAGAACACCCAATCTTCTACCCCAGTTTTATTCACTGCTTCTTTATCTTAACATCTGTAAATATGATATTAAATAGTACATGCACAGTCAAATTTACAGAAAGATGTTGCACTCAACTTATGTTCGACAGAAAAGAATAAAGGTTGTGCCAACTTCCACTTAGTTAGGAATTCAATGAAATATTTACAGCAGAATCTTTAAACTTTTTCATGCAACTAATTAAAAGATTTACATATTGCATTGCATATTGCAGAATGACATTATCAACCTATGCTAAAACTTAAAAACCAAAAAATAAACACTTCATCTAAAAATTTAAGTATCCTAGAGAAACAATCCAATTAAAAATAAATATAAAATATAAAGTGGAGCACGCATTGCGAAAATGAATTTTAAAAAGAGCTTCTGATCCCACATGAGCCTTCTGTTTGTTTAAAAACCCTGTTGTTTTACAGGTTTTCAAACTGTTTGCAGAAAGCCAAATCTTTTTTTTTTTTTCAGAACTGCTCAGAATCCTAAAGAATAAGAAGCTTTTATAATAGTTGCCGTGCAACTATTATATGTAAGCTTCAGGCATTATCTTTAATCATATAATTGTTTTTCCTCTGCGATGTGGAACAAAATTCTGCAATTCAGATATAACATAAATGTAAAATACAATCAAGCTACACTATTAAATTATATACAAAAATTTAAAAAACCCTGAGTTACACTAAGAGTAATAATGAATGGGTTTATATTTTATTTTCCCAGATAAAGTTCTTTTCTCAATTAACTGACACTCTGACTCCCTTATGTAAATATTCAAAGAATGTGCCAGGCTGCTGATGTACCAATGTTTGTTATCAGATTTCTCTTCCAAGTATGTTCTCTATTATTTTAATTTTCTGCTTATCATAACAAAATAAAAATCCTGAAAAATATGCTAATAGTAAACCAGAAAAAAGCACATTTGTATTTCTTCATAATATTACTTTGAAATCTAAGATTAGATCTATAGTGAACCTTTTCTTATTTAAATAACAAATGGTGACTTTTTCTAGCTATTTTTCTCAGACAAAATTCCCTAGAAACATGTTATGATTCAAAATGGAATATAGAATGTGAGTTTATTCTAATGCTGAATTATAATTTAAAAGATGTAAAAAAAACCCAAACTCACCTTTCTGGAAATTCTAAAGCAGTGGTTCTCAACCTTTTTAATGCCGCGACCCCCAACCGGTTGTAAGTTGGGGACTACTCAACCGGTCGTAAGTCAAGGACTACCCAACCGGTCGTAAGTCGAGGACTACCCAACCGGTCGTAAGTCAAGGACTTTCCCTGCCGGGGAGTGCCGCGCATGCGGGGTGCCGTCCCTTGTGCCGACCGAGGCGTAGCTGGCAAGGGTCAGTGACGGCGCAGGGCGGCCACCGGCTGGGCCACCAGCTGGCCCAGCCCAAGGGTGGTAAGGCACCTGCCGGGCCCCACACGCGCCAGCAACCCTCCCTGCACCCACTGGCCTCCCACCTCCCACCCCTGGCCCTCTTTTACTTATATTTTTAGTAGTTGCTCAGCAGGGAGGGGTGGAAACTTCCAGACAGCTCACCTTCGCTGCAGACAACTTGCAGCACTGTTTGCAGAATGGGACTTTTGGCGGGCTCAGCAGGGCAGAGACAGCCTGGACAATTCCTATTGGCTTTTGAAAGCCAACAGAATTAAACTCTATTCAAGAGAGTCTATTCTATTGGCCTTCAAAAGCCAATAGAATAAAAGGGAGTAGCACAGCTAAGGAAAAGGGGGAAAAAATGGCGGACTGCATTGTTTGGCGACCCTCGTGAAATGGTCATTCGACCCCAAATGGGTTCCTAACCCACAGGTTGAGAACCGCTGTTCTAAAGAAAGTGTGGGCAAACTGTGCTACCTCAAGTATTGTTGACCTTTCATCATCCCCAAACACTAAGGTAAGAGATTAATCCCATAACACATATCGCTACACACTGCCATACTCCAGAGTAAAGACAGAAGTCATATGCCAAGTTTTCATCTACAATATCATTCATACTCCTTTATTAGTTTCAGTTTATAAATGTTGGAATCCAAAGAAACTGCAGGGCACCAGTTGATCTTCATCTGTCCAAGTGGATATTTTTTCACAATACTTTATTTAAAAGAATTGCAAACTGTTGCTATAAATAGGGTGGACCCTTATGCAACAGTTGTTTACATAGCATGTTAGGCAGTCCCTGATTTATGATTATAATAAGTCCAGAATTATAGCTGTTAAGTCGTGCTGGTCATTAAGCAGGTCACCACTTGACCATGCTTGATCTTATGACTTTTTGATGTGGTCATGAAATAAACACTGTGGTTGCTAAGCAAACACAACTGTTAAGCAAATTTAGCCAATGGGCATTTTTGACAGAAATCAGAAGTAGAATAGAGTAGAGTAGGAATAGAATAGAAAATTTATTGTCACTTTAAATGTACACTAATTAGCATACATTAAAGTGAAATTTCATTGCATTCAGCTCTCAAAAAAAAATGGAAAGAAGTTTGTAAATTTATTTATTTTATATTCTGCCCATCTCACTGCTGAAGCAACTCTGAGTGGCTTACAATAAAAAGATAATATTAAGAAAAATCATGGTCACATGATCCCAGGAGGATGCAAATGACCATAAACATGGGCCAGTTGTCAAACAGTCAAAATACAATCACATGGTTGTAAGTGGTAAGGGTGGCAGTCAAAACTTCAAAACCTGATCATAAGTAGTTCTCAGGAAATCCATCATAACTATGACTTGTCTTAAGCGACTGCTCATAAGCCAAGAATTACCTGCAGTGTCAAGCTGCCTGAAATTATAGGCAAGATACATTGCATTTCCTAAAGAAAATATGAGTATTTAATTTCCCTGAGAATTATTCTTGCATATTCTATTGTGAAATCGCATATTATGAGCATATAGTCATTGGGTTTATCTGATAAAATTTTAAAAATCCAGGTAAAATCTGCTAAAACCCAACCTACAACAAAACCTAACCCAAAAGGGGCTAAAAGTAAAGGTTATATAGAGATCAAAAATTAGAACAATAAGGTGCACATGTATTGCTCATATTTGTTCAGAAGCATGGCTTATCAGGAAGAAGCAAGTCTCCTGTGTACACTATTTGATCATCCTGACTCCTCTTTACCTGCCAGGCTAAGCAACTAATCAAACGCAGATGGCTATGTTTATAGTTTGTTTTGCCTTATATATAAACACAGGCTTCTGGTTTATTCAAAACTTCAAAGCAAATACTGATTTATGATTCTAACTTGCTTGGGCATGATAAGCTAAAATTCTAAATAAATGCACTTAATCATGATCAAGTAAACAGAATGATAATGTCATTCTGTATAACCCCAATTCCCAGGTGTTAAATTTCTTTTATTTTCCTCTTCCCTAAATTATCATTTCAGAAAGAAAACAATGCATTGCGCAGCTGTGCTGATTTTGACACTTATACTTTACCTCAGACTAATTCAAAGTTAGAAATGTGATATAAAATTAATGTGATGTAAATAAAATATTGGAAAAGTAATTGAGACATATCTGCAAAAAGTGGGAAAAAAGCAAGACTACAATTCCTCATAGCAATTAAGCTGTATGTAGTGTGCTCAGGCACCTAATTTTAATGAATTTTAATGAAATAATTTAATTATTTCATGAAATTTAACTTGATTTCTGGCCTACAGAAGTAATTCCAGAGCAGATTTACCAGGAAAAAGAAGTAGAGCGCGGGAGAAAAAGAAATTGCATATTTGAAATTATCCTAAAAGGAAAATGTAATATCAAATCAATGTTGTTGACATTTACCAATAATTGCAGTTTTCATACAATTTTTCATCTATGTTCTTCTCAAGGATCAGAAATTAGATGGTTTGTTGATTTGGTCATTGAAAGAACTATTTTTTTCTTCTTAAGCATTTAACAGTTTTCTGCAAATCAGCCACAGCTGTGATATTCTTGTACCTATGAACAATAAACACTCATCTGCTTTCAAGTGTGCTGAAAATATATTCAAATAATATAATAATCAATCTATTCAAGTCCAAGACAACTTTTCAAATGGTTTAAATTTGAAACCAGTCTTCAACTATAGTTGCCAGTTCAGCAAGCACCAAATGAAACTGCTTGTCTAAATTGTGAGTTTCTTTTTAGAAAAGAGTTATGCATGCAATTCAACATTATCTATTAAAATAGTACTGGTACAAAAAAATCTCAGTTTTGCTCTGAAATAGAAGCAGTATATGGCTTTCATCAAGCAGTTAACTTAATCTTAACTTACACTTGGTTTAACGTAATTTAAATTTGAAATTCAAACCACCATGAATTTTAAAAAATCCACAGAATATGTTAGGTTACAATCACAAGCCAGAAATGTTTCAGATTTTAAAAGATAAAATCAATATGCAATATAAAAACATATATTTTATAAAAAACACGTTTTTGAAATAATACTGAAAGATTTCCCTAAATAATATTATTCTAAATGTAAAAGCAATCTGCATCTTTCCTTTATAAAGCCAAGACAATTCAAACAAATGCGTGAAGTAATTTACATCCTGAAAGGCAAAAAAAGTGATTTGATAGAATGACTTTTTAGGATGTTTGCTTCAATTTAAGTATCAAAATCAGTTTTTGCTTTTAAAATCAATCACTCAATCTGGTGAGTGGATCTCTCAGTGAAAACTGTTGCCTTATCTATTTAAAATCTTGTAGGCTGCTAAATAGCAGTGACAACATATATAAGAATAATTATAAGTTTAAACATATCTGAATTACAGAATTCAATATAAACTTGTTTCTTACTAGATAAATATGGTCTTGGATTACGTATGTAAAACGTAATTAAATTAAACTGGTACTATCAGAAATTCTAAAAATCATTTTGCCTTTCCTAACATACAAAGTAGTCCCAAAGATGAAAGTGTGAGAGGTAATAACCACATCCACTTTTTATACTAACATCAAGGGGAACATGGAAGTTACTAATTTGTTCTTTCAATAAAAGAATCAGGAAGTAGAAAAGGGCGAACTCCTGTCACTTCAATATCTTTTAGAGATTCTAACTGATTAAGGAAGAAGAATTTTCCTTCTAGACCAGCAGTTCTCAACCTATGGGTCGTGACCCCATTTGGGGTCGATCGACCATTTTTGGGGGGTCGCCAAAGGTGGCGATCTGCCATTTTCTCCCCTCAGGGGGCGGCGTCGCGCATGCTCGTGGCGCCGCGCATGCACAGAACGTTTGTGTGATGGGGGTCGCCGTCACACAAACGTTGAGAACCACTGTTCTAGACCAACTTCATATATCTGTATCTCCATTACTGAACTCAGGCCTGTGCACCACAAATAACAAAACTGGAACGAGAACGAGGTCAATTTAATAAGTAATGTTTTCTGATCTGCACCTGTCAAAATGACAAATATCATATTTGTATACTTGATCTACATCATTCCTAATTTACAAATTGAAAGATTTTATTATTCAAATAAATGTGTAAGATAATAGATGGGTTTTTTTAAAAAAAGTTTCTATATTAAATGAAAAAAATCACTAACATGTGATTAAATAAATCTCCAAACATGAAAGCACGCTTTAAAAAGAATTTCCTCCTACAACATTTATATTAAAACAGATTCACATAAGTCTCCTTAACTGCAATGATAGGAGATTAAAAACTGTTACTTTTCCACTAGATAAAATGTAAATGCCTAATAAAGAAAGCGTTTTTCAAATTAGTTCTAGGGTAAATATAAAAACTTGAAAACTAGAAATCTGATTAACAAACAAAAAAGCAGAATCCATGGTTACCATATTTACACATACTCTTTGTTGTGTTTCAATGCCACATGATCTGATTCAAAGTAATACACGTCAGGTTCTTCCTCCTCTTCTTCTACAGAATGAAGACTGGCACTTTCTTTGGCAGATGGTAGGGATGGAGTAACAAGTCTATTGTCTGAAGTTGATTTACTTAGTCCTTCCTCTGGGTATTCTCTGGAATCACAGTAATTTTCCCTTTCACTTGGAGCAATTTCTGTGTTTGCACCAGATCCACTGATATTAGTAACACGTGATTCTACATTCTTTTCAGGGACAGTATGATTGTTCTCCTCAAGCTGTCCATTCTCTTTACATGGAGAGTTAAGTTTAATAGGGCTAATTTTTGTTGAGCCTGCCCTCCATGGTGATGTTCTCAAGGTGTACCTATGTTCTTGAGATTCTGATGTTGATGAAATTGGAGCTGTAACACAGTCCAAAACTGGTGGTTCAGGTTCACTTGAAGCAGTTGTACTATCGTAACTGTCCAGATTGCTGTTGGTGTTTTCAGACTGCTCTTTTGTGGCAGTGCTATAACCCACCACGTCTACTTCCTCCTCAGAATCCCTTAACAAAGATGACTGGGTTTCATAACAGGATTCCTTACCCGTACCAGACTCATGTGTCTGTTTAACAGTTTCCTCAGACAAACAGTTCTTTACTTGTTTATGGTCCTCACAGGTTAACTGTTCTTGTGAATTTGTGCAAGGCACACTGTGGTCTATAAAACTGTCCTCCTTATTTCTGCTATGAAAAAATGATGATGTATTTCCATTGTTTGCTATACTTTTTTCCTCAGATGAACAGGAATCAGCACTGTTCTGTGCAGTGGGTCCATCCAACTGACAGTCACCACACTTTGTAGCATTTGAGCCATTCCCATTAACCCCATTGACAGATTGACAACTTATGAGTTCTTCGGTTACTGAAGAATGATTTAATTTTTCTGCACAAACAGTTACCTTTTTAACCTCCCTTTTATCACTATTGTCCAATATAAGACATCGGCAAGCTCGTTTAGGCCCTGGATTGACCGTAACATTGTCTGATACTGAATTTTTATGTTCCAACCGATCTTTCCCTGTTTTAGAAGGTAGCACTTCTTCTGAACTATGTTGGGCCTCTGAGCGTAAGCAACGCTTAATTCTCTTTAAAACTGGTGAAAGAGGTTCCACTTGTTTCTTCTCACAACTTTCCACAATTTGTTTCTCAACATTATCCTTTTCTGAAGTTGAGAGGCCTCTCTTTCTAGGGCTTACCCATGATTCTTTAGAACTGTGCTGCTTGACATCATTAGCTTTCCCATTGCTATTTCCCTTCTGAGTCTGCAGAGATTCTGATTTCTTCTTTGGTGATCTTGATCTTACTTGTGGAAGAGAAGGAACCTCCTCTGGATGAGCTATGCTACGGTTTCTTAATGTTCGGCCACAAAAGTTTTCATCCAAACCATTTAACCCCACTGTTGATCTTGTAACACGAGTAGATCGAGAAGCAGCCATACTATGGCAAGTCCCTAAAGTATGTTCCTCATGATCCACTCATTCGAAAACCTTCAAAGAAAAGTGAACAAAACAATGAGAAAAGCATTACAGAAATTATAGAGTAACTGTATAACTGCACTTCTATCTAGCATAGTAGTTTCTTTATTCTGATAACATGACAAATGATATTATAATTTTATAGTACTAAAAATTATGTATTAGTGCTCATATTTATACATAACTGATTAGCTGCAGAAGTAACTCTAGCAATAGGTTTCATAGTAAGTCATGATTTCTATAAAATAGTTCTGAAATAATAAGATAAAAAATTCTGCTATCAATGAATAATTCAGTACAATTACATTTAAGAAATGGCGCAATTATCCTATCAAGCAATGATAGCAATAACTTATAAATTTTGAAACATTAAAATTTAGAAAACCTAGAGGTCTGGTAGACTAAAATGAAAGGATAAATCCTCATCTAATTTTCAGCACGGCACTGCTAAAATATAACAATGATAACCATCAACATTTTAATTAATCTTATTCTGAAAAAGACAAGGTGAAAGACCTCATATTAATCTGGTGTTGATTTGTCTAATCCAATTTTATATTGATCAAAGGTTATTTATACAGATTACATGTTAGTCCATAATTGTATTTGCATTTTTTGTTTGCAGTTATACTGTTGTCAGTACTATTCTTTCTAATAAACAAAGGATTGCTTGAAAATATTTATGAAAAACAGATCTTGAAGAGAAATATGATTTTAAAATAAAAGAAATTATACTATGATTTTAATTAACAAATATTGCAGTACAAAGTCTTCTTTCACAAGCTGTAAGATGAAACTAGTATAAACACACTGAACAATGGATCAGATTATTATCAATTCACCAATAAGAATTTTAAGTACTTTGGAACTAAAATACAAGTTATGTATTATACTTACTGGAAACTAAATTTGTGGGGTTTTGCTGATCAGGCACAAATAAAGCTGGAACTGGGAAAGCAGTCAGAAAGTTTTTTTAAAAAGCATATTTAAAATTGTTTTCCACTTTTTAATTAAAAAGACAGGCTAGTGGAAAGTTAAAATGCATAATATTTCTGTAATGGGGTCAATACTTGCAGCATTTAACAAGATGTAAAATTGGAATGTACTTGTCTCCAAGAGACAAAGAAAAACAATAGCAAAAAAAGTCAATGAAAAGGAATTAAATTTAATTAAATTCTTTGCAGATAAAAGGAACACATTTTTGTTTTAACTGATTCTTTTGAGAGAGATCAATTCAACAAGGACATTTCTGAAAGCAGGCTCTGTCAGGTATTTTATATGAGAGGAGGAAATATCTAAATAACCAAATAAGCTCAAAATGTTAACTAAAGACTTCGGGTTCTGTTATGAAGTGCAATTTTCACAGCCAACCAACTTAAATGAGAATCAACTAGCACATGAGTTTGAATTAATTATGTATGTGACATAATTAATACATCAAATTCCCCAATCACTCTTATCCTAGATAGAAAGAAGCTTTGCTTTCTTTTAGGGGAGACTGCAGAGAAAAACTCTTGAAAGAAAAGTGGCAAAAAGGGATGGGAAAGCAAAAGAGCTATCAACATTCTCAAGCCTTCAATTAATTTTCTGGAAAAACAGAATTTCCAGATTACAACTGAAGAAGAAAGAGAACTGGATTCTACAACCTCTGAAGAACAGGATAAGAGTTAGATAAAAACCATGTTAAGTTTAAGTTTAATTGTTGTGCTTTGTGGATGTCAGTTAATATTGTCACTTTATAAATTTATGAAAATTTGGCATTCAACTTGTAGCTTTAATTACTAAATCAAGTCTGGGCTGCATAAAATATACTGCAGTTACAGGGTGTTGTTTTTTTAATAACACAAATATCATTTGGGAATCTAAATCATGTCTTGCTAGTATTGTGCCAGCACCATCTTGTGGTTTATGGGGGCAAAGCATTAGATATTATATTCTTTTCCATCTTCATAACTCTGGAATCTTTTCCTACATTTGAAATTGGATAGCTAAACAATATTTCCCCTTAATATTATTTTAACATATCCATTTAAAAGCTCATGCATTAGAATGTTTTCTCTTTCTTTTAAATAGAGTTTAATTTTGTTTATCCCCTATGAGACATGTTTATCTCTCAAAAGGAGGAAGAGAAGGACTGCTGATACTGTTTTATATCTTTTTATCTATTAAGTGCCAAAAATGACCATGGAATCAGAGCTCTATTTCCCTCAAATACTAGAGCTGTGGAGAGCATGCCAAGTGAGATGTTCCTTAGAAGGTAAGTGATGGCAGCAACGACTATAAAGCTGCTACCCCAAAAGCCAGGCAAGAATGTAAAAATTTGAAAAAAGTTTTCTGGTTCAACATGTTTGAGACTGCCACATTATTACTGGACAGAATTGGAAAGGACTGAAGTTCTCTTACAAACTATTGATTTTTTGTATTATTTTGTGCCACCAAGCAACCATATAGATTTTTTTTTCCATGAACAAACTACTGAACTACGAGAGGGAGCTGACGAAGAAACTCCACTTGCTAGGTTGTACGGGGGATGCTCTGGGAGATTATGGTCTCAAGGACGCCACGTTTAGGGTAGTCCAACAGCTTGTGGACATAGATTTGCAATATTTAAGATCCAGAGCCAACAAAACCTGCTCCCCTTTGATCTTCAGCTATTCTAATAATTATAGATTGAGGATGGCTTCATATTTCTATACTCTAACCATCCCCAAGTATAAAAGAGTCTTTTCCCTAGCCCGTTTCAATGTTTTGCCCTCAGCACTACTCGACGGGCGATTCAAAAGGCTCCTGTTTAGTGAGCGACTATGCCCCTGTGATAGGGCTGAAGTTGAAACTGTGGAGCATGTCTTATCATACTGCCCTATGTATAACACAGCCAGAATTAAATTACTGTCTCTCCTTGGAATTGATCCCTCTGGTTCTAATGTTAGTAATTTGGTCTTATATTGTCTAGGGGATGGCTCCTCCTATATCACTTCTCAGGTTTCTAAATTTCTTTTAAGAGCTGTAACTATTAGAGGAGAACATTGTAATTCCCTTTAGCCAAGGCTTCTGGTGTTAACTGTTTGTGATTGTATTTTTCTTGTGTTTTCTTTTGTTGCGCTTGCATTTTGGTCTGTGATTGTAAAATAAAAATTATTATTATTATTACTACTACTGAACTATTTATCAAATAAGTAATGAAGCATACTCAAATTTTGAAATCAGAATGGTCAATAAAATCACTAAGAATGTGCAATTATCATGCCAGCTAAGCACAGCACTTGCAGCAAACATTAGATCAGCGCATCCCAAAATTTTTCCTTCATTACCCAAAATCACTTTTCAGAAAGTCCTCTTTATTCAGTGTAGGTAAAATACTTTAAGACAGTGGTTCTCAACCTGTGGGTCGGAACCCCATTTGGGGTCGAACGACCATTTCATGAGGGTCGCCAAACAACGCAGTCCGCCATTTTTCCCCCCTTTTCCTTAGCTGTGCTACTCCCTTTTATTCTATTGGCTTTTGAAAGCCAATAGAATAGACTCTCTTGAATAAAGTCTAATTCTACTGGCTTTCAAAAGCCAATAGGAATTGTCCAGGCTGTCTCTGCCCTGCTGAGCCCGCCAAAAGTCCCATTCTGCAAACGGTGCTGCACCAGTTGAGTAGTCCTCAACTTACGACCGGTTGAGTAGTCCTCGACTTATGACCAGTTGGGGGTCACGGCATTAAAAAGGTTGAGAACCACTGCTTTAGGACAATTTAAATATGACTATTGTGATTGGGTAATGGGTTTGTATGTTGTTATTCAAAGAAAAACCTCTTTTATCCAATGTTGGGTACTTTACCCAAGTTTGGGAAATGCTATGTTAGATGAATATTCTTCAGTGCAGTAATCTTTCCCATTTAATACTCCATTCCAAGCAAATGCTTTTGTAAGAATGGAAGAAACATATTTTATTTTACAAACTATGACTTCTTTGGGGGAGTCTGGATATGTATTTTTTAATATACTGTGTCTTATTTTTCCAGTACTTTCAGTTCTGCTCCTTCATTTACCACCTTAGTAAAACATCTTATACAAAGGAATACTTCTGTTTAATACTTATTTTGCTGTCTGAATAGGTATCACGGCTCCTCTTGTATGGTTAGAACACATTTCCTGAAAGTTACTAATCCAGAATTCAACAATTTCCCCTAAGATTATTTGCAAAATACTTTTATGATCTTAGATAGTTTATACATATTCAAAAATATACTCTCCTGTAATGATTCACTTTATATTTATTTGATCCTCTCTTCATCTTTTAAAAAAGATATACAGACAGAAGAATCTAAATTTGCTAAACTGAAATGGTCTTTTATTTTTTGATGAAAATCTTCCAGGAAATCGAAGAGTGATATAAAATATATTACTGACTCTATTTATTTAAACTACTGATATTCAGTAATTTACAATAAGCAATAATGTCTCCAAAATCTGATTTCATATATCATTTTGCATTGTTTTCTAGTAAAATGGAGTACCATTTACATAGGATAGCATAAGCCAATTTTTAAAATATCAAAAGAATTGCCACAAAAATTGGACATAAAGTATCTCTGATTTCTAAGAGAGGCATATTTTAAAATGATATTGCACTTTAAAGTAAACAATACTTTATCGGTCATTTCACTTTTGGCCATACTGGCTACAAAATAAAATGCTATTTCACGGTATTTGCGTATTTGAACTATGTGTGCCTCAAGGGCGAAGATAGAAAGACCAACAGAGTTTGTGACAGCAAGATATGAATAAGATACCAGTTGCAAGCAAAACTGGGGAATAATCTACATTCCCCAGTTGATAATGATTGATAATAAAAGCATTATTAACGAACTATACTCAAGTCTTCTAACATTATACAAAAGCTTCTAAAAGCAGAACAAGTGGCTGTCTCTGCTTTGATTCTCTTTTTGAGATACTTTTCAAAGCTTGTACTATTTCCTGTTGATAAAAGAGAATGCCCAAGATTTTTTAAATAAAAGACAGCCAAGAAAAAAAAGTTTTAGTTGAAGCTAGAATCAATTAATCATGTTCAGGTTTAATGAATACTAAATAATATCCATAAGATATAATGCATATGAACTAAGAGAGGGTGTGTGTGTGTGTGTGTGTGTGTGAGAGAGAGAGAGAGAGAGAGAATACATCCACTAGTCTCAGATGCAAATACTGTGATTTTCTTAATGAATTAATTTAGCTGCTCAAAACCAGTTGTCCAGTAACAAGTTTTCAATTATCATTACCTAAGATGCAACATAAAAAGATGCAGGCAAAGTCATCAAATGTTTTCAGTTCCCAATGGGGCATCAGCTCTACGCAGCCAGTGTTGTTCCCCAGACAACTAGGGATAGAATCTCTACGGTATCTGCAGGAAATCTCCAGGGTAATCAGTGAAAGAAATAGGAGCTTCTTTGTGAAACTAAGCTACAGCTTTATAAAGTTATAAAGCTTAAATATATGTAGTCTTGTTCTTCAACTACTAACAAACACATTGAGAAAAGTTCCCAGCACAAACTATTTAAGACAGAAAACAACCAAAGGTCAAGGATAGAGGCAAACAGATCTTCCACAGTAAGTACCTATCAATCAATATTTAGATAAGCAGGCACCAGCACCAGATAAACAAGACCAATCAAGGAAGAAGCAATCAAAGTTGGTAGGAGAGTCTATCACATATAAACAGCCAACGAGCTCTATTCCTCCATGCTCTGATGATGTTAGCTAGACTGATTAATAAAATGTCTATGGGAAGAGAAGCAAGCTCAAAAACCAAGAACCCCCCCCCCAAATTAATTATTAATGAACTGCCCACAACATTATCCCATTTATAAAAGTAACTGATTTCCTTTTGCATATATCAGCCATTCTCTCTTACACATTTAACCACACATATACAGACATGAGAGCCAGTTTGGTGCAGTGGTTAAGGCATTAAGATGAGAAAAGGAGGAAATTTGAGTTCTAGAGAGACAGCCAGTTGGGTGACCTTGGGCCAACCACTTTCTCTCAGCCCTAGGAAAGGCCCAATGGCAAACGTTGCCAAGAAAACTGCAGGGACTTGTCCAGACAAGAAAAATATATAAATACATTCCAATACTGCCTTCTACAAGAAACAATTAAAAAAACTAAAAATATAAACAATAAAATGGGATGGAGATAGGTTGAGAAATAATAGCATTATGAAAGGAAAAGGAAGGGGAACAAAAGCAGATGAAGATAAGAAAGGAGAAACAAGATACATAGGAAGAACACACGGGGGGAGGGGAGGGCAAGAAAGTAGAAGACCCAGTTTAAGCATTACTAAATTATTAAAGCAAACAACTCCCAAGAAACAGCTGTTTTTCAAGATACTTTTTAGTGTTTTCCAAGCCAGACCCTGCTAGATAGGGTATTAAAGTCCTGAATTTCTATGAGGTATTAAGTAGGGGAATCAGTACATTTTAGATTCATGCCCCAATTTTTCTTTTCCAACTGAAACTAAATTATTTTGCTGTTCTTTTAGTACCATTTTTTAAATATTTGTTTAACTTTTGCAAAATTCAAATTCATTAAGAAAGCTGATATTTTTGTGAATGAATACATGCAGTCTTTGTTTTGTGACTGCCTCAGACAGTTATCTTTTAAAGTTATGACAGTAATAAAAAGAAGTGTGAGGGCTCATAAGGTTAGGACGATAGGCTTGCTTTTGAGACTCAGTTGCTGCTACGGGATGGGTGAGCTCCCATCACATGCTCCAGCTCCTGCTGACCCAGCAGTTCAAAAGTGGGCAACTACAAGTAGATAGATGGGTACCACTTTGGTGGGCAACCTAATGAGGACATGAAAGGAGCTCCCAAAGGTGGTGATGTCACCATTCAATCCTTTCAACCTGGAAGTGCTTTGGTGCTCCTGACATGAATGTAGTGGTAGTAGTAGTAATAGTAGTAGTAGTAGTAAAAAATAACATTGTGACTATTCCTTGCATTTAAGACCTCTGTAAAACAAAGGCACAGGTGTGGTTTAACTTAGCAATTGTTTCACTTAATGCAATGCTGCAGGTCCAATTGTAGAACTAAACAAGGACTATGTATATAGACAAGTAACGATAATCCTTTGTACAGTTATCTGTATGTATATCTTTTAAATTTAACCTTATCCTCTAATATATAAGAAGGATAGAGGAACTGTAATGGTGGATGCAGATGGCAGAGGAAAAGAATCCTAAACGGTTATAAATATTAGCTGCAAAGTTTTGGAACTATACAGACCTATTCCTGTAGAATATTGAAACTATATTGTATAACTGTCCAAAAATGTTATAGAAAAAAGTTTTCAAAAGAATTTAAATAAAAAGGCAAATCACACTATTTTTAGAGGCAATTACAAGATTATTGCAAGATAAATAAGAAAATGGTGCTATTAAACTGTTTCTTGAGCTTAATACTTTGCTTTCTACTTTTTTCCCCTCCCCATTTTTTAAAATTATAAGGATGCAAGCAAGTATGCACTTGTTCCTGTTTGATGTGGAAAACTTACTAAGCTGTAACTATATAAATAATGGAAATAGCACAAAGAAATAGATATTAACGAAGAATTCCCATAAATATAATTTATCAAAATAATCTCAGTATCAGTCAAACAGAAAAGTTTGGGATATGCCAATAATACCTACATTCTGATGCTTTTTTAAGCACAGTATGCATTCTGTTCTACTGACACTACTTTTCAAGAAAATTAATGAATTTTCCTTTTCAAGAGCATTTTGAAAGTTTAACATCACTAAGACACAGTAACACGCCCAAAGGGCAATCATCCTTTAATACCTTTAAAAAGACTTCCTAAAGATGATTTTGTGGACTGTATTTTGACTCTTCTGGAGTTCCAAAGTGCCTTTAATTATTTTTAATTTAACCAGGCAACTAAAGGATATATACTGGACTAAAGTGGCAATGCTGATTCCGTAAGATAGAAATTGGAGCATCTCAACTATTTCCTCTGTATTTTACACACCTTGGCTCCCTGCCTGCTTTGATATACCTATTTCATAATTACTGTTACCAACATCTATTTTTCTGGCAGATGCCTTTACTTAGGTGTGCTACCCCTTAATCTTAGTGTATGAAAATGATAGGATCCCTGCATATGAAGATAAAATACCACCACTTCCTGGCCCCAAAAGCTCTGAGAATAACTAAGTATGCAAAACATTTCAGATAAAATCATCAGATTGATTTACTTAATGTGTGTTGGTTATAAAGATCTTATCCTATAAACTTTGGGAAAAAAACCTTTCCTCCTTGATTTTCTTAATTATCCTTTGTAAATTGCAACCTTAAATCAGAAGCTTGGGAGAGAAATGTTTCTTTCAACTTTTACTAAGGTAATTGTTGCCTGAAACAAACGTTACTTGGTTCAGTTATTCCTGGATTTCCTCCTTAATTTCTGAGCATTCCAGCTGCTGTTTTTTGTTTGTCTGCAGTGTTATCAGATGGCAAGCTTGAGTGAACTCAATGGGATGCTTAAAGAGGTCCATCTGGTCACATGTTTTAACAAAAAAAAAAGCTAGATACTGAAACTTTTTTTATGCTTATGGGAGCTTATAGGCTCTATTGTGGCTGGAATTTGGGTTTTTTTCCCCTTTGTCTGTCAACTTAGTTTCATCCTATAGCTTTGTTTTCTTTCCCACTATTGTGTCTGTGTGTGTGGGGGGGAGATCAAGGTTGAAACTTGACTATTGGTGTAATTTCAAAATGAGATGGAGCAAGAATAACATAGTCTCCTCCCTAACATCCTGGGGTAGGGAGTCTTGTATGTGTGCACATCAGGCTGTGCTCTGTTATCCAATTTTTCAGTTAATAGGAATTTTAATAGACACATTTCTGTCTTGTTCACGGAGGAGCTGCTATTTCTTTCTCCATTTCCCTTTGACATTTTGGAGAAGGGATTGCATTCTCTGCTGTAAAGTTCTCTCCCCTATAATATCCTATAGGGGAGGAAGGGTAATTAATTTGCCCATGGGGGCAGATAAAAAACTGAGACTATGCTGCCCCTCCTCCGCTGCTGCTGCCCTGCCCCCAAAACCACAGCTGCACTGCTGCCGCCCCACCCCTCCGCCTTGACCCCCACTAATACTGGCTGGATTGGGACTGCATATGGGCCAGATGTGGTCCGCAGGCCATAAAATGCCCAGGTCTGCTATTGAGTATTACTTGAGTTGCCCATGCGCAAATGTTCATCCGTATGTCAGAACTTATTATTTCACTCAATGGATCAAATTGCTATTTGTGGTACCACCTGATGAGATGGTAGCATTTGCAGTCATGGTGGTTTTGGTTGCTGGAGGTATGTTGTTATTTGGTGTTCCCTGATCACTTGGCCCACTCCTAAGCCATAAGAGTCCCTCTTTCCAGAAAGCTCTCATCCTGCTTCTTGCCCGTGTGGTTCAATCAAGAACGTTGGAGGAAAGATACAATATAGTATCAGCAATGTTATGTTGGTAAGATAGAACTAGCCAATTAAGTACTAAGTGTCAAATCTAATTAGTGCAACGCAATAAAGAGTACATTTCAGAAAAGTTAACTAAAACAATATAATTAAATGAGGAAAAGGGGACTGTTTGAACTAGTTTGTTATCGTGTACTGAAATTATACAAAATGTAAATTTAACACTACATCTTAATTGTCCATTAAATTAAATCACGATGTAATATGTGTCAAGTGTCCTCTAAGTAATTCACAAGAAACAAAATCTATGCCATGAGTTATACATTTGTTTCAATTCTGTATTTATTACCAGCTGCATAAATAGTCTAGCTATGGAAACCTGTAGCACAGAGTTCCCCAATGTTTCTGGCTTTGCGGACTGGTGGGGGTGGGAGAGGGGATGGTTCCGGGGATGAAGCCGACAGGCGTGCAAGTGAGGATGCTCATGCATGAGCCACTGTTTCCATGGCCCAGTAGCAATCCCCTCAAGGCCCAGTAGTGGCTCATGGCCCACAGGTCGGGGATCCCTGCTGTAGCAAAATATTCTCAAGACAAGGGATGCTCTGTTTTTTTTCTTCAATGGTTAATATATAATTGGTATTTACATTCATCAGTCACCCCATGCTGTATATTGTCTGGTCAGATTAAGGCTTCAAGGTAAAATTTACAAAGAAGAACTTAGTCACATTAAAATCACATAATAGTCTTTTTAATTAAAATGTTTAAGATTGCAATATTAGTACAAATTTATATTTCTACTAAATTTTATTCAGATTTTTTAAACAGATCAGATTCAACAAATAATTAGCAGAAAATAATTAACACTCTTTTATTTATGTAATGTAAAGTGACATGTAAAATCTGTCGCTTTCAGATTGTTCGTATGTAATGCACTAAACAAGCATATTATATCGGAATTGTCTTGAATATTGTGCAAGTTATTTCTGGCATGGAAAAAATACTTTTGTGTGAAATACAATTTTAAAAAATGGTATCTTAAAATAACAAAACACAATATAATTACAGTACTTCCAACTTTAGTAAAAGCAAAGAGATCACAAAAGTATATCCAATTTAGCCATTTAGCCAATTCAAAGGCAAGCAGAGTTATAAATGATTGTACAGAGATTTTAGTCCTTTAATGAAGAAGACATGTCATTCTGAATAAACGGGAGAATTATGGCATGCATTCCATTCTTTTGTGCATATGTTCTCTGGGATAGAACTAAAGATAAATACTGTGTGATATTTAGTGAGGCTATATTCCAAATTCGAATGAACTCCAAGGCAAATTAAAGTAAGTTAGAACAAAATGTAATCAACCCAAAAGAAGCAGATCTCTCTAACCGGCCTATACAACTTATTTTTTTCTAGGTTAGGCTATGAAATGAAAAGCAAAGAAGAGTAGATTCAATTTTAAGATTCAGAGACAAAAAAGGAGTACATCGTAAGATGATTATCGTGCATTTTGCTGAACTTAAGGAATCATACTCTTGTCTTGAAGAATAGCAGAGTCAATACTGCCAGGAGGACTGGCAAGGGGAAAGTCAAGATTGAACAAGTGAGAATAATTTCATTCTTCCTTCAATATGCCCAGGACCATATTATGAGGAGTTAGAACAAGGACTGCTTAAATATCTGAGAGGTGGATGAAGAAAATACTTTAAGTGTAGTAGAAATGTAGATTTCTACTGAAAGTCTACATTGAACAGATTTTTAAAAAAGACTTGGCGGCATTGCCAATTACATTTACAATTTAAGAATAGAACACACAAACACATTACAGAAGGTGATAAAGTGTTTTAACAGGAGAAGAAGAATAAAGCTCTTGGGATGAATCAGATCAAACAATATCCTGAGCAACACAGTATTGAGCAGCATGGTAATAGAACTTAAACACGGACTCTAGAAGGTCATGCAACTCTGCTAGATAGAAATATTTCTATATCTTTAAGGTAGGTAGCCTTAAGATACATACAATACTATTCCATTTGGCGTGGACTGACATAGAAAATATCAAGAATAAAAGAAATCAAATAAACAAAACATGCACAAAAATAAGTTACCAAAAATATCCCATTGATTCATTAATATTATTCTATGATGAAAAGAGTGATTAGAATAACAGTTTTAAACATTGAATGATACAAAAAACAATATAATTTTGTGCAAATATGTTAAATGGCTCCTACCATTGCAAAATGAATGAAATATGAATGCTTTTCCTTGAATCTGAGGAATTCCAATGCTGCTCTGCTAATCTTATTAGTCATCACTCTTAAAGTCCATGATGCATTCCATGCATTTTATCTGATCATTTTGTTTCCTTTAATATCGAAACTGTACAGAAAAGACAACAGAATTATGAAAAGTGAGTAAATAGTATAAGTCAACTCATAAGTACTTCTTAAACAAACTGTATTGCTTAAACTGAATTTTGAGTATTTTCTAAGAAGTTTATACCATCTCTTTAAAAACAGCCTCAAGAGAATTTAATACAAATATATTAGAACTACTAAATCTACAAAATTCATACACTAATATTTTTCCTTTTATCAGTAAGGGGCTCTGTTCTCAAATTTTGAATATTTATAGAACATATTTTATAATAATTTTTTTCAGTAACAGCTTATGAGAAGCTTTGCAAATGCTGAAACATAGCTGAAAATGCCAGTTTCTTAAGATACATGAAAATATGTGAACATAAAACAGAATGACAGATTTAACCTTTACTTACTGCCTATTCCCATATGTTCCAAAGCAGAAATGTACTGTAAAAAAATGCACTACAGAACAGTGTGCATGCTAAATAATCAAAATTTTTGAGTTATGCTTCTTGTTAAATAAAGGCTCTATGTAGTCCCAAATAGTAAAGGCCAACTGTTTAGGAAATGTTAAAAATGCATAGTAACATTTTTCTACTTCGACAATTTCAATAATTTTACTCTAATTGCATTTTTTGATTACACATTTGTCATAAAAATACATTTAAATTCCACTGCTCTATACAAAAAAGTATCCTACACGGCTTGCTAATAATACCACCACTGTAACTTATTCTAAGAAATCCTTGTGACAAAGATAGTTTAATTTTCAACGTCATGCGGATTGTGCACAACTGATACTTTGGAAGCTTTTGTATCAGATTGTTTATTATTCTCTCCCAAGAATGTATTATCCACGCGACATATCTTTTTTAAAAAAACATATCCTTTCAAATATTTACATTGCACCAAAATGAAAGGGAATTATTTCAACACCCTGCCTGAGCCAATTTGCAATCCTCCAGATATCCACAACTCCTATTTATGCCAAAGCAAAATAACTAGGAAGTTGGATATTGTAGTCAATACCCCATAGAAGGTTCTCAATTGGAATAGAAGTATCTATGTTCACACCATGGTCACATTTTTGTAGGAGAAATCAATTAATACAGATCAATTAATATTTGCAACCACCCATTCAGCGACCAAAGTTACAATGGTGCTAGTTGTGGCCATTACAGTGTCCCTGTAGTGAAGCATCACTAAATGAGGCCTATGTATACTTATACAGCCACTGTTTATTTAGGGGTATTTTTATTAGTAATCTTCACAAATTCAACAATAAATAGTTTTATGATCAAATTTCATGACCCTGACAACAAAAGTTTTCTGTGTGAAACTAATTCAGGAAGAAGTGCAGGGCTAGAAAATTCTAATAAACTAATTAAGGACTGGGCTTGTTAACTTGCAGTTACCATTTTTTCAGGAAATACTACTCTGGAGAAAAGCGGCTCAAGAACAGATGCTGTAGTTTGTTTAAGAAATCTCTCTGCTCTGTGAAGGGGGGCTCAGGGATGGGACACTGTACAAGAGAACTTTATCTGAATGACATGGACCAACCAGTAATCTTCGAAGCATCTCTTTTGATCATGTGATTACTTAGCAAACATTTCACTTAACAACCAAGTCATTGGAATGGAGTTTGGTCACTAAATGATAGAAGGTGTACTGGAGATGCATATTTTTGTTGGAACTTTAATCTAGATAGTAGAGCTTATAGTCTGGTATAAATTGTAAACCAAGAGAACTGAAAGGCTAGCCATCATTGCTTCCTCCATATTTAAAATACGTTTTCCAAATGAATTAATAATTAAAATATGCATATTTTACAGATGGAAATTTGGCTGTATCCTGGACTCCACGTATTTGTCTAGGGTCCAAACTTCACTGAGAAAGAAACAATGGCAGTGACTTCTCTATTCACTACAGACACTCAACCTTTACAGAGAAGAATAATAAGAAAGATAGGAAGTTATCCAACTCCCCCCCCCATAATTGATTATTGCAGGATTTCACATTGGTTAAACAAGCTGACTTAACAAAATTTACTTAGAAGTAACACAATGGAACTTATAACAATAAACATATATGGGGTCATGCTCACTGAACTCAGCAAAACATTATTGAGTTTTATATTATTTTTCTCCTTTCTTTATGCCATTCTTAATATACAATCCCTGTAATTTTACCTCATCCCTTTTTGGTTTTTTTTTACTTATAGAAGAATACAAACTAAAGATGTATGTGTGAAAGAAAGGCATGTTACACATAAAGATGAGGCATTAACTAATCGTATAAATGGGCTAATTTCTTTACATCCTTCAATTTGAGTTTTTGCTTTGCAATAACCTCTGGCTAGTGGGTATGTGTGTCTAAAAACACAGGTATCTATATAATGATGTCATATTTATTTGGGGAAAAAACTCCAGGATTGGTTTCAATTAATTAGCAACTTTGGGTAAGGAGACTGGGCACTGCGTGTCTTTATGTAAATTTATTATCTGGTTAATTTTCTGATTACTTTTTCCCCCTAAAACAGTAATGATGCCTTTGATACTACTTGTCAAATATATTGCTCAGTTCTTAGTAGGAGCTTTATTTTTGGAACATATTCTAGCACAGTTTTTATTATTAGGTTTTAATAATTTAACATTACTTAATCTTATCTATTACAGTTAATATGCTAAAAATTCTACTGACTAAAGATTTTGATTGTTCCGATCTTTGGAGTATACTGAAAATATATATTCATTCTCATTTTTGTCACATATAATAATAATAATAATAGTAAAGTTGGAAGGGACCTTGGAGGTCATCTAGTCCAACCCCCTGCTCAGGCAGGAAACCCTACACCATTTCGGACAAATGGCTGTCCAGTCTCTTCTTAAAAACTTCCAGTGTTGGAGCATTTACTGCTTCTGGAGGCAAGCTGTTCCACTGATTAATTGTTCTCACTGTCAGGAAGTTTCTCCTTAGTTCTAGGTTGCTTCTCTCCTTGATTAGTTTCCACCCGTTGCTTCTTGTCCTGCCTTCAGGTGCTTTGGAAAATAGCTTAATTCCCTCTTCTTTATGGCAGCCCCTGAGATATTGGAATACTGCTATCATGTCCCCCCTTGAGGACATGATATAAAGCAGAGCTCTACTTGAAATTCTCAGTACCCTCATCTGACTTGCAATATGCTGCATATTGATCAAGGTTTATAAACAGTAACGTCTCAAACTGACAAAAATAAGTCCAGTTGCCATGACGCAACTTCTAGACATTTCTATCTGGATGACTGAGAATCTTCATTGACATTTATAAACAGAACTTTTCTTTAACTAAGACTCACTGAAACATTAATTCATACTGCATGTAATTTAGGGAGAATTCAATGAGTAATAACACATTCTATTAACTCATGTTTACTAAGCATGATCTGTTAATTAAGCCACAAGTGGCTGCTTTGAACAAATATACAAAGCCATAAATAATATTTTATAAACCACTTGGCCGCAGCCCATTACCAGGCCATGGCCCAATTGAATTAGACCGCGTGAGCAGCTGATTGCTGCACACGCAAGCGAAACTCGAATTGCACAAGCAACGGGCCAACATGTATGCACAACTCAACTTGCACAAGCCAGCCCACCACTTGCATGGGCTGATTCCTCTCCTTCCCCGCCAGGCTGCCAAGCCTTAAAGGTTGGGGAATGCTGACATACTGTATTGTGCCAAAAAGCAACCAACTGCCTTGTGCTTAATTTATAAACCCAGACAGTACATCCCTTGAAATAATGCCATCGTAGCCATTATAGATGTTAAGGGAAACACTAAACTGAAGGAAAAACATATCTTTAAATATTCAGTACAAGGAACTGTAACTAACTTGTTTTTAGATAATTGTCCTTTAAATTAACTCATATCTGTTTTAAAGAAAATAAACATAAACTTGGTTGTGAAGCTTAAAATGCTAAAAAAAAGTACAAGAAAAGGTTAGTGAATAGAAACAGGGGAGGCAATGGAGAAATACTTTTCAATCCTACCGTTTTTCAAGACTACAAGTAGTTTTTATAACCTGTCAGTTATGACCAATCCATCCAAAAGCTGCTTATGATCTGGTTTTGAAATTCTGACATCCGAAACATTGCTGCAATTATGTGACTACACTGTGGGTGCCTGGCAATTGGCCCGCATTTACAGCCGTGGTCACATGACTGTGGTTTTGTTATTTTTGTTGGAAAGAATGGATTCACTTAACAACACTGCTGTTTCCTTGAAGACCACTTAACACAAAAAAGGACAAAAAAAAATCAAGTCTGGTCACATGATGACCCACTGTATGACTGAAATTGTAGGTTCAATTAAGGTCCCAAGTTGAAGATAACCTATAGTAGAGATGATGAGCTTTAAACAATTTTATATAGAATGGATCAAGTTGATCCTTACTAGCTAATGTTCTTACCTAAATACCCAACTACTTTTCCCTTTTTCCTGAGAGGTGAGGTTAGGAGTTCCCCCCCATTTTTTTTTCCTAGTCCAAAACAGACTAATATTAGGAATCAGTATTCTGCCTTAATTGGGTTGGGGGTATGCTTTCTGTCAGTGCTACTTTCTTTGACTGAGATAAGGGTTTTCTCTATTTCCTATGACATTCTTCAAGAAATAAATGTCTGGCCAGTGTCTGAATTGACCTTACTTCTTCTCAAACTGACAAAGCCTAACTTTCAGCTCTTCAGGGCTGGCACAGGGGAAATCAAGCTAACTTGAGGCTTCCTAACAGCTCTTTTATGCTTCTATGTGTTGCATTAAATACATCGTTAAACACAAGAAGACTATGCCAAACCAATTTTGCATTTATAAAAAAATCAACAAGGATATATTCCTGTAATCAGAAGTTGAGCTTGACTTTAAGGAGACACTATCTTACAAAAGAGTGGTCAATGATTAGGTTTCCAAAGATATACAAGATTAATGAAGAATCAGATGATTATTTAGTACTGAGGGAACTGATCAACAAATTCACAATTCAAGTAGAAGTGCACCATGCCAATTCACTTGAAACTATACTGAATTTTAATGTAAAATGAATTACTTAAAATCATTTGATAAAATAAATATTTTAAAATGAATGTGCAACTTTGAAAATAGCTTTACATGAAATTGAGCATTACTTTCTTCTAACAGTTTCATTCTTATTAAGGTTTTAAGACTTAAAAGTTATAATTTGTCAAAATTCATTGTATAGATATGTTAGCCTTACACATATCTTAATTGTTTATGTATTCACACAATAAAATGAATCTAATCCTGATCATATGTAAAAAGGGCTTTTATTAGTAAAAGGATTCAAATGTAATAAGCCAAATTAATATTTATATTTTTTTAATTGCTCATGCGAAGAGATATATAAACTATGAAGAAACTAGATATCCCTACCATAACTATTTCCTCAGAAAAATTCTAGTATATTGTTACTTCTCAACCACATTTGCCCACTGTTTTATCACAATATATACAATATCATGCTTTAATTCACTGCAAGATTAAAAAAACAAGATGAATAGAAGAAAAATTGTCAACTTTGCATGCAGTCTTAATTATATCCATGATCAATCATCACAATGTTATTTAAAACGAATTACTATGATAAACAATAAATTAATTATTGTGTGCTGTAGACCTTGCAAGTGTGATCTAGCTTTAAGATCTATTTAAATTAAATAAGAGGCTGAGAGTATATTGGTATATCTTGTTGCTTATGATCTATTTATTTTTTATTTTATTTTCAATTATTTTCCATTTGTCAAGAAGTCTTAAAATTGATTTTTCTTAGTTTTTTTCTAGAAACCAAGTGAGGACTACTAAGATTTCATCTGTAGTGGACACAGAAAGTCTACATACTTCTGTTAAAATGCCAGGTTTTTGAGATGCAAAAAAAATCAGACTAAGATAAATCACTTCCAAATCAAGAAAAGAATGGCTTCACCAGAAGATCAAAATTTTGGAATGGGCCAGCCAAAGTTCATAGTCTAGGACAGGGATAGGCAACCTTGGCTCTTTTATGACTTGTAGACTTCAACTCCCAGAATTCCTAAGCCAGCCATGATGGCTCAGGAATTCTGGGAATTGAATTCCACGAGTCATAAAAGAGCCAAGGTTGCCTACCCCTGGCTTAGGCTGAAAATCTGTGGGATGACCTTAAGAGGGCTGTGCACAGGAGATGCACTCGCTATCTGACAGATTTGGAGTACTTTTACAAGGAAGAATGGGCAAAGATTATCAAAGCAAGATGTGCCATGTTGATAGGCTCCCACCCCAAAAGACCGAATGCTGTCATAAAATCAAAAAGTGTTTCAATAATGTATTAGTTTAAGAGTGTGAATTTTTATGCAACCATGCTATTTTAAGTGTTTTATTGTTGGTTCCCCCCCAAAAAAAGATTTCAATTTGGTGGTTTTTTTGTTGAATAGTACAGCTTATATATTATATTAAAAGTGGGGAAAAATCTGAAACCTTGGTCTGATTTTTTTACAGCTCAAAAGTCTGGCATTTTACCAGGTTTACCAAGCATTCCACTGTTAATATAACATATAAGCTTTCTACATCCACTATAATGCCAATAGATATAATGGTATTAAAGTTGTATAATTTACTACATTAAAATACATTGTGGATATTTATACCCAAGTTTTGTACAACAGGAAATAAAGCCAACAATGAATAGATTTGGAAAACAATTGTGTCTAATGTTTGCAAAGAATGGAAAAATATATTCTGGACGTATGACAACTGTAGAAAAACAAATGACAACAGAGGCAACTAAAGCAGAAAGCACCGGCTGTATATGGGAAACAAAGTTGAAAAAAGCAGGTTAAAGGAAAATAGAAGGTTGAGAAATTTTAGAACAAATGGCTGGAGAAAAAAAAAACAGAATAAAAAATATGGAATAGGAAGTAGAAATGCATATAGATTTGGTTGCTAAAAAGCATGAAGAAACAAGTAGACCTTGACTTATGACTGGAAGCTTAGCAACTGTTCAAAAGTTATGATGGAACCCCCCCCCCCCAAAAAAAGGTACTTAAGATTGGGTTCCAAAGTCTCAGCAGTGCCCTTCGGGGCTATAGGACATTTTAAGCACTTTGCAACCAGCACACATTTATGCCCATTTGTAATGTCCTGTGGTCACATGATCATGGTTTATGACATTTTTGCCAAAAACTAGCATTCACTGCTGGTTTTGGGCAAAAATGTCCCTGAGTGAATAATGGATTCACTTAACAACCACAGATTCACTTAACAACTATGGTTATTTGCTTAATGACCATAGCAAAAAAAAAGTTGTAAAACTGAATGTGTCACGGTTTTAAGTCAAGGACTTTCTGTAGAACAGAAAACAGAAGCAGTAATAAAAGCTTCAGGTGAGACGGCAGAAGAAAACTAAATGACTGCTGTTAAGAAAGGGGAATGCCAGGAAAAAAAGAACAGTCAACCACTATAGTTATTGAGACTACAGAAAACAGTACAAAATAGGAGCCTGAGTTTGAAGGAGGAAAAAAGAAAAAAAAAATTCCTTGGCTTTAAGAAGCACTGCATTTAATACTAAAAGAAATTTCTCCAGATGTCAAGCAATCACATTAAGTAAAAATGGAAGAAAAAAATCAAATTGGTAAGATAAGATGATGATGAAAATGACACTGAAAGAAGGGGGGGAAAACCCACTTAATTTAAAAATTTAAAAAGTACAAGATTGGATGAATCAATCCTAAAACCTACTCTAGTAAAATATCATTTTTCCTACTTTTTCACATGAGATTGAAAAGTGATTTTTACAATTCCACAATGGACAACAGCTAATACCATTTCAGCTATTTCCAATATCACTTGGCAAAATGAAAATGGAAAAAGTTTCAACTGGGAGACAAGGAAATTAGGAAATCTAAACAAGAAGCAGCTATTAATGGTGATATGATGCTTTCCTCAGTAGAAATATAGTTATGTAAAACTGGAAGAAAGCTATAAAAAAAGCAAGAGTTATATACACGAATAACTGGCAGGCAATAAAATTGTGATAGTTGGTTGTTTGACAAGACAGGATATATAAAAAGAATGTATTTATTTTGTGATGAGGGAACAGTCCATTTTTTTTAAATCTTTTATCCTACAAGGATAGCAGAGGTAAGCTTTCATTATAAATATGTGATGAAATGGTAGACTATTACTACAGCTGGGCAGTTCTTGTTAAGACAGAGATAGAAAGTTGAGTCAGTTTGAAGAGTGAGAGAGAGAAGACAGAACAGATGACAACCAAAAGAAGAGAAATAACTGGTATATATAAAAGGAATGGAAATAATGACATACTTTGTGACAATCATTCTACAGGTCAGTAGTTCTGTTGTATAGCTAAGACATTTTGCTGTTACCTTTAAAGAGAATTTTGTGTTGGTATTTTATAAAATGAAACACACACATGCATTCATTACTTATCGTATTGCAATCAATATAGAGAGTTAAAGGGAATATCCAAAGTTTCCATGTGACATTTGATATATTATACTATTGATTTTCCTGACTTTTAATATTAAGACTCTGGCTTGTATATCATTGATTAAATCCACTCAAGAGCATACCTATTTGGAAATCAATTCCATTAATTTCAGTGTGACTTAGTTTTCAGTATGTCTGTGTATGGATGTAGTATGTAAATGTCTTTCTCTACACACACACACACACACACAAATATTGTATAATTAAACTGGGGGGGGGGAGGATAGTAGCAGCCTAATTCTAGAACTTGTTGGACCAGCATGTAACTACTGAAGGCAAAGCATTAATTGTGCTATCAGAATAACATTTTATTTTATTCACTTATCTGACTTGTTAAGGTCACCCAATTCCAAAAGGACACCCAGTGGTTTACAAAATATCAAAGACATAATTGAAACAAAATTTAAAAACAACATAATGAAACACAACTGCCTGGACAAAATAATAATTCTCCAGCAGTACTTCTGCACAACACAAAGTCTTCATAAAAGAGATCAGTCCACATTTTTGTATACAAGTTGCATAATGGAAATATGTTCTTAGTGTAAAAGGAGAAGCAATTTAACAGGCAATCCAATAATTAAATGGATTTTAAAAAAAAGAATCTTGAAGCTTTTATTACAGTACATGAACATATTGGTGACATTTGGCTGGATTTTTCCTACGGAAATGCAGAACAAGAAAAGAGGCTGTTACCAAGAAAATATAGATATTTTCATGAAGACACCAAGAATCCAACCTGATCAGAAGGAAAATACTTACCACATTACATCTTAATCTCACTCTCCCTATTGAATTCCATGGAGTTTCTAAGAAATTATTTGTAATTGAAACCAGAGTAACTTTGCATGATGCCTATTAAAGCATTAGTGCCCTTTAAATATTTGCAACGTATACAAAAATATTTAAAAATGTACCTATAAATACCAAAAGTTAAAAAAATAACAATATTTACTTTCAATCAACCCCTCCCCAAATCTAGAAGTTCCGACTGAACAATAAAAACGCTTGGTTTGGAAATTCAAGTAAAACTACCTCTTTGAAACTATTTCATAATTCATATAAATAGGTGTCTCTGCAAGCTAGTTTTGTTATATGTGATTTGCAAACCTGCTTCATTAGCTGCATAGTCAACCAAAGACTACTAAACAAGCATAGTTTATGCTACATGAGAAAATCTATTAAGACACCTTCACACAAGATCAGCAGCAAGCAGCACAAAATATGCCTTCAGACAATATTGATACATAAAATTGATGCACTTTATTGACATGCTTTGCCTTGGCGTCTTTTAAAGAATTGTCTATTTTCATACAGTAGGTTTTTTTTTAAACCAACGCAAGGAAAATTGCTGCAAGGTAATGTGTTTAGTATACTTGGCAAGTAGCATAAGGAAACTCATTAGGACTGCAAGCCATGGCTCTGGCAGAATAATTATTTTAGTGCTTTCTTATATTGAGGTCACCTCCCAAATCCCATCAATCAATGTAGCAACTACGGGTATGCTATATAGCGATCCCAGGCACTTGAGAAGAAGCAGCGATGGTCCTGACAATTTTGCATCCCTGTACTCGGGGGCAGAGCTTTTGAAGGTACAGCTTCACAAGTGGTTACAAAACAGCTCAAGACCTTAGGTACGAATGAGGGGCGAAACTAAGTGGCCAGACGGTCGACAGGGGGCGCAACAGCACCATGTGGGGACGAGGCACCGCAAAGCGGCGGGGCACCTTCCAAACGGAGGGAGGCGTGCGGGGGGGGGGGAGGGGAGAAGCCAACGAAGACGCGCAAACTCTTGCCAGGTCAAACTCCCCGCAGTGTTCAGCCCCGCCCCACACGCGTCGACAGACTAAGAGGCTGACACTCAAGTAACACGCACACCGCACCGCCCCTAGCCTCCCTCCCTCACCTCCCCGCGTCCCGGTTGCCCGTTACCATTATTACCCATCACGCCCAGCGCAGCGCCGCCATCCTGCCTCTGGTCAAGCTCCCACGGGAACGAGGGCTGACCTCGCGAGAACTCCCATCTCAACGCGCCCACCCACCGCCTCTCGTCTTGAGCACTAATATGGCAGAAGCAGCGCGCACGTGTCCGTGAGTCCCAGATACTGTATACATACAACAAACGCCCCGTACGTGCTCGCCCGCGCGCGGAGTGGTCCGGGTCGAGGGAAGTGGACGTGACGTCACACGCAGGCGCGCCCCCCCCTCCCGTTCCTTTTCGCGGCTCGGATTCGAACAGGGCGCGCGAGTCGCAGCTTCACCCTCCTCCCCCTTCCTTCTCCGCACGCGCAGATCGCATGGGAATATAATCCTCCCGCTGCCGCCTGCTCTTCAGCCCCTCCCTGTGCCCGTCCAGCAACGAAACCCCATCCGGGTCCTTTCGCCCCCTCCTCCCTGAGACCCTAGGGAGGTGGGGGGGGGGCTGACCTGGTTGCCGTAAGACCGAAAACAGATCCTGTCGGTGTCGAGACAGTCCTTTCTTTCTTTTGGTTCTCAGAGCCAGCCGTCGCGCCACGCGTCAGCCTTTGGCCCCCAACTACAACGCCCGCTGGGCTCCCCTCAGCAGCAGCAACAGCAGCGGCAGCTCCTCTTCCGCTTCCTCCCCCCCCATATTCCCTGCGCAGCCCGTGGAAGGGGGGGCCGCTCCCTGCAGCTCCGCCTGCTGGTTGACTGAAGGAAGGTGACGGGGCCGCCCTGAAGAGACCGGAGGTTTGCGGAGCAGCGGAGGGACGGCCCGCTTTGCTCTACTTCGGCTGCCGTGCTCCGCTTCTCTCTTCGGAGAACAGGCGCGCGAGAAACAAGCGGCCTGGAGGGCGCTGCAGGTCCGGTCGTTGCCCTGGCGGGGAGCGGAGGAGCCGAGGTCCGGGTTTCTGCCGGCGAATTTTCGCTAAGTTATTCCCACCCCTACCTCTCTTCAGATTTATATACCGCTGTGGGCCAGTGGGCTTTAAAAAAGCCCCTTCCCTAGCCTGGTTGGGAATTATGGGCCTGGATGGCCTCAGATCGGGGAACCCTGATGTCCAATACAGGTAATCCTCGACTTACAACAGTTCACTTAGGGACCATTCACTGAATGGCACTGAATAAAGTGACGTGACCATTTTTTCAGTTAACGACTGTTGCAGCATCCCCATGGTCATGTGATCAAACTTCAGATGCTTGGCAACTGGTTCATATTTATATATCTCACTTAACAACAGAAATTTTGTGCTTAGTTGTCATAAGTCGAGGACTACCTGTACAGATGTTATTGTGGTTCTTCTTTTGGTGTAGCGTATAATTTAATATAAACATTGAAATATGATTTAATTCTTGTTTATTTTTGTAATAACATTGAAGGGAATCTTGAAAAATAAAATATATTTAATTAAATTAAGAGATACCCATTCTAAGTAAATATGTTTTGAATTGCAGAAAATACTTGGGCAGAATAAGCTGGTGTGATCACCAGATGGCAAACTGCTGGCATGTTAAAACCTTTTGAATATTTATTTATTCATGAATATTTATCTCTGCAAGATAATAGCATAATGAATTATATTGGAATACCACAAGGATATACACTTCATAAAAAAGAAAACATAAATGTTTAATTGCTTTTGATTCCAGGTATAGTATGGCCAGTTTGAATACATAGTAATGACTTTTGAATTGGGTAATTGTCCAATAGTCTTCTCCTGATTCATGGAAGAAATCTCTTCTGATATTTTATTTATCACATTTAGAAACTGCCCATCTTCCTCACAGAATGAGCCATGAAAGTGTACATGTAACATAAAAACCTAACATCTATATATAAATATTATATTAAAATGAGAATAAAATATTTAAAATTCAAATTTTCAAATGTTGAACTTCATATTTTTGACAAATATGTATTTGTGTAGGATTTTAGAAGATCCATTTTTGTACAGGACTCGTATTAAGAGTGTTTTAGAGACAAGCTTTTTGTCTAAACTGAAAAATGAATTGTTTAATTTTCCAATCTGTCTTTCCTGTACAGTGGAAAGTGGAAGTCATGTAAAACATGCATAGGAGATGATAGCATATAACATTTGTAATTCTCTGCTCTGAAAGTGTAATATATAGGATTTTAACTTTATAAAAAAATTGAATATCGTGTTGTATAACTGCTTAAATAATTTTGGGGGGGAGGGGGAGCAGTTGAGCAAAATATTTTGAGTTGTATTCCAGCACATCTGAAAAGATCTGTTGGAGAAGACTGAGTTACAATTTCAGCCTATAAGAAAGAAAACCCAACATTAACTTTTCACAGTGTCAAAATGCATCAGATGTAGCATGGAGGATACTGTACTTTCACCTTCTTCCGCGAGCAGTGAATAAAAATATTAAAAAGTACACATAATTCTGCAGTAAATGCTTTCCTTCCAAACTATATATATCCTTATAGTTCATGTCTTGGCTGTTAAAAATTCACGTTATATATATACCATACTGATGTTTGAGTTACTGAGCCAAAAGCTTGAATCTATATATATTTATTTGAATAGAACTTACTGAACTCAGCAAGGCTTTCAAGTGAATTCAAGGAAAGCAATCTGACTTTAATACAAACTCTACAAAGGACAATTATGCAAAAATTGCTATGCTGATTATTTTTAGTTACGAGCCATCTGTTTTCTGAAACTCCAATCTTTTACTTCATAGAGAATGCCTGCCCAACCAAGTGTTGTCTTCTCAGAAACTTCCAAGAATTAAATAAGACAAAGAATTTCTTAGAATCATATTATGTTGGAAGGAAGTATGTTTAAAGATCACCTGTTCCAGGAATTCCATTTTGCAACATCTCTGCCTGTCTTTAAATAACTCTAGCAAAAAATATTCTACTATTATTCCATGAGGCAGCCTATTCCATTATCAAATGGTGCTTACTGTTAGGAATATTCTTCTGATGTTCAACCAGTATTGACTACTTGTAACTTAAAAGCCCCTGGATTTTTATTTTATTTTTTTGAAAAAAAAAAAAACATTACTTGCAATAAAAGTGGAGTTCCAAGAAAGGAGACATTTCTCAGAGAGAGAAATCTATCTGTGGAAGTATGCAGACAATACAAGAATTTGAAATATTTGTAAAAAACACAATCCATCACATCTGGTTAGATCAACTAGATCAGTGGTTCTCAACCTTTCTAATGCCGTGACCCCATAATACAGTTCCCCATGTTGTGGTGACCCCTAACCACTTATACATCACCGGGTGCCAGGGGCGTGGCCAAAGAAAAGGGGGAAAAAATGGTGGACAGCCTTGTTTGGCGACCCCCATGAAATGGTCGTTCGACCCCAAATGGGGTCCCGACCCACAGGTTGAGAACCACTGAACTAGATACATTTCAGTTTTTATATCATATATATATTTGACTCACTCAACAAACTATAATAAATGCAGTATTACATAAACCTGGACATGATCTTCCACACTTGTTCCTCCTCCTACTAAACAATCCAAGCAATTTTGCTCCTCTTCAGTCATTAGAACCCCCAGAATGGTTGGGGGGCATGGAAGCACTAGATCTGCTCAATTGGATTAGATTGCTGCATAGATAAAAGCTTCAGACTGATTCCTTTTTCTGTAAATAATGGATAGTTGCCTCACAATGGTCAATTATATATTCTTCTTTCAAGAAGGAATATTGCAATTCTTCCATGAGACTCTTGGATGTGGGAGATTGTTTAAAACTTTGTATCACGTGTGTAGCAAGTTCTGATGGCTGAGGGGGAAAGCAGATGACAATTATATTTCATCCTAATATGTTTGTTGATAGGCAAAGACTTTGTATGGCTGGCTGGCTTACCTCGGGCACTTCCTTCATGTCCAGGATTTTTAGATTCAGTTTCAACTGATTTTAGTTCTTTCTCCTTGGCTTTGCCAATATAATGTGGGGCATCCAGAACTGAATCTATATCAGTTATACTAATCTGTAAAACTTAATGATACATTCTCAGTATGTGGTAGTACTACTTTGAGTAGAATCAGACCCACTTTCTTATTAATGTAACAGTATCTTCTGGGATAGCCAATGATGTTGTTTAAAATCTACCAATCTGTCAGAATTGTGTTCCCTTGCATCCATGGGGCCCTTGGAGTGACTGGTTTGGATACCAGGACTGTGACAAAGTGCTTCTATCTAGTCCATTTGTCCCTAAGGTAGTTGAAATTTGTCAAACTGGGAAATTAATGTTCTATTTTCAAAGGTTCTGACCACTTCTGATTAGGTTGGAAAAAGTCAGAGTAGTTGAAAATCTCATTTTTAAAAATGACTGAGAATCTCATTTTAAAATATGTAGATGCTTTTGAAGGCAGTAGTAAGATGAAATCATATGTAAAACTCACTGTATCCAGGGTTTCAATTTTTTCTGATCTATTATTTGAAAAGCAGGGAGAAGAGAGATATGTTGCTATGGGAACCACGACATCTTGGTTTGATACAGCATATTATGAAAAGATACCTAGAATGAAATTAAATCGTGTATGTGTACATGCTGCATTGTTCAACAAAACCATATTTTGTACAGGATTTTGTTTACTATTCTCAACTCTGACAGGAGGGAGGGAAGGAAAGGAAGGAAGAAAGGAAAAAAGTTGAATATTTGAGTCCACATTATTACTCTATTACAACAGGCTTCTAGGTTTTTTTAAGCAAAAGTTTTTGGCCAAATAGATTGTATACATAAAGATCTTTGTTGACATGTAGATGCAAAATGCTAACTACAGTATATTGGTTTTATAATTTTGTTTTGAAGATTTTCTTAATATTGCCAATTAGCAAAATATATGACATTAATAAATATCCTACCTTCTACAAAGAACATCCAAAATGTTTTCCAGTATAGGTTCAGGCTAGGAATTTAAGACTAAAACCCTTTGTTGTTTAGTGCATTTCAGGAACTGGATTAGGTACAGATTGCAACTGGTTCTTCTGGTCCTTTCAGTAGCATTACTACCATGGATTATTGTATCTTTCTGAGGCATTGAGCCAGTAGGGGATTTTGCTAAAGTAGCTTGGAAAAGTACTTGTGTCTTTTGTCTACCTGAGTAAACACAGAAGAGCCTGCTGGAGGACTCTGGCTAAGTTTTAAGGCCGTGGCCTCATCAAATCTCTATTTTCTCATTATCCCTTTAAACATTCAAAAATTCAAAATATTCCATGATATTCTACTTTGTAAACTAGCAAAAAGTGGTTGGTTGGCAAGAAAATTAAATGGATATACAGCTGGTTTGAAAATATTCAGTATACTCATTAAGTTTCTCATCAAACCAACAGGAAATGTCAAGTGGGTGTTGGACAAAAAAGCAGTGGGAATAGGAGCAAGTTCCGACTTCCTGATGGCTTGCCCATTGAGTTTCCTTGTGGGAAGCTGGTAGGGAGCCTCAGAAATCCTTCCTTCTTAATAAAGGATTTATTAGACCCAGCTCAAGAACATAAAACTATCCAGCCAAAGTCCATTTCTTTATTTGTTCACACCAAATGTGATGTGAACAGACTGAACCCAAGTTACTCCTCTTACCCTAATGGATATACCCTGAGAGATTCTAGGAATGGCTATCTCTTGATTCCTATCCAGTTGTGGGGTGTGTTGTCTCCTGTTTTGCCCCTTTCCTTGGAATGAACTCCCTCTTGAGAAACTGCCCCTCACTGTAGCCCACCACACCATCACCTCCTTTGTAGGCACAGTCCATCACAGGGTATCACCAATACCTACTCTCAGCAATGGATTTACATTACAGAAAAGCTGTGAATACTTTTAAGATATTGAAAGCAGAAGCTATATTTGTGTTTGCTTGCACCCAAAGCACAACACTGATGAATGCAGATCCTCAAGTATTACTAATGTTGCTTGGCAAAACTACTTAAGGACAAATTATTGTATTTGCATCTTGTAAAACTTGTTTAGAATTATGATCAATTATGGCAAGATATATTCAGCAAAGATTGCTTTTCCACAATCAATGTTATAATGCTATATAATTTTTAATCTTTCCATTCACAAAGTGATTTTATTTATTTATGTTTAAAACATCTATGGAATGGAAGGAGAGGGATGAAAAAACAGAACTTTTCCTTACCTTTTGTAACTTCTGAAATAAGATTTAAATGCAAATGTGTAACATTAGTTCCTAATATCAGGGATGAATAGTGTTGCTGTAACATAATAAGAGTCTTGAGCCAACCTTACAATACTTGTACCCACCATGCATCTCAGCTCCTAATAGTACAAGTTAATAGTTTAAATTGAAAAATAATTAAAATTAGATTTGGTAAATTTTATATGTTTCATTCTATTTTTCCTATAATTATTTGTAAATGAAAGCATTCCTTTTCATGCACAAGATCAATTTAACAAGGCAAGTTTTTCTTCTCCTAATTTTACCTTATGAACAATTTCTATACAAGGGTGATTTTTCAAAGGTTTTCCCAGTCAAAATGAATCTTGTCTTCCATTTTCTTTGAGGTTCAGTCGGATGAATGTGTGATACATATCTTTATTTGATTTGAAGTTCAAACACTTTATACAATTTTAGAAATGACTTTTATTAAACTAGCATTTCATAATATTGTCTACACCGTGGCAATATTCAGGAAGAAAAAATCATTTGGATGACATTCAACATTTCAATATGAATAATCTAGAATGTTTTGCAATCTTGTTGAATGCATTCAACATCTGACATCATGCCAATGAGCACTGCATTACTATAAATTTTCTCCACGTGGAACTATTAATGCATTGAATTAAAAAAGACTATAAACGTCCTAAATTGCATGAGCAATTAATGTACCCATTTCATGCTCTTAAAATCAATTTTTCCTAGAGATTATAGACCTGTTCAGTTACATATACGGCAAAAACATATTAGAGCATTTAAACAGTACATAATTTATATTTGCTGACTGAGACAGTGATTCATCTGAATTGTTTACATATCTGATACACACAAAGAAAACATTACTATTCCTGAGTTTTTATACAACATTTATTATTTCTATTTCTTAATTGCTAACTAATGCCACCTTTCCATCAAATGATGTTCAATAACCTTGACAACTTGTCTTGATAAAACTTGAATGGAGAGGGCCTGGTAATTTATAGTTCTAGTGAAAAGATCAATTATATTTATAACACATAAATTAATATATATATATATATATATACACACACACACACACACACACACACACACACACACACACACATACACACTGATGTAGAATAAGATAACAATTCCAAAGTCTCTTTGAAAAGTTCTAATATTTATAATTTGTATATTAGAGGTTTCAATCTCAGTTCAATTCTTGATTATGGTCACTGACCAATATGTGTTTCAATTCACTTTCCATAGATAAAATGCCTGCCATTCTCTTATTTCACAGAAAAAAAAGATAAAAACTTGAAAAATTTGGGGAATGTATGTTGCTAAACAGAAGGTATCTTATAAGAATTCATTCCTTGATTTGATGGCTACAGTCTACGTGTTTCTAATTCTACTTTATCTTCCGTCTGTAATGATTCAGATTCACTTTGAGCAACAGGTGGTCGCAGTATAATTTCTGGGCCTCCTCCATAGATTGACTTTAGAAAATTCCATGTTTCTTCGGAAATCTGTCCAGAATTAGCTCCTAAAAGACACACATATTTCCATAAAGTTCACCTGACATTTTAAAAGATTAAATCTGGAAAGCACTTCAGTATTTATAAATACATAATATAAAAAGCTCAAGTTTAATATTATCTGGAACAGTCTGCAACTGTTTGCTGTGATACAAATGATACAGCTCAATCTATTATCTGCCATTTGATATTGTTTTGCGTTTGTGAGTCATTATATAAAGGGAACCTATAGCGAATCTTGAAGTGAGATAATTCTCTGACAAATTTTACATATTAAAATACCTGTTCACAGATTTTCAAATTTTAATTTTTGCACCACAAAGGCAGAAGTGTCCATATTTTTAAACAAAAAAATTATGTTCAGAAAAGCATTATAGCAACAGATGATAAAGCTATTTCTCTACAAGTCATGTTGAACTGTATATAGACTTTTAGAGACAAATTCAGAGTTCCTTTTTAAGAGCAATGACGTGTCAAATACAGATTTCAAGTACCGCTCCTATTTAGTAGTTAATTCAACTAGATTACAATCTAACCTGTTGACACAGCAGTATTTAAAGAAATTTTAAGTATAGCTGAAGGCTAGAGAATGTAAGTAATTTCTTCTTTTCTCTACATTATGTGAAGATGTGGATTATAGTGAATCTGTATGAGAGGCTAACTGGAGAGCCAATGAATTCAATCAATTAATCAGAATAGAGCCGGAAGGGACCCTGGAGGTCTTCTAGTGCAGGGGTCCCCAAAATGGCCACCAAGCTGCATGAAGGGATGGCGCTTGCACTCACCCCCCCTACACTCAGCTAGTGCTGCCCTGAGCATTCCATCCCACCGGCGCTAACACCACCCAGCCCCGAGCGTCCCACCAGCACTAGTGCCACCCAGTGTCCCACCAGCGCTAGCACTGCCCCGAGCATCCCACCGGCTCTAGCGCTGCCCCATCCCAGAACGTCCCAACGGCATTAGTGCCGCTCATAGCGTTCCGACAATACTAGCGCCGCCCCATTTGCAGCACTCCTGCCCATGCAGCCATTTGCACATGTACTCGTGTGGCCGTTTGCATGTGCGCATGCATTCGAGCATGGCCCATTTATGGGTACACGAGGGGGTTCATTTTTGCATGCGCACATTTGCAAGTGCGCATGTAGCAGTGCCTACCTCCCTTTACAGGCCGCCAAACCAAAAAGGTTGGAGACCTCTGTTCTAGTGCAACTCCCTGTTCAAGCAGAAGACCCTATACCATTTCAGACAAGTGGCTGTCCAGTCTTTTCTTAAAAACCTCCAGTGATGAAGTACCCACAACTTCTGAAGGCAAGCTATTCCATTGGTTAATTGTTCTCACTGTTAGGAAATTTCTCCTTAATTCCAGGTTGCTTTCTCCTTGATTAGTTTCTATCCATTGTTTCTTGCCCTGCCTTCTGGTGCTTTGGAAAATAAGTTGACCCCCTCTTCTTTGTTTTTTTATTTTTTTGTTTGAATTCCCCATTCCTCTACATTCTGTACTTTTAAGAATAGAAGGGGATTATTTGTTGATGGAATGGTTAATCCCATAGGAAAAATGTACAGATCATATACAAAATGATCATAAATGAACATGACCACTGGTAAATTTGCATGCAGAGAACTATCTGTGTATTCATACCTTGTTTCAGAACAAGCAAACCACATTTACCGACACCAATTTTGGTATTATCAATAGGACCTGGAGGATCTAATGAAATAAAAAGTATGTTACAATGTAAGATAATAATACTATTTAAACAAACAAAAGCCTCAAAGAAAATCTCTCTCATATTTTATAAATTATTTAAAAACTCCACATAATAAAATGTAGCAAAATACACATTTCAATCATTGGTGTATAATTTGAAACAACTACATACAATTCAAAAAATGTTATTTATAACAGAAAGAAATCCACCTACTAAACCCTTTATGAAGGCTCCCTAAACTACAGATCCAAACTGAACTATTTATCTATATGCATAGTTGCCATGTACTTGGATTAGGTCCATTTTCTATTTTATTTAATGTGTGCAGAATTCATTACACTGCCCTGTGATTTTACTGTAGTATTTACTACCTAATTTAAACTATGTGATCTTTATATAGCATTTGCTTGCAGTCTCTTTGAATTACAAAAGTACTCACCGCTGTCCTTGCCCTTCACAAATGCTTCCCATTCTCTGAACCATTGCATACTGATGCAATAAAATATAGATGGAGATTCCTCCTCTTGGAATGCTCTATTCAACTGAGAGACAGACAAAAAATTTTTTAAAAGCAGATGTGAACAACCCTAACATAGCTGCCTCAGATTCATAGTTACTGTCCTCAAAACTCTCCAAAGTTACAAATAGTAAATGCATATTCAAAATTAAATGCTTAAAAAATGTTGGATCAATGTTCCTATTGTGATTTAGAAAAAGAAAAGTTATTGAGATGAATAAAAGAAAACCACATCTCTACATAGTGTCTGCTAATGTATCTATATACTTCTAAACCTCATCGTTCCTATAACCTTCAACTGAGTGAAACGGTGCATCGTAGGGTAACAAATTTTGAACCAGGATACCTCAAATGAGCTAATTTACAGAAGGCATCCAAAATCCAGAGGCAATGACATCCATGGAATAGAAATTTTGCAAATTTTATGAAATATGTTATGACATAACAATCATAAAACAGTTTATGGCACATACAAAATGTCATAAAACATTTCCCTTGTTGATGTTTAGATCTGCTATACAGTTCAACATGGGCTATGTTTTAGGCAGATAAATTTCTGAAGGTATCTCAACTTTTCCAATGAAGGCAGTACATTAGGAGTTTTGTCACTGTTGAAAGCATTGAGGAACCTAGTAAGGAAATATTTCTGGAAGGACAATCCAGCTAATCAAGGGTTGCCAATTACACTACAAAACCCCTATGTGTAATCTTTAACTGGGTGAAACAGTGCATCATAGAGCAATGGTTTTTGAATCAAAGTATCTCAAATGGCCTAACCTAAAGAATGTGTCCAAAATCTGGAACTGAAGTTTAACAAATTTTGAAAAACATTTTATGACATAAAAATTATCATAAAACATTTTATGATATAACACATTTCCTGTGATCAATTCCTGATGTTTGATTGTGCTATACAATTCTACATGGGCTACTTTCAAGGCAGATGCTTCTATGAATATCTGCTGAATTTTAAAGAAGGAACTAATCTCTGAAACAATGACTCAATGGTCAAGGATTGTCTAGTTACCATTAAAACTTAGGGCCGTGATGGTGAACCTGTGGCATGCAGAGCCCTCTCTATAGGCACATGCGCCGTCGGCCCAATCCTAGGCCTTTAGCTGGGTTTTATAAAAGCTTTTCGCTTTAGGCCTCTGCTGCCGTGTGCAAAAAAAAAAAGGTTCAATCAATTTTAACTTGCGGGGAAAAAAAGATCTCGCAAAGTTGGAATTGATTGATTGAAATTTTTAGTTCACCCCAGTCTGCCGTTACCACCACAGCCATGCCCACCCAATGGGCCACACCCACCCAATGGGCCACTCCCACCCGGCACCCGACAATACATAAGTGTGTTTTGGGTTGCAGTTTGGGCACTCGTCGCCATCACTGACTTAGAGTGTACAATGTTGCTTAAAAGTTCATGAACTCTTTAAATTTCTGCATAAATATGACCTAAAATCTGTTCTCCATGCAAGTCCTAAAATTAGATAAAGAAAAATACTGAAAATTCAAAAGGGTTCACAAACTTTTAAGCACCACTGTATAAACTCTAATAATAATATACTTAAAAATGTATTATTGAAAACAAATGGATTAAATACATCTTTAAAAAATCTTCAGCTCCTGAAATTTTCATACTGTTGCTTTTACATATCTTGTGTAATGCTTCCTCCTGTAATAACTATTTCCTTTTCAGTTAGAAGCTGTTCTTCACAGATCAAATCAAATATTCTATGATTTTTTCTCAGTTCTGAAATTCTATTATGACATGCCAAAATGGGATCCTAAGAAAATATGAAACGTTACATTTTTATTATCAAGAGTAATTATGAATCATTTTGAATAATTTCAAAATATTAAGCTTGGTTTGTATGTTCACTTTCTATTTGCAATGGAACTTTGATGGGTCCTACTAGTGAATAACTGGGGTAGAATATATATTTTATTTTCCCTTTTCAAGTCCATATCTGACTACATTGTTTTGAAGAAGCACTCAAACTGTTTGGGGACAAAGAAAATGTGTGAAATTAATAAAAATGTTGTGTATGTAGCTCACAATGTATCAAGATAAAAGCTATTAATTTAAATATTTGTAACTCAAACAAATATAATTTAACAAGATAGAAAAAACATATTTACCCGAATAAACATTTCCAGTTCTGTCTTCCGTCTTTTTTCTATTTTTTCTGTTTCCATTTGACATGTATAACATACATACAGATGATTAACTGCTGGTCCTCCACCATACCTGTGATAATAAATTATTAAATAAATCCCCATATCCTTTAGGTTTTATAGAATCAAACACTATACTTAGGAAACTCGTTTTTTGTTCAGATTTTTTAAATTTTAATAGAAATAAGCCACACATCTCTGAATTAGTTGTGCACAGTATATCTATTATTCCCAAACTAGTTCTATCAAAATGTGAATGTCCTTTTTTACACCTAATTTAGAAATAAGGTGGTTCTACTGTTCACTTTTGTCCAGATCATGTACAAAACAATATTGCTTGTTTTTATTCTATTTTCTAATACATTTTTCATTGTACTGTTTCTTTGTGGCTTCAGAATCTTTGATTTGTTATACATATTTTGACCAAAAAAGTTTGAAACATAATAAATGATTTTATAATAGTTTTTGTCCTACTTTGCTAATATACTATTTTTTTTTTAAAAAAAAGAAAATCTCCAAATGCAATTAAGTGACGCATTTTAAAGAAAACTTAGCCATTCAACGATAGATCAAAGCTTAAATTAAACTACAATGAAATAAATCTAAACACTTACTGGGGACAGAAATGTTATTCTATTGAAAACAGCAACACTAAACTAATGCAACTATAATACCTAATCACATCATTCTACTCACAGATTGCTGTTTGAGCTGTCAGATGTCTTTGTATTTAGAAACAAAGTGAAATTAATTGTTTTTTTTCTTTCCCTAGTCCTGAATCATCCTTGTCTCATGCCCATCCAGACACTATCTGATGGGTAGTAGAGGAGAATGCATTCAAGAGAATAAATGAAAACAGTAAATCTGCCATCTGTTTATAGATGCTTTGCTGGATTAAAGAGGCTTAGAAAGTGCCAATCCACCAAAGGATTCAGTATAATGTTTTATAGTACACTATAAGCAGATTTTACAATTACCATCTCTTTGATAATGTTCAGGCATCAGATGTAATCTGTTTCACGATTAAAAGTTTACCTGCTGTACAAATTATCCCATATGTTCTGAGGAAGCATTACAACCAGATCTTCTATAAAAGAAGCTTTGTATGGAGGAACTCCTATGGAAAAATAGTTTTAAAAAATTAAATATGATTTAGTTAAAGGGGAGTAGAAACCTTCAAGTAATACAGTTTGTCAGCAGCAGCAAAAGCATAAAATATCTTTGAATGAAAGAAACAACCTCCCACTGTTTTATATTAAAGCTAATATATTAGCTACCGTGTCTTTCTAAAGATGAATATTGGGACATTCGGTCCTGCACTGTAGTGACTGCTCGCGAGCTTGCGGACAGCGGCACCCCCATGGCTAATTTTTGTCCTGCCTGGAGACCCTAACTAACGGAAGCAGCGAATTAAAATTTCCATGGAGGATCAAAATATATGGTAGTGAAATAAATTTATAAACTTGAAAGCTAAAATTTAACTTTGGACAAGTTTAAAATTGTTGAATGGTTAAGACTCTCATTTTAAAGACCATTGTTCATATTGAAAACTAAATAGATGCTGACACCTAGTGTTGGATGAAGATTATTACAGATGATTTCCATAGAGAACTTGCCAAAACCTGGGAAAAGCTAATCTGTGTTTGTGACCTTCAAAGCTTTAATAACAAAGAACAGCTGTGACAGAAAAAGACAACAATCTGAGCTGCAGACAAAGAAAGAATTATAAATTTTAGAAAAAAAAATCTTTTTTGAATTCTTTGGATTACAAATATCTATTTAACCGGGACTCTAAAGCTATTTGCAGATAAGAAGGAAAACTTCAGCTTTTGGCCATCATGGATCAGAGACATGTAGATATAACACACCAAGAAAACATAAATACCTCTCAGAAGGAAATATATAGTATACTGCAATTAATTCAAATAACACTGAGTTCAGATCACAAAGAAATCCAAAATAAATTTGAAAATATAAATCAATCTATTTCTAAGTTAACTCTACAACAAAAAAACTTCCAGGAAACAACAACAGAGAAGGAGGAAACAAAACAAATAAGTGGACATAAAACTGAAAATAGAGACTCAAAGACGGAACTTAACAAATCAAGAAAACATGATTTAATCCTAGTGGGAAATTTTTTTACAAGAAATGGAAAAAATAACTCATCCCTTAATACTACAAAATAAATCTGAGGACAAAAAACAGATTGGATAAAATGGAATGTAGAGATTTTGAAAACATCAGAGAGAAAGGAAGTGATAAGAGAAGCAAAGAAGGAAAAAAAGAAAAAGATTTTCAAGATTCATGGAAAGGCAAAAGCCTCCTAAAGATACTCTATTCGATTTACTTCTTATGCCTACAGCAACAGTCATGAATATATGGGGAAAAAATCTGATTCAGCAAAACACATTGATCAAGAAAGATACTGGTCAAAGGAAAAAGATTAAAGTGAAAATTAAGAATATAGATGATGGGATCTACCAGAGGGAATATATATATAAAAAAACATTTGTTTGAATATGGTTAAAGAAATAGAAAAGATTCTGAATATATATGTCATTCTAAGAGGGATGAATTCCTTAAATAATATTGTATGCTTTTCCCCCTTTTTTATTTTATTTCTTGATATAAGTAATATAATACTGTTGAAATGGCTTAGATGAAGGAATTTCTTTAGATAATTAAATGTGTTTGAATTTAGGGAAATTATAATGTATAAAAAAGAAAAAATTGTTTTGAATAACAGCTAAAGGATTAGGTGACTAAATGTATTAAATGGAATATTTAAAGATTAAATATATTTTTAATTATGGTTAAAAAGAATAAGAAATTTTGGAATGAATATATGTTAGTTTAGTAGGAATATATATTTTAAGTAGTATTTTACTTTTTATGTTTCTTTACTCTTGCTCTCTTTTCCTTTTCTTTACTGTTTTTACCTATTCTTTAAGAAATGTAAAAGTGTTCAGATGGTTTATATGGGAAAAATGGATTTAAATCTTTAAATGTAATTAACTGTTGAGAAAATCTTAACCAGTAAGAATACTTTGAACTTTATGAGAGAAACAAATCTAAATAAGGATTGTAACAGGATATAAGATGAGGCAACCAAAATGATTAGATAGAAAAGAAATATTATATTAATGTGATCATTATTTCAAGGAATATTGGGAAAAATCATATATGTAATTTATCAAAATAATAAGAACTGTATTAATTCAAGGTTTGCAAAGAAGACATTTTGGGGAGGGGGAAATCAACTAAATGTACTATGTGGATTATGGATTATAGAAACTAATTGTTAATGATTTTTCTTTACAAATGTAAACCCAGCAAGTACACTGTTTATCAACTATTAAGTTATTTATATTTTAAAAAATCAATAAAATATATGCAAAAAAATGAATATTGGGATTTACGTTCTTCTAAATTTGTTAACTGTGGTTAAAAGATGGTACATAAAAACAATCAAAAGCAAAACTATTTCATGAACATTTTTTGACAATGATTTAAGTTAAAAATAGAGAATGCCAAATTTGTCACTGAAAATCAAAGTCTGCAGTTTGCTTTGTATAACTGTCCAAAATTATTAATGAAATTTCTAAATCTGGTTAATATTGCATATCACATTGTGGAATCTACCTTCAAGAGAAATGACAATCTTTACTAACAAAGGACCAAATCAAGCTGACTGATAATCTTGAATTTCTAATTTAAATTGATCTTTCTGACAGTTGGGATAATTTTGTTTCTAAACAATTAAAGTAAATTCTTAATGTAAGAATTATCAAAAAGCAAAATGCATCTTTTCTCACCCCATTTTACTATGCAGTCAAATTTATAATTCTGAGTTTCTACCCCACAGATACTGCAATCTAATTTATCTTACTACAGAATTAAACTGTAACCTAACAAGTCACAAATAGTAATTAAGAACATATATTTTTTTTACTTTCAATTAGTAAGTTATCCAAAGTTTGTGTCTGTCATTCTAATAGTGACACAGTTAGCTTTACATTTGAAGAAATGGATTCCACATAAAAAAAATTCAGGCTGTCATCTTCTGGATAATCAAAAAAACAAATTGACTACAGAGTGATATTCTCATTTAATAGAATAAAAATTCCAATTAAAAGATGTGAGGACAAAAATACACAGGATGGCAAAAATAATGGTCAAAACCTCAAGCTACAGAAAGCAGTAGAATATATTGTTCCAGATAATGAAAAGTTATCTTCGTAGGAGAATAGTTTTATATGATTGCAGTCTCACCTCCATGTATGCAGAGAAAATCATTATTTGAAATAGGTCCTGGTTCAGCAAAAGTTCTAAATTTATTCAGCCATAAACGTGAAATATAAAATTGAAGGAGGCTTGGTTCCATAACATTAAGGCTTGACACTCTCTCTCTCTCTCTTTTAGCTTCTTCGTTACTTTTTCTTTTGAAAAGACACAATATTAACATTAGTTAATATGTATGCTGTTTTGAAATGAGTACTGTTAACAACAGATAATCTCTACATGTTGATGATGAAAAGGACCTCATCCAAGTTTGAGTTGAAATAAACCAAGAATCCTTTTTAGATCTGTATTACTTTGTTTGACTAAAAATATTCACTTTAAGATAGCTAAAGTTAATATTGGATAGTATGTGTTAATTTTCAATTTAAAAAAGCAAAGGTACTTCAAATCTTGATATATTCCAAATATTTGAGTTAAGCTGAACTCTTAAGAACCAGAGAAAAACACATTAAAACAGATTTGCACTACTGTCTCCCTTCTTTTTCTTCCTGTGAGAGCATCGACTAAGCAAAACTCTACTCAAATGATGCTTTCGCTGACAATGACAACCTCTGCTTCTAACCATTGTTGTGTAACTTCACACTTGCTTTCTCACCTGTAGAAGAGAACATAAGCTTCTGCATTTTGGACAGTTGATTCTGTTACTTCTGTGACACTTTGATCATCAAACTCATACCATCGATTATTTAAATTATTTCGACAATAAGCTATATAATGCCCATCTAAATTAAAGAACAAATTTAGAGAATTTTTTGTTTTAAAATTGCAGGAAAAACAGATTGGTACAGATTAATGTAATAAAATTTTTACATCAATTGCATAAAATGTAACACGGTATGCATAGTCTACGAAAATACTGATTATGTATACTCACTGATTGCAGTTCCATGGTGGCAGATGACAGATAAAAGGTCATATATTGCTATTTGAGCAGGACTATCTTTAGTAAGAAAAGGTTGAAGATCAAGTCCTTCCAAAGGAAAGGATACATGAGTTCCAATTTTTGTGGAAAACATAAGATCATGTCTGAATCTTTTGAGATGAATACATAAAATCTGTGAAAAACAATTCACACTTATTTGATGTTTATCTTTTATTTTAATAGTTAAGCAAGATATTCCTTATTAAACGGCTAATGACTCTTTTATTTCCTCATAGAAAATGAAATCACCACAGAAGCCTTTATTTAATCTCATTATTCTGTAGCACACTGTGGTTTCTTTAGGGAAGGGGGTAATGAAACTGAACGTCTAAGTCCTTTGTGCAACCCCCAATTTTCCTCCTTTGCTCCCAGTATTTAGTAGTGGGTTGTTTTTACTGCTCCATTTGAAAGTGCTTTATGACCTCAAAATTACATCATGGCTATTATATGATACAGCTATCAATCATCTATATTTGTTCGTCAAACTCCTTGCCAGATATTCTTCATTAGTTATTTCTTTTAAGATTATTGATTTGGTTGGGATCCCTGACATGCAACTTGTGATCTGAAAAATGTTGTGAACAACATGGCAATAACAATTATTATTATGCTTGGCACTTTTCTACACAAACATTGCTAAAGCAAAACTACATTGACATGACATGAAACTTATGTATGTACTGCATATTTTGTTAATGTGTATGGATGTACAATATTGTTGTTTATATTTCCTTAAGAAAAGATAAGTTTTAAAAAAACCCCAAAATAATTCTAATCTTCTAGAAAACTTTCAAATTGTGGAATTTGTCCAAAAAGTATCACACTGATCCTAAATGATTCTAATACAACTCTTTGTACTCCAAGCTATAAGTAATATTTTATCCTGAATTATTTTAGTTATTAGGTAATTCTCAAGAGCTTGGCAATAATTCAGCTGACCTTTGCTGATCTTAGAAGCTAAGCAGGGTCAGCCCTAATTAGTATTAGGAGGGGGACAGCCTGGCAATGGCTAACCACACTTCCAAGAAAATTACATGAATGCAATAGCCAGGAAACAAATTTGACTAGTGTTTAATTCTCAACATTGAACGTCTCTTAAGCACATTAATAATGAATCATCTTTCTAGTGCACCCTAAAGTTACGAGAAAAAGACCTAGGAAATCTTAGCCATAGCATCACCTGAGCTATAAATGTAAAATACTACACTCTTTCATGAATCTTGCTAACCACTAAAATTGTGGCTGAAAAAAACAACTTCGTTGAAGCAGTTACACAGTCTGACAGAAAATGTAATTCAGGATAGAGACCATAACAACATACAGAAGAAATTGATTTATTTTGACTGTTATCTGCTAAAGTGTTAAAAGATTCATCCTGGAAAATGAAGAAATAGAACTGAATACAAATCATGTTACATTAAGTAATTTGTTGTTATGTTCACACTGTTTATTATAAAAAGGAGGGGAAAAGAACATTTTTATCCAGTAAAGCAAAGCAAAGGACATTACCTCAGGGAAGTGTTGAACTTTGCAGAATTTTACTCCATTTCTTAACCTGAGATAAAGTTCACATTTAATAACATTGTAAAAAATATTGACCACAAAGTTAAAAAAATTCTAATACGCATCTTTACTATTTTAGAAATGCTGACTAGAGAAAAATGGAATGGAATTAGAAATCTATACTTTTTCCCACAGATTTCACGATATATAAAATAAACATAACTTACTATATAAAAAAATCCAACATATATATTGGTAAAGTATTAAACTCAATCAGAATAATAATTGGGTGTAATTTCAAAACAGCAGGAGCACCACTTTGACACTAGTCAATTGCAAAAGGCAGCTTTACTTGGAACAGCTTACATCCTACAACGATATCTTTAATATTATTAAATAACATATGCCTATCCCAGGTCCTTGGGAAGGGCTTAATAAGTGGAGAAAAATACCAAATCTAATCTAAGCATCTGGCTGACTGTGCGACCAACTATAACCTATATCAGTGATGGCGAACCTTTTAGAGACTCAGTGTCCAAACTGCAACCCCAAACCCACTTATTTATCACTGGGTGCCAGTGGCCGTGGTGGTCATGGCAGACTGGGTGGGCGGGGCCAGGGCAGTGGGGGCCAGTCCTCACCATCTCTGGGACATGGCACGCGTGCCCACAGAGAGGGCTCTGAGTGCCGCCTCTGGCACGCGTGCCATAGGTTCGCCACCACTGACCTATATTAATGACAATGAAATGCCTTTTCTTTCCAACTATTTATTTATTTCCTGCCTTTACAAATAACAGGAGATGGCAAACATATCCAACACACCTTCCCCCTCCTGTTTTTCCCACAACAACCCTGTGAGATGGGTTGGGCTGAGAGTGTATGGCAGGCCCAAGGTCACCCAGTTGGCTTTCATGGCCAAAAAGCAGCACTTGAATTCAGTCTCCTGCTTTCTAGCCCAGCTGCTAAACCACTAGACCAAACTGGTTCTAATGGAGAATATATGGCTGTAGCTCTGAATTACAAGTTTTAACTCAGAATATAAAATGTTTTTTTTTAGTGTACATGTTAAGATTTTACTGAATCCTGACTTATTAAGAACAAGTAAGTATGCAGTACCACTGTTGTCATTTGATATCTTTTCAAGGTTGGCCAGGCCAGGAAACACTCCTCAAAGACTACTGGACCTCTATTGTGACAGGGTCTAATAACAGACTCTTGAAAGCCTTACAAAATTTTTCTCACCTTCCCCTCTTACACCCTAAAGAATCAGTCAAGGCAATCCTAAGTTTCTTTCTTACTGCCTCTTCCTTTGAAAAACCATCCTGGCTTTTAAATAACTGTGCTTGTATTCAATTTTTTAAAGTTATTTCTGTACTACTATGCAGTGGCCCAGATAGAACTAGTATGCAGTTCTCATTCATTCAGCAGGTGGCAGCTGTAACCAGGAGTATCTTTGCACAAAGCTTTCTTGTGTGCCAATTGTATTCCTGCCTTGGTCAAGAGGTCCTCACAATCACTCATGAGGCTACTTTTGTAGACTACTCAGAAGTTACAACTGGTCTAGAATGTAGCCATGCAACTATAGGTACTTGTTATTTTGCTTACATAGCTTTGGTAGGCTTTGCTTTGTAGGTTATTTGTTTAGCTCTTCATAGTTTAGTTTAGTTACCTAAAGCAGGGCTTTTCAACCTTTTTACCCATTGTATCACTTTTAGGATATGGCAACATCCGAGTACCATCAGTCGCCTAGCAAGCTGTCAAAAACTTGATGACCAAAAAAAAAAAAAAGGAAAAAAGTGATAAAGTACAGGTAGATCTCGACTTACAACAGTTCGCTTAGTGACTGTTTGAAGTTACAATGGCACTGAAAAAAGTGCTCCCCAAGCCACAGCCAAGCAAGACACCTGCCTACCCACCCAGCCATGCTGTTCCTCCTGTCCGAGGTTTTCATTGTTGTAAGCATTTCTGTTGAGGATTGGCAGTAGGGGTGGGGTGGGTATTTGGTTTTTATTCCCCCCCCCCCGTCTGCTGGGTTGTTGTAGCAGGTTTTGATCACTTCACATGACCCTGGGACACTGTGACCATCATAAATATGAATCAGTTGCCAAGCATCTGAATGTAAATCACAAGACCCTGGAGATGCTGCAACATTCCAGCTGATCGGCACTTCTTCTGGGCTCAGCAGAAGTGCCAGGATCAGTGCTGCTTTGCAGCTGATTGGTGCTTCTTTAGTGCTCAACAGAAGCATCAGGATCAGCGCCGAGCTCCAGGTGGAGCCTGGTGCTGATCCTGGTGCTTCCACTGAGCACTGACAGAACCGAAGCACTAATCAGCTGGAAAGCGGCACTGATCCTGGCGCTTCCGCTGAGCTCTGACAGCCCTGCAGCTCCAGCCATCTCTCGCTCAGGCTTGTGCGGTGCTGCAACTGGTTCAGCTCATTCCCCTCCCCTGCTACCACTTTTCTAGGATGGTCGCATACCACCTACCAGGTGCCAATGTACCACAGGTGGTACCCATACCACTGGTTGAAAAGCCCTGACCTAAAGAACTGTCTTTCTCCTGTTGTTTCCACTTGACTAGTTAGATCTAAGAGAATTGATAAGTCCCAGTTGTAAACCAGGGCCTAGGAAACACACCTTCTCAATAGCTGGGATGTCCTGCAGAACAGCATTCCCCCTAAGTTTTACATGGCTGCACCCTATTGGGCTTTCGCAAAGTTGTCAAAACCTGACTCTTCTGACAGGCCCTGGGGCAGGATACAGCAATCAGCTCCCTAGTGGTGGCTGGCTGGGAAAATGTTTGTTTAGTTATTCTTCATTGTTGCATATCTTGCATTTACTGCTGATCCTACCCTTTTTTAATTTACTTATTATTTTTTGCTTAATAGAAAATAATCTTAGCAGTTAGTTCATATCAAACCATTCCTGTTTGCTAGAGGCAAATTAATCTTAAGCATCTTTTTATTAGGTTTCAAGGGTGTTTAGGCAGTTTTTCAAGAAAGCTTAAGAAGACAATCAATACTTAAAACTATTTTTAAACAAACATTAAATCAGAATGGTTCATATAAAAGGCCTGTTCTTGGCCAACTGAACTGTGCCTGTGTATATTTCATACATACATTACATCATGTTCCTAGTTTCAATAGCTTTATTAATGAAAAAGGTAGAAAAGTATAGAAATTATATATATTTAAATGTAGATCACTTACTTTTTACATTTTTCACAACTGTACATATTGTCACCTGCAGACATTGTAAAGAGGGAAGGATAACCATTATTCTAAAACTACAAAATACTTTTCTCCCCCTCAACCCACACTAAACTTGTTCGATTTTGTGATACAATAAATTGATCCTAGCATTTTATAAAATACATCCTCATGAATTGGAAAATTGTTCTTAATTGAAAATCCAGACTGTGGTTTTAAAGTTATTCTTTTGCAATTATGTTTTCTGAATGTTTGTCCTTGAAAATATTTCTCAATTCAGTTTCAACAATAACACTGTGGGGAAAACTCTAATATGCTTTCTATTCTGTTAAATGTGAAATGTGATTCAAAACAATAAATCACACACAGTAGCTAAATTTGATGTTTGATAAAATATGAATCTCTTACCTTTCAATTCATCTCTGGCAAAAAAGGCAGCAAGACAATCTTGTAAGGTTACTGTTGGACCCCAAAACCAGCTAGGGACACATGAGACAACAAACCTGAAATATCATTGATAGAAAAACAGCAATTGTTCTGCTGTTATAGCAGAAACATTAGTGCAGAAGAATTATTGGAGTAGTAGAAAGAAAACAACTAACCTTTTGAAATATTCCACAAAAAACGCAATCCAACCTTGAGGAGCATATGCTTCACCACAGGATCCTGCCTTGACAAGAGAGGTCTGATGATTTGCAGAATGCAGCTTAGCAAGATCTTCCTTACCTGGAATAGGTAAAGACAAATCCTGGAAAGTTTCCAGGGTAACTGAAACCTACGGAAAATAAACATAAAGGCTTATTTGTCAATATATTTAATCAAATTCTATAATTACATCTGCTTCTTTTAAACTTCTCATAAAACAAAACATAGCAATGCTTATCTGCAATTATATCACTTGATGGGAACTGACATATATTTAAGTTCACTATAAAAGTGCATAAATATAAGTTACAGGTTCACTGTAAAGTATGGATAAATATAAATATGTACATAAATATTGATAACTATTAAAATATAAATAGTGCACAGGATAAAAAAATAAAGAACTATGACCAGGAAAGGAACTAATCAGAATGTTTGTATAATCTAACTTGAATAATCCAAGAATTGTTTATATATATTATTTTTTAAAAAAAAGTCCACATAGAAAGTGAGAAATTTTGCATAAGCACTGCAAAACTTACCCGATCACATGTGAGACACTGTACAGAACTTAAAATAGAACCATCAAATATATCTGATATAACACTTCGGTATTTTTTGTTTTTCTTCTTTTTAGAGGAAAACGCAGTTGGAACTAAAAGAACAAGAAAGCATTACAAAATATTATTTGAACTGTCCAGGGCTAATTAACAGTAATTTCTACATGAATTTTGGGAAGGCAGGCAGCTGACGTTATTTTGCTCATTCGTTATAATTCATGTCCATGTAATTATACCCTCTCACCCCAATGGGAATCAATCCACCCTACCGTGCCAGCAGAGAGGGCATAGCATGGGCTCAATCAATGAGGGAATTCTAGTGGGAGGGGTCCAGGAGAAGAGACCTCTCTACTATGGCCGCTGCCCTTTGTAACATATCCTGAGGTGAGAACTGCACCCGATCTTTCTGACCTTCCATAAGGGCCTGAAGTCCTAGTTCTGCCAGTGGGCCTGGGGCCCCAATGGGGGGAGTATCACTCTGGAAGTGATTAATAAATTGAGAGAAGACCCTACCTCTGTACGTGGTCTTTGTGATATTTTTTTAGCATACTTATCTTTTTTAACATTTTTAACATTTCTGATTTTAATGTTTGAAAGTTGCCAAGATTTGCCTCTGGGTAAGATGGGTGGCATACATAAATCCAGCAAACAAATAAAAATAAATAAAATGTCTTCAACTTCAGGGCCAACTGGTCTCAACTATAATTCTGCACAAAATATGGCAATAACCATAGACTGTTTACAAGCAATTTTCATCTGCAATCTGAATTGTCACAGCCAATCCAGTATCTCAGTTTTATATCACAATATTTATATCATTCTACCTCGTGCATGTATCAAAAAGATGATCTCATTTGCAATTCTTTGAGACGCTGAAAGTATATTCTAATAGACATGGAGGGATAGAGTGAGAAGAAGTTTCAAAAGTGGAAACGCAGCTGGGTTTGGAGAAACAAACAGGCAGTCCTCAATTTATTAGCTGTTAAAATAGCACAAAATATTTGCAGGGCTATTTTAGTATATATCCTGCCAAAGTAAGCTTTCAATGGCACTAATCTACCTTACTTGATGTTGAAAAAGCTAAGCAAGACTCAACTAGTATTTGGAGACATTTAAAGCAAAATAAAAAGAAAGCAATAGCAAACTATTTCTTTGTTGTAATCAAAGACATATACATAGAATCTCACTTAAATGTTAGCTTTCGAACAGGAGATAAATTTACAAATGTACAAAATTATTTCAGTTCAATTCAATGCAATAAATCAGAAAACAAAAAAAAATTCAATGAGCCTTACTAGAAGTTTGAAAACCCCGCAAAAAGAAAGACCGTGATATTATTGGAAAATAGCACTGTATTTAAACAGTGCTTTGACAAACCTAGTAAAATGATGCAACCCCCCAAAGGGCAAGCAACAGATAAACAGAAATTGCAGTTCTAATGCTTAATCCCTAGATAAAAATTGTCTTGCCTTCACTTACATTGTTGCGTTACTTTTATGTCGATTGGAAAAATGGCTGGCAATTACACAAAGTGGACAACTTTGTAGACTGCAAACCAATGTCTCTCAACTTTAAGATATGTGGACTTCAACTCCCAGAATTTTCATGCCAGCTGGGGAATTCTACGAGTTGAAACATCTTAAATTTTCCATTTTCCGCTCTTCAAAATGTATTCCAAACAACTGAAAATAGTCTAAACTCACATCACATACTTTGGTAGCAAAATGGCCAAATAAAAACAGATTTGGATTGTTTGGGGAGGCTGGTAGGACTAAGGATGGAAATGATGGAAACTCTTTTCATTCCCACTTTTTAATAAAATAAAAATGGGTTCTGCTATGAAAAGTATGTGCATGGGCATTTGCATGCATGTATATATGTATGTGTGTATTAGAATTAACTCTACAAGAGAAAAAGTTAACTATTTGTTTCCATGCATGAGCTATCTACATAAGTAAATTTATGAAATTTATCAAATCAATGAACAAATGCCCGCATTTCTTATTTATGAACATATACTGTAATATACACTATATTCTAGCCTCTTGTACATCTCCCTCGTACACTGAAGTTTTTTTTTTCTTTTTCTAACTCTAAATTATACATTTGAGAGGATATACCTGGAGAAAGCTACAAATGTCATGGTAATAGGTGAACTATTAAGTGACTTATTAGAGAGACTAAAAATTGCAATAGAGGTGAATATCTGTAGCTCGGGTATAGGATGAGGGTGAAGATTCGTTCTCCGAGCTTGTGGGTTGGTTTCCGAACGTTTTGTTACCAGGCTAGGTAACATCTTCATGGTGTTTTTGACATACTACAGAATCATTAAGTGTTATCAGAATCACTTGAGTAAGGGCACAATATGGCACACTAGTAATTAACAGGTTTTAAAGTAGAAAGGATGCTGCATAATCTTGAAAAATACATAACGGAGAAGGCAAATGTTAGGCAAGTTCATGAAATAGAAATTTATGTTGTTCCTTTGGACACTCCCTAATCTTTGCCTGAGCCTCAAGGATACACATAACAGGAGACAAAGGAAATTAAGAATTAGTTCCATCAGCATGACATCACTATGTAACCCAAACTAATTTTATGCATGTATGTCTTTTAATCACTTTCAAATAATATTCATACATTCACCTGAATATCTGCTGTGTATTTGTACCTTCACTGTTTCCTGGTTATTCAAAAGTTCAGCTGTTTCACGGAAACTGTTTATATCTTTTTCTGTGTTGTCCGTAGAATTTGTTCTATTCATTTTGGTACCCAAGGATCTCTCTTTTCTATAATCTTTAGATGTATTTTCATCCTCCTCAATTAACATTGCATTTTCTGCAGGATCATCTGCCACAGGTTTTGACCAAGGATCGTTTTCTACCTTATCATCGTTAATACATTGAAAATCTGCATCTGATGGGCATTTTTCTTCTTCCATTCTCTCTTCAACGGTTGTGGTGCTATTATCTTCTCCTGTAATAACAGTTTCTTTTAACTCTTCATGAAGCAAATCCATTAGACAACGTAGAAATTCCTGGGCATCCTAAAATTTAAAACAGGTAAAATACATATCTGACTAATGTGATAGCTTTAAAAAACACTAATTAGAGTAAATATGTATGAAGCAGGGTGTAGATGTAACATACTGTACTAGTGTAACATACTGTTCTGCTTTTAGTTACTTCCATTTTATAATGTGATTTGTAAAAGTATAGGGTTAGATCCAGAGTATGCAGGGAAGAGACAGAGTGGGATTTTTTTCAGTAGCTCCTCTTGCTCATAAAATCTCCCTGGGATGTCTATTTTGCGTATCAGACAACCTTCTAGATAGCTTGCGCCATTGCATGAAAGATTTAGACAGAATAATGTCTGAATTTTTCTCCTGCCTGATTTTTGCAAAAGAGCCCTTGAACATCAGAAGATGGGGCAAAAGAAAAGCGACATCACCAAAGTCTATTTCCTTTATACTAGATCTATTACTATAATTAAATCTAAATGTTGTATTAATCAGCATTTTGAACATTGAAATGAATTTGTCATTTACATTATTTTTAAAACAAAAAAATATGGTCCTAGCTCTCTTCCTAGAACTTTCTGAATAGAAAAAAAAAAAGCTTTCTATTGCAAGGTGCTTATATTACACCACAGTGTAGATATAAAGCCTGAATTAATCAACTTAATTGAATAAAGGAGAAATATACAAAAAAAAAAAAATATCCAGCAGTTTGCCAGTACATTCAACATTCATTATTTCTGTTTCACTAGATTATAACTATACCCAGTATCTTTTTTTATGCATATATGTTTTACCTGTGTTTTTATTTCTTTGAAACTTGCAACTGTTTAGCAACAATCATTTTAGTGGCGGAAAAACAGGAAAAGCTTACTTGTTGCGAATAGCCTCGAAATGTTGGATTAACTGCTTTAATTCCTTGAAACAAATTTGTGGGGACCACAGCTCCAGGCCTGGAACAAAAAACACTTAATTTTGTTTACACTTTCTCAAACTGAATAGATTAGAGCAGGGGTCCCCAACCCCTGGTTCATGGACCAGTACCAGGCCATGGCATGCCAGCAACTGGTCCACACAAACAAGCAAAGCCCCATCTGTGGGATGCAGGCAGCACACAAAACCATGCATCCTCTGGTCCACGGAAAAACCTCTCTCCATGGAACAGATCCCTGGTGCCCAAAAGGTTGGGGACCTCTGGATTAGAGTACTTCAGTATACCAATGTTCAGTTTAGCAAATCAGTAATACTGAAGCTAGGAAATTGTTAATTTTACTGTGTTAATATACCACAATCATACATAGTCTAACACGATTTACTTCTATGTAAATATATACAGAATCTACTCTACGGATGGATATGGTTTCACTGGTGAATAGTCAGAGCTGGATGTTGCTTTTAAATATAATTTTTTTGTTTAAAATGCTTTGCTATTTATTAAATCAAAGTATTGATTATCGTTAAACCTAAGAAAATGAATAGGCAGCTATAGTAATAATTGCAAACCAGAATTCTAGTTCATATATTTATTACTAACAAGTATTCCAATGGTGTGTTCCCTTCTATAGAACTGTGAAGTGGAAGGTTATCTTTCAATGTTGAATTTCTCTCCTCCCAACTCTGATATTCTCAAGTTGTTTCAGATGACACTCCAATCCTGCAGATCAGATGTTGGAGGTTCATCATGGAATTTGAGGAATTTGTATGAAGAAAAATATGTAATGAAATGTTGGATTTCGTTCTTAAGATTGTATGTATTCCATTATTTGGAAAGCATTCACATCTGAAAAATATTATAAACCAGACTGATTTATAAAAAAAACACTATCAAAATGAAAGTAACACCATACCTGCTTTTATGCCAGAGTTCTGTTATAAGTTTGTAATAACTTCTGCAAATGGCTGGTTTTTTATCGGTCCTAGCTAAACTCCCACAGTCAAGGAAAAACTGTGTCAATGGGGGACTGATAAGAAAAAAAAACACAAACTAGTATTTTGAAAGAATGCTACATATATCTATGGTTCTTCAAATTCAACTATCATATAAATTCTTTATCATTAAACAAGCATTTAATGGTCAATGTAGTCAATAATATTGCTGAATCCTCATGCATCTTTTCAGCATGTTAAGAACAAATCTTCTTGTATGTCATAATCGGTGACAACAAAAGTTAATTTTGCCATTTCAACAGTCAATACTTAAGCAAAATATCTGTTAGATCAAATATATAAATTGTTACTGGAATATAATTCAGGATTGCATGATTAAAGAGATGGAGAATTTAAGCAGGGTAACTGATGTGTAACACATGGCAGGGGTCCCCAACTTCCGGTCCATAGACCAGCATTGGGCCACAGCATGCCAGAGACTAGGTCACGCAAACAAGCAAAGCCCCATCCGTGAGATGCAGGCAGGATGCGAAACTATACCCCCTCCGGTATGCGGAAAAAAACTCTCTCCACGGAACCGGTCCCTGGTGGCCAAAAGGTTGGAGGCTGCTGACATATGGGAATATCAATAGAAGGTAAATATTAAGTTTACCCTGAATATTGACATTTGTTTTTAGTATTATATTAATTCAGCACTGACTGCCAAAATGAATATCTCCTATTTTAAAGAAGTAATGCACAATCAGGTTGGATTGTTCTTCCACATTTGATGCAATTTTACAAAGCTGAACAATTTTAAAATATGATCCTTTCCTTTTCTACCAATTGTTTTTCAGTTAAGCATCACCAAGCCTTATATTCTCACAAAGTATATTCAATTGGTTTTATATGTAATAATCACTACTAGACACTTTCTAGTAGAAATTATATTCAGTCCCTTCAACAGATAACTGGTAGATTAAGCTTTAGGAATATGTTTCAATGTCCAAAAAATCATATCTAAAAAGTTTGATAATAACTTAAACTATAACTTTTCACATAGCTTTCTGCCATATCTACAGTTGGTTTTTTTCCAATGTAAGGTTTTAAAACTCTAGATTTTAACATTTACTGCTTCAGATAAATTCCAAAGTCTTGTTTATTACTTTGACTGCAAATCTTATCATTTCAACAACTTTTATCAATTTCTGCTCCAATTCTAGTATCAGATGTTCAGATGTTAAACTATTGTATGATTATATTTGTTCAAATTAAATATGACTTGTAATTTTTTTAATGTTTTGCAAATTCTTTGTGCAATTTGTACAGTTTGTAAATCTTAAATATTCCCTTTTCCCCAATTTCCTTTTTTATTTTTTTTCTTTCTTCACTTCTCCTGTATCTCTAAAAAATAAGTAACAATAAACCTTACTGAATTGACATCTGAAATATATATACTGGATTAATAAAATCAATATGGTAGCTCATTACTGAATATTATCTGCTGAAGCAGAACTTTAGCATTATATCAAAGTAGATTTCAGGTTCTTTTATTTATCCATGAAACAGGAAGTAACTAAAAACCTATGTTCTTACAAATTTCCAAGGAGAAAAATCTTTCCAAAAATTTTGTTTCCTGTTCATGAAAATCTTCAGAAGCTGGAAAATGTACAGCTAGAAACTTTTAATATAGATTAAAATGTATTTATTCATTTATTAAATGTATATGCTGCCAATCCCATCAATAAGTAACTCTCTTACATGACTACTTATTTATCTTTTATCTTTTCCTTAGATTTGTGACTGAAATTTCTGGCTAAAGGAAAGGAAAACACTAACAGTTTTATATTCATTTTTTTTACCAGTTTGAAAGTGCTTGTAAAGCTGCATTCATGTAGCAGGTGTTTCCAATATTTCTCAAGCCCGTCAAACCTGTATATAAGAAACACTGCTTAGCAAGCCAATTAAAAAGTTACAGTGTGTACAGGATATAAATAAGTCTTCATTCTGTAGAAATTTAGAATCCGCTTTTTTTATAGTATTTACAGAATTTCTGAGTATTTTTTATCCTGAAAACAATGTTTCTATAATGCTATCATACAGAAATCTGCATATATGACAATGTGTGACATTTGCCATCTAACTACATTCCCATTTTTAGGCTATGTTCCCATGAGAAACCAAGCACATCCTAGCAACAGAACATTTTTGTTAACTCTTAAAAATCAATTAATTTCAATTATATTATTAACTTGTTCATTTAATAATAGTCATGTGAATTACCCTATTGTATTACCTCTAGCCTTTAATTCATCTTCTTCATCAACTTGTACATCTAGGTCATCAAATGTTGCAATTAAAGGAATTTTCAGTGTAGGGATACTAGGTAGCTTAATATCCTTAATGAAAGATTAAAAAAAGCAAATTCTAAGTAGCGTTCTTCAAAAACATTATGACTTTTCTTTTTCTTTTTCCTAAAGAAGGTATTTATATCAATTTCCAGCATATTTTTTCCATACAAAGCCAAAAGTTTAATGATGTATAATATCATAATTTCACTGAATAATATAACGTGGCTAAAAGAAACTCTCATGTAGGAACATAAATCTGCCACAACATACTGTCTGGCAATAGAAATGGTTTCATCTGCTTTACAGAATAGCTGCATATTATAAATTAATGATGCAATAGCTTTGATGTAATATTTTGGGATATTTCTTAGTTCTGTTATCAGATAGATCATAGTTTAAATAAATATTGTGCACATAAATAAACACAGTCTATTCACAGAAGGAATTGAGGCATGTATAGTACAAAAAACATGCAGTAAGCTAGAACTATTTTATTACTTTTAAGCATATTTCTACATAAATATATCTAAATCAGATATTCTTCTCTTGTCAATCTGCAGGTCTTAATATTAATTTTTTAATACTCTCCAAAAAAATCCTTGGTGAGGAGCTGTTTGGATACAAAGCCACAACACAAACATAACTTATATAAAAATAGCTATATTACTGTCTCAATTATAAATACTGATACATATTTTGATTTTCAAGGAAATCACCTATGATTGCAAAAATAGTTATATTTTGTTAATGTTTATATTATAGCATTTATAAGCACAATTCTTTTGTAAAGGCATACATTTCTCATATTAAAGCTTCTTTTAAAATATTTTTCTTCATGCTATCAGACAGAAGAATAAAACTCTCCTTTCCTAGTTACAATATTACAAATCCCAACAGGAATAGCAAGAAATGTTATTTCCCTATAAAATCCTAGTAGAATTCATGTGTGATTACCTGTATGATATGTTCAGGACCAGGGGAAGATAACCGTACATTTTGTAAGGAAGAATGAGTTCTTAGCTTTCTATCCAGAAACACTTCTTTGCTGCATGCGTAACACCAGACACGAAGTGTTGTAAGATTAACTGTTAAACAGTGCTTTGTTTCCTAGAAAACAAAATACTAATAAATGAGATTTTTTTTATTATGGTCAATACCAATATGAAGTACACAGTATAACTCACTCTCTCTCTGTACTGTACATATACTGTATACACATTCAGACACAGTCTAAATCAATCCACTGCAGCTTTATTAATGATTATAGACTCTAATTGTCCCTACTTTGGTCCTATGCTTTTAGTATACAGATTTTTTTTACTTTCCAATCGAGAGTCTAAGAGTGAGTGAATGAGTGGTTGTAAATTAGCCAATTTGCTTCTTTAAGAGACAATTAAAACCTGGGATTCTCTGCTCCTGATATAGCATTTCAAATACTAACTCATATATTTACCCACCCACCACCATTATTGCCTTATAATTTGTACTTTATATAATCTTTAGCAGATCATGCACAAAGGAAAATGAGGGAGAGAGATGGTTAAGTCCACATATATTAAAAGTGAACAGTTTCAAGGGAATATCATACCAAACAAAATAACAGCAAATCTCCTAGCCCTGTATAATTATTAGTATCTTTTCCATGGAACAGAGCATTTCTTGTTCAGATTAATGTTGTCTAGAGCAGAGGTCCCCAACCTTTTGGGTACCAGGGACCGGTTACGTGGAGAGAGGTTTTTCCACACACCGGAGGGGGTGTGATTTTGTGTGCTGCCTGCATCCTCTGGATGGGGCTTTGTTTGTGCGGCCTGGTTGCTGGCATGCCGTGGCCTAGTACTGGTCCACGGACCGGGGGTTGGGGACCCCTGGTTTAGAGTGTGTTTCCCTTGCTTCAAGAATCTCAAGTACTGCAAAATAATGCAGTTTTACTGGTTCAGAATTGAAATGGTGTTTTGTAATCATTTCTCTTCCAACATCAAGTTTCTACATAATGCCCCCTTTAGTAGAAATGTTTTGGGAATTACAAGTTCAATCATAACATGTTGTAATTTTCATAAACATTTATCAAACAAACACATTTTACTTCATTGCATACTGTGAACATTAGTAGCTATTCACTTAGTTATCATATTACTAACAAAAGTATCAAAATATTGGCAAACAATATACACGTCAAATAGTTTAATACTTAAAAGCAGCTTACAAAGATTATATTTTACCTGTTCCATATACCTTATTCAGTGTTCAGAATAAACATTATCAATATCAATTTAGATGACTATGATTTTAATTAACCATTCTTGAACAATTAAATAATTCAGAATTACAACTTGTTTTCATTTCCTTAGTTTGTCTAATATTTTCATATTTTTATATGCTTGTTTTCAATTTTTTTTGCTCACTGAATTCCTCAGAAAAATAGTATATAAATTACTGAATAAATTATACATAATTGAATTATTCGGGGATTCCAACATAAAGCTATTCAAATTTCTGTTAATCATGCATATAAATAAATCATTAGAAAAATGTGGTAGGACAGAATGCTATGTGTAACCACAGAACACCAAGAAATTCTGAACTGTGAAGATTGTATAAACTGTCAGATGAATATGAAAACATACCTCTGAATGTATGGTGCTATGATCTATATGTGACTCCCCACAACCAACATAGGAGCATCTATTCTGTTAAACCAAACAAAGTAAGCATTAACAAGATGCAATCCATTACAATAATAAACACCTAAACCCACTGCAGGTTTCATAGGAAATGGAAATCATCATCATCATCATCATCATCATCATCATCATCATCATCATCATCATCATCATGTTGGAAGATCATCAAGTCCAGCCCCCTGTTCAGGCATGAAACCCTACACCCGTGGTGGCGAACCTATGGCATGCGTGCCACAGGTGGCACGCAGAGCCCTCTCTGTGGGCACACAGGCCTTCAGCTGGGTTTTATAAAACCTTTTTGCTTTCGGCCTCCACCGCCGTGTGAAAAAAAAAGTTCAACCAATCAATCAATTTCAACTTCTCTTGGGAAAAAAAAAGATCTCGCAAAGTTGGAATTGATTGATTGAACTTTTTAGTCCCACCCAGTCTGCTGTTACCACCGCAACCATGCCCACCCAATGGGCCACTCCCACCTGGCATCCAACGATACATAAGTGGGTTTTGGGTTGCAGTTTGGGCACTCGGTCTCTAAAAGGTTCTCCATCACTGCCCTACACCATAGAAAATAACTACTACAGTGGTTCTCAACCTTTTTAATGCCGTGACCCCCAACTGGTCGTAAGTCGAGGACTACTCAACCAGTCGTAAGTCGAGGACTACTCAACTGGTGCAGCACCGTTTGCAGAATGGGACTTTTGGCGGGCTCAGCAGGGTAGAGACAACCTGGACAATTCCTATTGGCTTTTGAAAGCCAATAGAATTAGACTATTCAAGAGAGTCTATTCTATTGGCTTTCAAAAGCCAATAGAATAAAAGGGAGTAGCACAGCTAAGGAAAAGGGGGAAAAAATGGCGGACTGTGTTGTTTGGCGACCCCTGTGAAATAGTTGTTCGACCCCAAATGGGGTCCCGACCCACAGGTTGAGAACCCCTGAACTACTAGAATCACCTTAAAAATAGAACAATGATAGTGCCAAAGAAAGCCTTTGAAGAGGCATGGTGAATAAGATTGTGGAAAAATATTTATGGAAAGGACCAAAATAGTCATACTTGATATTAACAAATCTGTTATGCAACCTTTTGGAACCATTTTAATTAATTCACAGCAAAGCATTTTCTATTTACGTTTCCATAAATAATTATCCATTTTAACAGTACAAAAAATTACAAAACCAGAAGTGAAATGCTATTCCCTTCAATCACCATATAAAGGAATTTATATTCTGTTAAAAGGATTTGTATTTATTTTAGAAGCTGAATGTAAAACCTACAAATTAATGTTTTGCTCTTGTAATAAACAATCCAGCTGTTTATTTTATTTTTAGATTCAGTACAGCATCATACAGAAACTACAACTGAATTGTTTGGGGAGACTCTCTGTAATAAAATTAAATATCTTGCCTAGAATGATGTTTTTGTTTTAAACAATACCTGTTTTGACAACTGTTGCACCAATTAAACAGTGGCAGAAGGATATATCTAGATTTGTGTGTCAGGAAAAAACACGAGTTAAATATATTTCAAGATGCAAAGGAAAGGAAAATGGGGTCTACCTATTTTAAAATTATATTCTGCAGCTTGCTTTTATTTTGTAGTTTACAGCTTGTATTTTGGATTGGATAAAAGAGGGGTGTTGCTGAGAAATAGAAGACTTAAGAGTTAGAAGAATGCATGGTTATTTGTGGTACAATAAAATTAAGGTTAATGTAAATTTTAAAAATCATTATGTTAGATGTGCCATATTGAGAATAGACCCAAACACAGATTGTGCTCCGAAACATTTCTATGGCTCTCAGCACAAGAAGCATTTTATAGACAAGGAATAATAGGCAAACACAAATAGCTAACTTATCGTGAGATACAGGCAGTCCTTGACTTAAGACTGGTCGCTTAACACCCTATTCAATAGGCACCCTATTCAACAATTAGTCTTATATGGCCAAACTTTATCCGTAACCCTATAATTACTTGAACCAAAATATATATTATAAAAAGGTTTCATAACATTACATAATGATCTTTAACATCGACCAATGCTTTCCAAATGCAATTCATTTATCTGATTAAAGATAAATGACTATGATAACATAGAAAGCTTATGTTTATAAGCATGGTTAAAAATTATATCTCCCTGGAAAGTTGTTATGCAATTGAATAGTTAACAAAAACATAAAGAATGAAATGCATCAATTTATTTGAATTGATATAAATTCTTAGTATAATGTTAAATTATTATAAGGAAGTTTATATGCATGTTACACTAAATTCTTCTGATTAAAAGAATTAAGAGTTAAAATATAAAGTGACTTCAGTAAGAAAACGTAGGCACATGTTAAAAAGTTTTTCATATGCCATTCCATTTATGTAGCAAACTATTTTTTCACAAAAGAGACTTTATAAAACTATATGGTTCTCCTCAATTATCTTAAAAATGTTCTCTGGAACAATGTAATAGGAACTTAACATACATTTCATCCCACATTTCCAATAAAAATAGAAAGTTAACCTGTGTACTGTGGTTCGACTGTTAGAGCACTAGATTTGATTGCCAACTTTGCAAATGCTAAGCAGAGCTCAAAAATGGATTTGAAATGTAGCCCTCATTAAGAAAACAATATACAATTTGCATACAATCACATCATCCAGAAATTTCAAAGAATCCTAGTTATGACTAGAGATAAATCACAGTCATTGATGAATAAATAGTGGTTGCAGAGTTAATGCCTGGCAAAGCTGCATTTTCAGAAAGAGAAACTCTTAGTCATTGCATATTATATATGTTAATTCTGCTTACCTCTAAGCATGCCCACAGATTTGGTCCTTTTACCTTGCAGTCTTGACAAGTCCCCTATAAAAACAACAAGGAATCAGGCAGTTAGTTAATAAAATTAGCTAATATGGAACAAAAAAGAGAAACTCTATTATTATACTGGAAATACTAAATACTTATTGCATAACAACTTAAAAACTATTATTTTAAAATAGATGCTTATTTTGATTTTTCAAGTATTGCATGTACAAATTATGTTACTAAAATATTATGACATTTTTGGTTTCAAAATCTTTTATTAATGTACATTACGTCTAGTCCATAAATACATGGTATGTACATTCTCCACTTAATAAATTAAGTAAAACTTCATGACTTCTTCCCAATCATTAATTTAATAACACCTTAACAACTAACACACACTGACCTTACTTAAATGACAAAGATGAGAATTTAAGAATGAAGCAAAGATGAATACAACAAAAAGATTATAACAGAAACTCACATGAGATTTGTGTATCAAGTCTTCTTTGGTTATCTCACCAACAGATTCCAAATGTGAGCAATCATTGTTTTGGTGTGGCATTTTAATTGCAGTCACGTTCAAGTATTTATAAACAATATCGTCTACATATCAAGAACAAAATACTATTATAGTATTATGAAATGTAACTGTATAACAAACAATATGCAGCAAAGTTTATTAAAAATGAAAAAGATTATATATTTTTATATCATTTATATTAACATTATGGAATGAATATAGAATAATGCAAAAAAAAAAAAGAATGGACAATTGAAAACTAAAGCTATGAAAAGCACTGAAAAGGGGCAGACTATATTAGTACAAATGAATCATTCCTCCAAATATGGCTGCTTCATAAACTGTCATCAGCCATATGTGCCTATGTAACCTAGCAAAAGTATTTTTGTGCATGCCCATGGGAACAACTTTCAAAGCAGTTTTGTCAGTCTTTCAAAGGATATGGGTACTATAATGCTTTCAGAAGGAGTGCCAGCAAGCTTTGCAAAGATTCCCTTTCAAATACTATTTTTGTAAGAAATGCTTTTGATACACAATTAAAATAAATCAAATGCTTGCTTTACAGTAGGACTTGTTTTATAATATCCTGGTACTTGTTAGTATATCTAAATCAAATTTGGAAAACACTTAATAAGAAAAACTGTGAATATACTCTATGTAAGAACCATGGTGGTGCAGTGGTTAGAATGCAGTACTGCAAGCTAACTCACTGCTCAATCCAGGAGTTCGATTCTGAACAGCTCAACAGCCTTCCATCCTTCCGAAATCGGTAAAATGAGGACTGAGATTGTTGGGGGCAATATGCTGACTCTGTAAACTGCTGTAACTACAGAGTGCTATAAAGCATTATGAACCACTAAATAAATAAATCTATAAATAAATCTAAGTGCTATTGCCATTGCTATGTAATACAACATAAACATTGATTCCAAATCACAATGATGCCAAAATGATGAAACATGCACTGTGACATCACAATATAAGCTTCACCTTAATTTGCACCATGACATTGCAGAACAAGCATGTAAAGCACAGAATTCATGTTGCAATGTACATTTCATCCCTTGTTCCTCCCTTGCATGGATGACTATAATTCAATATAGTATTTATTTATTTTTCACATTTCTATGTAATTGGTGATTCCTTTTATGTTTTGTAGAGTTCACAACCCAATATAAAACATTAAATGCTAATTTGTAATTCTATAACATTAGTGACATGGAGAGACTTTGCTTTTAGAACTTAGCACACACAGTTGCCTTTTTTTCAGATCAGAAGATGAGTTTTATTACTAGAAGATTAACTAGATTTAAGTTTTAACCTTCATGACAATTCTTGATCTTGTAATGGAGGAAAATATTCAATAGCATCACCCATTGGAATTTCTTGCCAAAACCTCAAAAAAACATTTAAATGCAATATGCAGTTAAACATACTGTTGGAAAAAATATTTGATTCCTTTGATTGCAGGGTTAAATAAGTTTTATTGTTAAAAAATATACCCATATACCCAGGTTAGCCTTGGGTTTACATTATCCTTGTTCTTCTCACTTCTCCTTTAGCTGAGCTAAACCATACAATAAGAAGCTATTTTCCAGTGTTTTTAAAGTAGTGGTTATACTTCACAACAGAACAAATGATATTATGTAAAAAAGAACGGACAATATAGTGTTTTGAATTAAGTATACAACTAGCATGTTGGTGTATTCTTGAAATCTTGTCTATTTGAAATAAAGGCTTTCAACTGGTTACTGTGGTCATTTTGCACAGCATTTCATCAGAGTTATTCTAATTTTCTATATTCTTGACTTCATATGGGCAGAGTACTTGATGTAACTAATGTTGAAGTCACCTCTGGAGATGGGTGGCACATAAATCCAAAAAACAAACTAGCTAGGGCAACATATCCTATTATTTTGGAATTCCTTTTAGTCTATTGTATAAATTTCAAAGACATGGATTAGACACTAACTGGGTTATCGCTTGCCGCCTATTCTTTGGACCTTTGCCCATCCTGGCTATTGTGGGAAGTAGGGTGGATGGATGCATGGATCTAAGAAATAGCAAGAGGGGGGATTTATCAATAGTTTTGAAGAAGGGTGTACTACTTGGGAAAAACCCATTCCCAGATCCAAAGAATTTAGATAACTATTGTCCATTCTCCAACCTTCCTTTTTAGGAAAGGTTATTGAGATAGCAGTAGTAGACTAAAGTCATAGTACCTTAGAAGAAATGAATTATTTGGACTTTTTTCAATTAGGGTTCATACCTGAATATATGGAATGATGTGTGGGAAAGACTTTGGGAGACGGACATAGAGATACTGTCAAGGGAACAATTAGATAAGAAATAGCAAAGCCCACTACTGGATAATAGGCAGGGCAAGAGACTCAGCAGAGATACTCCCTGGTTTCTCAGTAGTAAAAAATCTGGGTGGAGAATTGTACTTTCAGACTAGCAAGATTCTGTCAATGCAGCTTTACAATGTAGTAAAACGGCTCACATATTCATAAATTCTGAGCAATAGGTATATAACACAAAGTCTACAGGCCCTGAACTAATTGCCCATTGGCTGTTTGTAGCTCTCTAAACAAATGGCGTTATGTTATAAAGGCCTTTGCGGCTTGATATCTGAAGGAACACTTCCTTGGAATTGACCTGACTAACTGGATTCTTTGGAAAGGAGCTAATTATAAGTCCCACACATTTCCAGGATGAAGTGGGGAGAGAGCGTGAAGTTAGAAGACTCTGCTTTTCTGTTTTGGAATAACCTTATAATAGAGATCAGACTGGCCATCACCTTGTTAACCTTCAGAAAAATGTTCAAAGATTGAGTTGTTTCAGAGGACATTCTTTTAATTTAAGAACTGTACCATATTTTATTTATTTTTCTTTCTGTCTTCTCATGTGTTTTGTTAATATTATTTTTATGTTATTTAGCTATTCTTTCATTTTTTCCCCTAAGGAAGCTGTTAACAGTATTAGATTGGGACAGGATATAATGTTAATAAATAAATATCAGCATGTTTCCATGCAAGCCCTATTAAAAATAGCAATTTGTGGATAACTCATTTTTTTTCTAATTCACTATCTCCAAAGTTGTGGCCAGGGGAAACTTTGCCCAGCTACACTGGTATGTCAATCATGATTTTACTTGGAACAGAAAGATTTGCCTATGGTAGGTTGCACCTTCATCACTATGACTAGTACAATATGTTCTATACGGGGCTGCTTTTAAATACCATGGTGAATCTTTAGTTGGTGCAAAATGCATGGCCTGAATGCTAGGGCACATATTGCATATATTTTGTGGATCCTGTTTCCTATCTGCTTTCAAGTACAATTTAAAATGGTGGTTTTAACCTATAAAACCCTTTAAGATTTGGCATTGGGTTACTTTGGACCACTCATCTCTGCACTGGAATCAATCCAACCATTTTGATCATGCCAAGAGAAACAGCAAGTTGTCCTCCATTTTTCGGAAATTAGACAGCCAAGATTCAGAACTGTAGTTTTTCTGTTGTTGGACTGGCCCTCTAGAATGATCTCCTACAAGTGCATTTTGTTCCAACTACAGTTGCCTTCTAGAAGCTTCTCAAAATGTAGGGCATTTGGGGGATGAGACCTGATGTTATCTGAAATGTAGGTGCATTTATTTTTTATTGTTCTTTAATTTTTTTGCTATTCTTCTTTATATTGTGAGTGTCAAATAGTATATATAGAATTGCAGCAAGAAGTAAATGTCATACATTAATAAACAACAGATGGTTTCAACAACTGCTTTACTCTTCCTGTTTTTAAGCAAATTATATTTATTCTTTTCTTTTTTTCAAAACCATAACCCTTACCTCTAATGCAATGTGAAAAATTAATATATTCAATATGAGAATAATTTGTAATTTTTTTCATGAATATTTTCATGGCTTTTTTTAAACATGTGGCTAACCCTATTTATATACTGTATGTTCAGAGATATATTTATAAGGAAGGACCCTTTGTGCAATATTAATTGTAACTTTGAAAAAACGAAAGCAGAATCAACAGCTGAGATAAATAAGCATTAAGATGGGTTCAGAAAATAAAATATTTTCTGATGACTGTTATCTAATCCATTTATTTTTTCTTTCTATTCTTCCCCAAGAGTGCAGTATCATAAAAGAAAGAATTTCACAACAACTCAACTCTTTATATGCCTAGTCAACTGTGTTAAGTCAAAGCATTTCAAGATATCAATTATCCAAAGCAATAACAATAAGTTTAGTGCTATAATCTATGATACTTGGATTTTCATTTCATTCTTGGAGAATTAAAAAAATGCATGTACGCTGTGCTGCAGTGTATTCTGCTGATTGATCTTTTTGCAGTAAAACTGCTGCCCCAGCATTACTGCAAGCTGCAGCTGAGTTGTCTTCCATCCCTATATTTAATTGTGTTCTGCATTACAGAACAGATTTCCCAACTGTTTATTAAATGAAGTGGCAGCATTAAATGAAGCAATACACTGACCTAAAGTTAATCCTCTAATTTCCCTCTCCTGTTCTCACCAACAAATATATAGTTTATCCCACAGGTTTGAGATACCTGTACTTTCTTTTTTTTTCAGGTTAGTGGAAATAAAAAAAACGTATTTTAAAATAGCACTGCCTTATGAAATAGAACATATTTGTATTTTCATTCCCTGAAGTCTTACAGCCATTCTTCCTGTATAAAGCAGTAAATGGCTCAGTGTATCTTCGAGTTTCATAAATTAAGCATTATTCAGCTATATTACGGTTCCAAAAATAATCTCATTTATCTCTGGATCTAAGGCGGGCATCTCTCCTTCAGAATTTATTTTTTTAAACTTAGGAAAATATCTGGACCCCAGGGGGAATGCCTCCCTCAAGGAGAAGCATCGTTCTCTTTAGAAACGCAGAGGCTTCATCCAGGAAGGGACTCTGCACATGTTCAGAGGCTGTATTCGGCTTCAAAAGCACCGGCCTCATATCTTTTAGATCTACAAAGCGGTCCTGAACTAGATTCCAGACTTGAGCTATGGTTCAGAGAAAGAGAGAGAAAGCTGGGAAGAGCCTAAAACTGGTTCCTGAAGGAAGAAAACGGACTTCTTACCGGCAGCAGAAGGTAAACTCGTCCCCTGAATACACCCCTCAAGGTCCTGAGGGCAAGGAGTGGAATTTCATCCGAAAACCTCAAGGTTTTCCTTACATCCTTAACGGTTTCTCCCTCTCAAAGCCACCGCTCCTTCTCTTCTTCGTCCTTCTCCTCACCCGTATCCTAAGACTATTCCAGGAACACTAAACGCGTCCCAGAGGCCTGGAGGAGGAAGACGAGGAGATGCCCCGATTTCCTTCGCTTTTCCCCCCTTTTTTCCAGCGGGCTCCCGAACGCCGGCGCCTCTCAACTCTCCTGAGCCCCGCAACAAAGATGGCGTCGCTGGCTCTAGGGGGCTGGAGTAGAAGGCTAGAGTGCCCAAAGCAAAGATGGCGGCGGTGGAATTTCTCAGCCGGCGCGCGGTCCCGGAGGTGACAAAATCGCAGGTAGGAGCGCGCCTGCGCTGAAAGCTGACGGTAGGAATCGGTAGATCCCTTGTGCAAGGAAAGGAGGAGGCTAGCTTCGGAAGGCCGGCCTTTCAATAAGCCGGTTCTCAGAGACGTTTACGCAGAGAGCCTTGCTTTTTATTCGGTTTGATTTCCTTTGATCTCGGAAACACATTTCTGCCTGTGTTTTCCCTTCAACGAAGTACTGCCTCATAGATATAGAAAAATTTAGAACCAAAGTTCTGGATGTCTTCAGGTTTTTGGCTGCCACCCCAAAGTTAACCTGCCATGGGGCGCGTTTAGCCCAGGGGAGCCTCTATCTTAGTTGTAATTTCCAATTAAAAAGAAATAGCATTACTGGATCTGGACTGCAAAATCCGGATACCAGAGGAAGGCAGGATCGAGTTAGAATTTTTCTGAATGTCTTTTCTACTATCTAGTGGTCGTCAGAATATTTGCAGCAAGGATCCGATAGCCCAGTGTTTCTCAACCTTGACAATTTTAAGGCATGTGGACTTCAACTCCCAGAATTCCACAGCCAGCATTGCTGGCTGTGGAATTCTGGGAGTTGAAGTCCACATGCCTTAAAATTGTCAAGGTTGAGAAACACTACCGGATAGCCCTAAAAATGGGTTTGCTGCGATCTTATTCTGACTCCCCTTGTGCCATTTCTCCACTTCATAATAACTAATCGCAAATCAATGGAGCACTTCTAGCATGTTACTTTTTAACATTGACTTTGCAGTGTTAAACTACACTGTAATTTTAACACTTAAACTACAATTCTTAATTTAAACTACAGTTCTCAACTAATTTAAGATCAATATCCATTGACCTACAATGGTACTTTATTCTATGCATTCAATCTATTCTGTATCATGATCGCTAATATTAAACATAGTTGCATATAAGTTTCCTAATATGGAAACAGTTATTCTGTTTAATTTTTTTTAATTTAATGCAGACTTAGTGCCATCTTAATTCCTATTATGTACAGTTCTTGAAAAAGGGAATCCAGTACTTAATTCAAACTAAATTAAACATCCCCTATCATTATAGCGTAGATATTACTTGGCAGAATAGCCATCAAGTCTTTGGAAAAGATATTCAGATGTTGTAATGTGTCTATATCTATAATAATCAGAAATGTTCAAGTCACAATATTCCCTGTGATATTCTTAATGAAGCAAAAGTTGTACTTTGAAGAAGGATAGGAAGAGTATTGAAGCTTTTGAACTTTGATGTTGGAGAAGACTCCTGAAAATACCAAGAGAAACATGGATCATCAAACAGATCGACCCAAAGTTCATTTGAAAAAGAAACGGCGAGGCTTAAATTTTCATACTCTGGACATATTATGCAAAGAACTGGAGAAGGCTCTAATAATGGAAATGATGGAAAGAAAGAAGAGAAGAAAACAGCAGCAAGGTAGATGGACTTGATTACAGTGGCGAGGGTTTCTTTATATGAAATGCAAAATTCTGGATGACCATAGGATAATAGTAAAGAATGTTTTCCACATCTCTTTTCTACCATCTAGTGCAGGGATGGCAAACCTTTTTGAGACTGAGTGCCCAAACTGCAACCCAAAACCCACTTATGCATCGTCGAGTGCCAGGTGGGTGTGGCCCATTCGCTGGGTGTGGCCAATTGGATGGGCATGGCCAATTGGGTGGGCGTGGCTGCAGTGGTAACGGAAGACTGGGTGGGACTAAAAAGTTCAATCAATCAATTCCAACTTTGCAAGATCTTTTTTTTTCCCATGAGAAGTTGAAATTCACTGATTGAACCTTTTTTTTTTTTTTTGCACATGGCGGAGGCCTAAAGCGAAAAGATTTTATGAAACCCAGCTGAAGGCCTAGGACTCGGGTGACAGTGCGCGTGCCCACAGAGAGGGTTCTGAGTGCCTCCTCTGGCACCCGTGCCATAGGTTCGCCACCACTGATCTAGTGGTTACTAGCTTTTTGGAACCAAAATTTGGTAATCCAAAGAAAAACTCCACCGCGTTCAATAGAGACAAAACTGATTTAAAGTGTATAAAATTGAAAGTGGCAAGATATTTGAGCAGTGGAGACTGGAATTTCTGCAAATACATCTTCAACTCTGATATTTGTAGAAAAATAGAAAAGCATAGTGCCTTATATCTAAGCAAAATCCTATAGACAAGAGGAACAAAAAAGGGTCATGTACAAGTTGCTGCATCAACAGAGGGATAGTACAGGTAACCCTCGATTTACAACAGTTCATTTAGTGACTGAAGTTACAATGGCATTAAAAAAAGTGACATGACTTATGACTGTTTTTCACACTTATGACTGTTGTGACATCAAAATTCAGATTCTTGACAATTGACTCATATCCCAGGCCATGTGATCACCTTTTGCAATCTTCTGCAAAGCCAATGGGGAAGCCAGATTCATATAACAATTATGTTACTTAATAACTAATGATGTACTTAAAAGCTATGGCAAAAGGGTCATGAAATGGGACAAAATTCTCTTAACAAGTGTCTTGAGTAGCAACAGAAATTTTGGGCTCAGTTGTGGTTTTAAGTCAAGGACTACCTGTATTAAGATTACATAAGGTGATAATACCACTTTATACTGCACTGATAAGACCACACTTGGAATACTGCATCCAGTTCTGCTAACAATACCAAAAATAATAATAATAAAAAAAAATGCTGAGACTCTAGAGTGTAGAGAAAAGCCACAAAGATGATAACGGACCTGGGAGCTAAGCTATATGATGAAAAGTTGAAGGAACTAATTACGTCTAGTCTAATGAAGAGAAGGACTAGTTTTCCAATACTTGAAGGGCTGTCACAAAGAAGACAGGGTCAACCTTTTTTCCAAAACACTTGAGAACAGGACAAAAAGTAATGGGTGGAAGATTATTAAAGAGAGATCTAACCTAGAATTGAGAAATTTCCTGACAGTGAGGACAATTCATCAGTGGAAAAGCTTTCCTCCAGAAGTTGCAGGTACTCCTTCGTTGGATATTTTCAAAAAGAGGTTGGACAACCATTTGTCTAGAATGGTATAGGGCAGGGATAGGCAATCTTGGCTCTTTTATGACTCTTGGACTTCAACTCCCAGAATTCCTGAGCCAGCATGGCTGGCTCAGGAACTCTGGGAGTTGAAGTCCACGAGTCATAAAAGAGCCAAAGATGCCTACCCCTGGTATAGGGTCTCCTGCTTGAGTAGGGGGTTGGGCTAGAAGACCTCCAAGGTCTCTTCCAAACTCTTTTTCTATGTTCTATGAGTGCAGCACATGTGAAAGAAAATATATGTGAATGTGTCCATCCTGAAGATACCTTATACACTACATTTTGGCCACTTCTTTAGTAAAATTAAGCATCCCTATAAGTAACAATTGATACATCTAAAAGATATTAGTGATCAAAGACCAACTTAACTCAGAGCTATGTTCAGGTCTAAAATTTATTTTGATTAAGAAAATGAAGTTTCAGAAAACAGGAATCTCAAATGGAGGATCTTAAGGTCTCCCATGAGAAATAAATAAATGCAAAAGAAAGACCTAAATTTAGTGTGCTACATCTAATTGGCTCTAGTCTGGAAAAGGAAGTTAACCACAACTCTTTGCCCCTCTTACGTTCTACCTTCAGAGGTAAATCAGTGCCTTACAGACTAAATGGAGAGTTCAGAAACAGTAATATGATAGCAATAATAATAAAGGCAGTAATACAAAGACAATAATACTATGGGAATAGAAAGAAAAATACATTGGTTTTAAAACTCCATTATCTTAATCAGTGTAATGACAAATATAGCTTTTTTAAAACCATAGCTCTGTGTCTTACTTCTATGTTACAGAGTCATTCTTCTGAGAATAACAACCTCTATTTTGTTCCAATCTAAGCTGTATCCTCTTAAGAAAAAATACCTCTTGCAAAACATATCTCAGGTTGAGACAAGAATGAATCCAATCCAGTCCCTGAATTCATGTCACCATCTCCTCCTGCAATCCTTTTTAACATAAGGATGATGTGTTGGGTCTTATACATCTAATATTCAATATTTACGGAGACCACTAATCAAATTCTTATCCAGGAGTCACGTTGCTCTACATTTCTATCTCTATGGTTTCTCTATTTGCCTGCATCTTCGTCTTCCTAACAGCTCCATCAGAAACTGCTAGCAAGAGCAAGGACTGGTGCAAAGGAGAAACAAGGAGTGCATCGTCTAAAGCTGAACTGGCTGACATACCTGCAGAGGTAACTGACAGAAGTCCTTCCAATTTAATGAGTTTATTATGCTTTTTTTTAAGCGATGGCAAAAGATTGATTTCCTCTGTATAAGAAGAGCTGCCCATCTCACTCAAACAGGACAGAGAAGTCTTCAGTCTAGCAGATGATGAAGATATCGTGGTCAATGTACTGGGTTTTTAGAAAATTATAAGGTCCTGTCATCCATAGCCACAATTTCATATTTTCATCATCCCAAGCATCCATTATCTTGTTTATCACCCTGGACTCGAGGGACACCTCTGCTAACCCATGGGGATATAATTATACAGGTCTTTGAAATAAGCAACGGAGTCTTTCAAGATTCTTTGCTCTTCCTGTCTCAGCCATTTATATATATAAAAAACCTCATGCTTTTCAATACAGTTGTAGAAGTAACAAGAGCTAAATTTCCTGTTAATTCTAAATGTTCATTTGTAGTTTAGGAGTTGTATCTCCTCTGGCAATTAGATCAATAGATTTAGCAGTGCAACATCACCAAGGAAAGTTAGTGCGTGCATATCTCAGTTGTGCAGAAATATTGTTTGGTCTAATATATCTTTGTGTCTTTAAGATAATTAAAATCTTTATGTGAAGGTGTTTTGGAAGTTAAAAAATACATTACAAGCTCATGAATATTTCTAATTGATGAGTGTAACTGAAATCATATATTTTTCAAGAATAATCTGCTTTCCTTCTGTGACAGGAATTTTGCCTCTCAGATTTTAACTGTTGGTTTAGAATACAACCTTTAATTTACTCAGAATTCCATTGAGTTAAATGGAGCTTATTCCTGGGCGTGTTGGCTATAGAAAGGCAGTTAGAATTAGTCATTACTGAAAAGCTCAAACATTGTGCTCTCCGCAACAGTCAGGGTGTATTACTGCATGCAGTTTTCTTTATGGTACCCTTAGACTGAAACCAACCTATTGAAGGAATATATCAATAGTTCAATATATCAATAGTTCAATATTTATGTCTCTGTGGCAGACTATCTAACCCAGATAATATGATTCTGATTTAGCATTAGTAGATGATGATATAGGAAAGAAGGAGCAATGTCAGAAGACGCTGCTAACGAGACACGTTTGCCTTTGAAGACTACAGCTTTAAGAGTATTTGATCTTCCACTCTCCTGGTATAATTCATTGATACAGGTAATGATTGCATTTGTTGTTCTTTATAGCTCTGTTTCAAATGTCTAGGGGTGCTTTTTAATATATGTCTTTATTTTATTAAAGTAAAGTTTATATGCATAGAAGTATATGTTACTAGTTTGTATTATTATTGCATGGAAAATATGTTCCAATGCTGTCTTGCTAAGAACCACACCCTCCTTCCCTTCTATTCCCTTAGGTTGTTGTTATTGTTGTTGTTGTTGTTGTTGTTATTGCTGAATTTCATGGACTAATAAAATAGATTTTTTTCTGGTTTCTTTCTATAGATTCGATGGTGTTGATATCCTACAGATTTTCTGTTGAGTGTGCCTCGACTGATGCATTGATATGAAACTCTTGAAAGTTGACTTACTTATTGTGGTCTGTGAAATTAGGAATACATTAATTGCAAGGGGTTTTTTTGTTAGAGGGCTACTTGTATTTAAAACAGGTTAGGGCAGGGGTATCAAACTTGTGACGTCACGTGAAGTGTCGTGACCTATCGCAACTTTTTTTCCATTGCTGGCAATGGGGTGGGTGCGGTATCGCCATGACACATTCGGCCTGTGGGCCGGCAGTTTGACACTCCTGGGTTAGGGTAATGATTAAGCTAAAAGAAGAAACAAAGAAAAAAATGAAGTTAATAATTATTTGTTGCAAGTTACACTAAACATGGACTTGCTTGTGAGTTATGCTACAGTGTGGATGAGCAAAGGTTTCTCTGTAAAAATTTTAAATTGAAAAAAAAAGGATATGTCTGCAATCTTATACTTCAAGTATGCAAAATGCAGATTAGAAATATGATTCAGAAAAGGTTTTTTTTTTCAAAACCTGCAAGTAATAAATATTCACAATGCTGTTTCGCAGTCCCAGCACAGCAATAGAATGCTATGTGGGATTATTATTTACATGAATAAATGCTGCTCAGAAGATTGAAAATCCATATTATATCCAGCAGCCTAACTTGCTTTGCAGAACAGATCTTCTTGATCCATAAATTCAGTGTGTATTTATATGTATTTTTGCTGCTGTTTTACTAGAGATCAACCCAATTCTTTTGGGTAATGTCAGGTATGCTTTCCCCTTGGGGTGAGGAGAAAACTAGGAAGAAGGCAAAGCAAAAGAGCTACAAATCCAGCTACATTTTTGGAACTGGTAAACAGAATAAAATGTCACCATTTCATAATTAGCAGTACCCTAACAAAGTTTCTAGTGGTCACATAGCACTAGCAATGGTAGATACTATGATTGATAGATTATGTATTTTGGAGTCCATACCCAGTCTTAATTATGATAAGCACAGATTAGGATGGTCTATCTCCAACCTGAGTTGGGTGAGGTTATTGATTAATATAGCATACTGATGATACTCAGGTATATATCTCTGTCTTGGGTCACCCAAATAATGCCTTAGAGATATTTTCCCAATGCCTGGAGGCTATGCAGATCTGGATGGAGAAGCATTGGCTTTGGCCCTACCCTGACATTGTTATGGGTTTTAGGGCTCTTCTATATCTAGTGATTTTTTTTAATTGATTCTGGATGGGGTAACACAGGGACTAGTTCTTGGAGAGAGGTTTTTCTGCAGACCGGAAGGTGCATGGTTTTGTGTGCTGCCTGCATCCAACAGATGGGGCTTTGCTTGTTTGTGCGGCCTCGTTGCTGGCATACCGCGGCCCGGTACTGATCCATAGACTGGGGGTTAGGGACCTCTGGGGTAACATTATCCCAGACAGAGTTGGTATATAATCTAGGAGACCTCATGAGCTCAAGACTCTTGCTTGAGAGCAAGTAGCAGTGTGGTCAGAAAAGTCTTTATACAATTACATCTTGTGTGTCAGTTGCATCAGTTCCTAGATCAAAAGCTATTGCTCATGGGTCACTTATGCCTTAGTCACTTCCTGACTGGACTATTGAAATGTGCTGTATGTGTGGGCTGCCCTTGAAAACATTTAGAAGCTTTATTTGGTCCAGAATGCAGTAGCATTTGAGGTATTGGATGTTCCACAATATAAAAAATGTAATACCTCTGCTTTGTGAGCTGCGATGGTTTCCCGCAGGCTTTGGAGTACTATTCAAAATGTTAATGTTACCTTTGAAGCCCTACTCGGCATGGGACCAAGTTACTTATGGGACCGTCTTTTTGGCTGTTGATTTCTGCTCATCCCATCAGATTGGGCAGAGTGAGTATGCCCTGGTTCCCATAGGTGAAGCAGTATTATTTGGTGTTTGCTAGGAATTTTGCCATCTTTTTCATGGCACCTGTCTTGTGAAACAACCTTCCCCCTGAGATGATGGACATTCCTGAAGCTGCTGACCTTCGAGAAGGCCAAGAACACCTGGTTATTTCTGTTGGAACTGGGACTATAGTATTAATGGAGCTCTGTTATTGTTGTTATTTGCTATTAAGATTTTTTTAAGAACCTTGACCCTTTTTTCTGTAATATAATGGATTGTGTATTTGATTTGTTTTTATTTTTGATTGATAACCTGAGTGCCTTTGGCAGATGGGCTGCTGTATAGATAGGATAAATAAATACATTTGATTCAATTACGTGTTACCCATATAGTTTTGATCCATTTATTCACTGTACATACCACTAAAAGCTTAACATTGGGAACATTACCAACTTCTATGGATTGACTGATTCCAAATTCTTCTATGTTGTTTCCAGTAGGCAACTTTGAACAACTTATAGGAAAATGTACATTATACTGTATATGATTCATCCCAATTCAGGTACATCTCCCATTCTTGTCTCAGACCCCGAATACATATTTTAAAAGCCATGTTGTAAAAACTTCCACAATACTAGGAGTGAGAGTGCAATTCTTATGTCTAATGAGAGGGCATTCCATAAGAAGGAAGCTCCTGCAGAAAACCCTGGGCTCTCAATCCCTTCTTGTTGCATCTCATGTAGCGTGGGAACTCTCAGTAAGTAATCTCTACATGATAAAACTATGGCTAGAGTACTGAGTGAGGGTTTCCAAATTTTGGATAGTGCACCCCATCTTGATTTTTTTTAGGGAATCTCATCCCTGTCACCTAGGCCAACCCTGCCATTTAAAAAAAACCTCTCAATTCATAATTAAAACCAGAAATTCAGAAAAATATTCATTTTTCCCTTTAATTAAAAATAACAGAAATGTTTTTTCCTGTAGCAGCAAATTAATGAGAATGAATGTAATGTAAAAAGAGCAGAAATAAAACGTATTTACATTCCCACCCATATTCCCACAAGCCACCTTTTCCTTGCAGTCTCTCCACTGCATAAGCACAGATGCACATTGGTGTTGCCTGCCTTCTTCCTGTCTTTCCCTCCATAACATTTATAGTGACTTTCTTCCCTCTTTCCCATTATCCAGCTCACCGTGACTTTCCCCTCAACACCTATCAAACTTCATAGTATTTCTTTTCTTCCCATTCTACCATGGGCTCCATCCACTTCCCAATCTGCCTGCCACACACTGCTGATTTTCATTGTGCCTCCTTTCCTTCCCATCAGCATATTTAGCTATATGGATTTTTGTAGTCCATTAGATCTTCATTGAAAATTGTGGCATTTTTGAATTTCACATTTCTTTTCATGCACAAACACACATTTTGAGGTCCCTGGTAGCAGGGCATGGCATTTGAAATCGACTTTTTGGATTTTCTGGAAGTAATGCAAAGAATAAAACATTTATTTTACCAAAATAACTACAAACAAATGCACTTGTCTCAAATATAATGTTAGTAGAGTAATGTAACTTGCCATACAGTTGGGCAGCAATGTTACTAAAATTATCTGTACACTTTTTAAATTACAGTTTCATTTAAAATATGCTAAGGAATGTGAATTGAGGTTCATATATTGATAGAAGTGCCTACATCATTGGATGCAGAATTCATATTTAACACATGAATGTAACATGCTTATAAAAATATTTTTTGGGTATTTCTGCACAAATGTAATATAACTTTTTTTAACTATTTGTTTTAAGGTTAAAATCTCACCAGGGCTAAAGAAACTATTTGCGATAACAGCAGTAAGTGCCATAACAGTGCTTTTTCTTGCCCATCACTTCAAAAGAAAACGTGGGAAGAAAACCAGGAAAATATCTCCATGGGAATCAGACCATCTGATGTTCGATTATGCAAAAACTTCTGGGTCAGAGAAAAGTAGGCAACATTTTCTCTATGAAAAACTAATGTTCAAAGAGAGTTACTTGATACCTATTTGGAAGTAAGCCTTATTGAAATGAGACTTTCTTTCAATGAATCATCAGAAGTCTATGCTGCATAACTTACAGTTATAGGTAATCCCCGAGTTACGAGCGTTCACTTAACGCTTGTTCAAAGTTACGTGATGAGCGGCCCCTAGTGCTTAAGAGCAACTCCCCAAATTACGAGTATTGCAGCACTACAGTAGTTGTTCGTCCTTACGAGTGACCACAGTGGCTCTGCAACACTCACCTGGATTATTCCCTTCCTCCCCGCCCCCGCCATGGGTCTCCCTAGGCACCAAGCCTTCAGTACTCACCCTGCGTAGATGGAGAATCTTCGCTTTCTTGGCTGCTCCAGGTCTTCGGTATGTTTGCAGAGAATGGAGGCCTAAAATAATGCAAGGTGATGTGAGATCAGTGAAGCGAAATCTCACACTACTGATCTTGCGTGATCTAATGGTTCTTTAGACCTCTGTTCTCTGCAACAGAGAACCAAACAGAAGCCGGTGGACGCTTCGACATGCCTCCAGAAGCTGGACTGGGGCTCTGGAGGCCTGGAAAAGGCCTCTGCCACCTGGATCTATGGCTGCAGAGCGCTTTTGCGTCCCTCTGCAGATGATCTGGGCTCTGGAGGCCTGGAAAAGACCTCTGCCGCCCGGATCCATGACCGTGGAGCAATTTTGCGGCCCCCAAACAGCCTGATCCGAGCTCTGGAGGCCTGGATCAGGCCACGGGGGGGGGGGCAAAAATCACTCCGCGGCCATAGATCTGGGCTCTGGAGGTCTTTTCCAGGTCTCTGGAGCCCAGATCAGACCACGGGAAGGGCACAAAATCGCTCCGCGGCCATAGATCTGGGCTCTGGAGGCTTTTTCTAAAGTCTTTTTTCTTAGTTAATGGAAAAGAAGATGCATGTAAGGTGAATAACATTATTATTCATCCTCTTTACCTCCACAGATTCTAGTTGTTGCAGTAGCAGACAAAATCTAACACTTTCACTGAATTCCATCAAAGAAAAAGATTTTCAATCTTACATCCATGCCAGTGGTGATCTCTTCAATAAATATTCTGGTTCCGTGCAGAGTTTGGCCTCAGTAAGTGTGATCTATTGAGAACTATTGTATGTATTTTAGGAATGAAAAACAGAGGGTTGTTTTCTTTGCTTGAGGAACTCTTTATAAAAAGCAAGTGCTGTATTCACATACTTCTTTTTTTTGAGAAAGCATTTGACTGAAAATAATATATGAATATTTCCAAAGAAATGGTTACTTATTTTCCTAGAATAGAAAAATCAGTTATTATAGGCCCACAATTATTTTTGATTTCCTCATTTTTGTACTTATTTTTCATGAAACCAAAGAGTAAAATGCAACTACTAGAAATAAATTGTTATTTTTCCCTTGGCTTACATGCACATGTTTTTGTTTTTTTTTTAAATTAGGCCCACAGTGCCACCTCTTGTCCTAGTTGTGTTTGTGTGAATTCTAATTCCTGGAATAAAGCAGATGAAGATAATATGAAGCTAGTCAATATTCCAGTAACTACTCCAGAAAATTTATATTTGATGGGTAAATATGTAATATTTATGGTATTATTATTATTAGAAGTATGGTATAAAAAAATAAATAGATTTTAAAGCATTTCACCGTTCAATGCAAAATATATGCTGTTGTAAAGAATACTGTAACTAGTATGCCTTTTTAAATAAAAGATATGGGTGCATTGATTTTTTTTAATAGATGCTGTGTAAAAGTATTAGATGCAGATTCACAAAATGGTTTCTTATTGAATCTCCTAGTATTGATTGAGTGATTATATCCTATCAAGTTAGTGCCCACTCTTAGCAACCATGTAGATGTTGTCCATGATGATCTATCTCTAACTTGACCTTTCAGGTCTTTTAATAGTGTACTCACTGTAACTGAGTCCATCCACCTAACTACTGATTGTTCTCTTTTTTCCTTCCTTCCTTCCTTCCTTCCTTCCTTCCTTCCTTCCTTCCTTCCTTCCTTCCTTCCCTCCTTCCTTCCTTCCTTCCTTCCTCCCTCCCTCCCCCCTCCCTCTCTTTCTTTCTTTCTTTCTTTCTTTCTTTCTTTCTTTCTTTCTTTCTTTCTTTCTTTCTTTCTTTCTTTCTTTCTTTCTTTCTTTCTCCGTTCCCAACATTAGAGATTTCTAATGAGAGCTGGGTACTCACATACTGTCTCTCAAGTAGAATAATATGAACCTTGTCATTTGTGCCTCAGTTGAGAATTCTAGCTTTATTTGTTCTGTGATCCATTTATTTGTTTAATTGGCTGTCTCAGGAATCTTTTCCAACACCAAAATTCAAAAGCATCACGATAGCATTCTTCAAATCCCTGAATTAGTTCAGGATGGATTATTGCACAAAGCAGAAGGTTGAACTCTGTGGTCTGACTATTCTTACTCAGTTTTATACTTCTAAGAATATGAGGGATTTATTCTTAACATTTCAGTATGATGGAAACTAAATCCATCTAATTAACCCTTTTGACTACGCTTGTTGGGGTGTTAAGAGCTGTATTCCAAATACACCTTCAGGAAAATGAATTGGGGAGGAAAAGATAGCTAATTGAATGCAGATCTCTTGTGGGGTTTAGAATTTTGACACACTCTCTCTGGATTTCCTAGCTGGGACATCCAGTACAGTGTGCTTATGGAAGAGTGATTCACACTTGCAGGTAAAACAAAGAAAATGTCTGATATAAGGAAACTTTACCATTTTTTTTTCAGGGATGGAGCTATTTGAAGAAGCACTACAACGATGGGAACAGGCATTGACATTTCGGAACCGACAAGTTGAGGATGAAGCTAGCTGTGGTGCCATCAAGATTGGAGCAGGTGATGCTATTGCAGAAGAACATATAGAGGTAAGAAGATGTCAGCACACACAGCATTTGCTGCTTGTTGGGTAACTTTATGCCGTTATATGAGCACAGGAGGAAGGGATACACTTATTAAAACTGTATGTTCCATTTTCCACTGAACACATTGAGAAAGGCGGATTGTATCTGTAATTTAAATGAATCCTCTCCCAAGAATACTTTGCTTATATTGTTATTCTCCCTCAATACCAAATTATAATATTTGTTATAATTTTAACATCAGAAATATTTTAAAATTTTTATGTGCCAAACCTTGTGTTAATCTGATGATTGCCCATAATGGTTTTGAGGCACTAAAGATAACTATACGTAAAATCAGAGGGAGAAAAAAATAAACTTTTCAAGTGATGTATTTTTACGTATCTTTTGTGTTGTATTACAAACACATTTATTGTCTATGGAACATCTGTGAGCTCAAATGAAAATTTTGTGTGCGTTTTATATTTTTTTCCCCTGTAGGATATATCTAGAAGTAAACATGTTGGTATTGATTAATTTGAGTGGGTAAATAACCTAACTGCTGCTTTATTTAATTCTTCTGACCCTGCTGCTCTTGCATATGGTGTAGCCTAAATAATTAATCACCACAGTAAATTAACCAAATGAGCAAATCATCTCAGCATTTCCATTAGCTGCTTAAAATGTTATTTTATATCTTGTAATTTTTATTTAAGGATATCATTAGTGCAGAGTTTATACATAAGCTTGAACTTTTGCTCCAGAGAGCTTACCGCCTTCAGGAAGAATTTGAAGCCTCTCTTGGAGCATCTGATCCAGCGTCCTTTGCCAATGAGGCTGGTAAGTTTTGTGGGGTTTTTTTGTTTTTAAGTTTCCATGTTTCCTGACACAATGCAGTTCACTTTTTCAACTCTGTGCCTTTCAGATGTCCATGACTGTAACTCTTGTTAGAGATGACCTGTGCTAACTGAGAATTATTATGGTCCAACAAATTGGGAGACCCCTAGTTAGAGACGGCTGAACTAACTATTACACTAGATCAGTGTTTCCCAAACCTGACAATTTTAAGGCATGTGGACTTCAACTCCCAGAATTCCACAGCCAGCGTTGCTGGCTGTGGAATTCTGGGAGTTGAAGTCCACATGCCTTAAAATTGTCAAGTTTGGGAAACACTGCACTAGATAACTAAGGGAATCTGGGGTAATGATAAATTAATTATTTGTATTTTTCTTTCATACCCACAGAGCTGGGTTTATTTCTATAATCATGAAAGTAAGCATCAAAAATATTTGGAGTATTTTTTTAAAATAGATAGCCTTAGCCTTCCCCACCTAATCCCTAGAGATTTTGGCTATTCCCTTATAATCTGTTTTAGTTATATGCCCCTTTCTATTTTTAAAGCTGGTTCTTTTTGTTTTTCATTTTGTCAAAAAGCACTTTATGCAACTATACCAGATTCATTAGGTATCTCCCATCTTTCTTTTTTGTGGTTGGACCTCATTTATTTCATTTTTCAGGATTTATCAACCTTGCTAAATATTGTTTGCCCTCAAGATTTCCATCAGTGGAACTTTTTCCTTTTTAGCTTACTGAAGTCAACTGCATTCAAGTCTAAAATTCTAACCTGACTGCCTTTAGTTTTCCCTGTTTGCAGTATAGTGAATTGTAAAATTACATAATCTCCCAAGGTTCCTACAACTTCTACTGTTTAACCATTTATTCCGTATTAGTATTAATGCTAATGTCATGTGTGTATCTAATATTGCAAACATTTATATACGATTTTCCTAGAAATTAAAGACATCTGATATATTGCCAGGGCTAAATATCTATTTTAACTTTTGGATCTATATCTCTGGCTTCACTCTCACCATATTACAGTATTAATATGATTTTCAAAGCACTTTAATATGGGAAATCTGCTGTTTCACTAGATGATATGTTTTCAGTAATCTTTTCCCCCCCTATTGGTTTATTTTTTTCCTCCATCAAGTGAAATTTAGCCTTGAATTATCAGACAACCTCTGATAGAATTCTCTCTTTGAATTCAAATTTTGAATACACAATTTATATTAAATAAGAATCACAAACAATATCAAGTCCATCAATCTACTACATTCCTTATTTCATAAACTATAGTTTCTTTAACTGAAAAGTTGAAGAACACAAGGTTAAGAGCTAGCAATAACTTTTCTGGCATTGCAAAATAGCAGAATCCTGCCAAAAATAGCACAACCTCAGGCACAATAATGGAAAGAAAATTTGGCAGGAAAAGTATTAGTAATGTAATAATACTAGGAAGAATTGGGTCAGTAAGGCTAAAAATTTAAGACTTTCTGTTTTCTTAGTCTCATCTGTCTGAAGCTTGAGCCAAATTGAACATGACACTTAATGGGGAATGGAACAGTTCTGTGTGGATTGAGTTAGAAGAGTGCTTTTCAAACTTAGCAACTTTAAGATGTCTGGATATCAGCTCCTAGTATGCTGGCTGCAGAATTCTGGGAGTTGAAGTCCGCGCATTTTAAAGTTGCCAAGTTTGAAAAATACAGACTTTAAAGAAGAAATTGCTATACGCAAGAAGTAAGTTCTCTTGGCAAAAAAAGAGAAAAAGAAGAAGAAAAAGTTTATCCTAATTTTGAAGATGAAAATATTAACCTAGAGCCAACGTAGAAGAAAAGGTGCAAAGTTTTTGTTTGTGTGTTTCCAGTGCTAAATGCTGCGCTTGTCAATTTTCATGGCCTAAGGCTAGCAAATAGGGAATTAAAGAAGAGATAGTACATATAAAAAGAATAACCACTTCTTTTAAAACTGTGCTACCAATTTATATATTATTAAGAAAAATATATAATCTGGTTGATATGGCGAGGTTTCTTGGTCTGGATGATAGCTGAGTATTAGGTCCTTGTAAACAAAAATCTATTACCGCTTGAAAAGGAATGAAACTGCGCTCACTGGAATTTTTAACATTTTAATACCCCTAGGCTGTGCTAGTGCCTCAATCTGTATTAGAAAGGATAAGCATCATATTCTGTAAATTCTTTTGATTCACATTCTACTATAGAGCATCTATTTATCCATCTTTAGAGTTTTGTACACTGAATCCACTGGAACATTGACTCATCTCATTTTGGTTTTTACATCCATTTATAGTTATGTGAAAGTGGCAACTGTTCTCTTGATTTCTCCACTTCATGATCACATCCCATTCTTCCAAACTACTTACATGGGTCAAGGTGTACGGCATAGATGTTTGCAGCTTTATAATTTTCTGGATAATAGCAAAGTAGCTTCCAATGAATAGGAATACATTACAGCTTAATGTGACTGTGGATTTTTGTGGAATCTTTCCCCCAATGTTTAATATTGCAACATACTTTTGCTATTCTCAAACTGTGAGAAGTAGGCTACTTAGATCTGAATTAAGAGCTGAGTTTTATTTGGATCCCGATTCACAGCTTAGCTGCTCCAAAGTCATATGTGTCATTCACTGGCGTTAGTCACAGCTTCAAGATAGGTGTATTAGTTAGGATTTGAAAGACGACTCTGCTGCCCCTGTTCCTCACAGTTCTCGTATCACATGGGGGTTTCCTGATATAGGAAATACTAATTATGAACTGCACATTGGTAGAATGTAAACTTTGTTTTTCATACGAATGGTAGAAAGGACAAATTAGTCTGTCAGTTATTTTTAACAGGAATTAAAATGCGCTCTGCTTTATTTTTTCTCTTTCTTTTTCCTGCATTCACAAAAAGCAAGTTAATTGGACATATTTATTTAATCACTATGGAAATATGCACAGTATTTTATGGCTTATTAAAAATACAGCCTGCCAATGTAAATTGTAACAAACCCCAATACCAGAGATAATGTCCAGAATTTCATGAATCACATTATTATCATTACATGTTAAGTAATCCCTGTGTTAAGACCCTGCCATGAAATTTACACAACCAGCTGGTTTCAACTGGTTTGCTGCCAGACTAATAGTTTTGCATAGACTAAAAATTTATTCTTATTTGCCAATAAATAGCAAATTTGTAAAAGAAGAATATTACCCCAAGTTTTGCCTAAATGCCTTATGCAAGGGAAGTACAATATATATAGGCAGAGATAGCAAGATAGAGATAGTTGAGAGAATTAGATTGTGTTAAGCCATGTATGCATTGTTTATATTCTGTCTACATTTGTGAAAGTCTTCTGTCCTGAGGCACAGTCTGAAAGTGGAAGCCCATCCAAATTGTAATCAGTTGCAGTTTTTTCTAAGCATTATGTTTTTAATGTTTTATTAATAAACCAATACTATTGTTAGTAGAAAATAATTTCATAGACAATAAAAATAACTGATTCTTATAATCATTAATTCTTATAATCTAAGCTTGGTTCCTGGTTAATTATGATGGCATTCATTATATATTTGCCCTAAAAAATTACTCAACATGGCCTATGTGATTCATGATAATGTTTTTTTTAATTATTATTGATCGTTGCACAGTCAGCCAGATATATATCTTTAAGCTTGCTGGTTGCAAGTCTAAAAGCTTTTTTAAGTCCCACCTTAAAACTGGTATAGTGTCAGCCAACTTTACCTAGAAAGGGCTATTTGATAGATTTTCCTATTAATGCATAGTTGTTTTACTACCATCACAAGCTGCTTTTTAAATCAATGCAAATGTAATACATAGAATTTGGAAATGTCTCTATTTAAAATGTTTGCTATGACCATATTCTTTTTAGGGCCTTGCTAGAAAGTCATAGTGATATATTATCCAGGTATTAATACATCTCTTGGATTCTTCATATAGGCTTACTGCAAGGCTATTGGTATGGACTAAATTTCATTTAATCTTGGAACAGGAGTGAGAAGTTTAGAGGCCATGTGGTGTTAAATCAGTAATGGGTAAATAGATTTTGAAATGCAGAATCAGATGCAAGGTTGTTATTGCCAGCTTTTAAATTTATCTCTTTCTTTTATCTATTAAGATTCTTGTTTCAGTAACTTTTAATTGTGCAAAATGGTGAATCATAAGGCAAAATGTTTTAAAGATATCTCAAATGGGCTAGCTTACAGAATGGGTCCAGTATTTGACATCCATGACTCCGGTGGAATAATAATTTTGTAAATACATTTTATGATAATATACTTTTCCAGTATATTATAATTGTTGAAGACCTCAAGGAATCTGGTAGGAAAATGTCTCTAAAATGATGACCCAGTGGTTCATAGGTTTCTAGTAATCTTATAAAAACTTGTCTAAAGAAGACAATTATGCTGAAAATAAGAAACTACAAATGTTAACCTTGATAGTTATACCTTTATTTAACTATATTTTGAATGTATAAGCCTATAATTTCTGTTGCAATTGCAGATAGAAACAATCAATTTAACTTTTCTGAAGTCACCTTATTATTTTGCAATATTCTGAAATCGCCTATTGTCTGTGCTTCTCTCTAAAGTCCTATTTCTGTTAGCTTCTGACAATCTAAAATATTTTTATTTGCCAAAAAAAATCATGAAAGTTTTCATTCTCTTCTATTATACCTGCTTAAGAGCCTTTTTTTTCCTGATAGTTTTCTTGATTTCCTTGTTTTCCCTACTAAAAAGATCTTTGGCTTGTAGACTATCCCATGATGATCAGTTTATATTCTGGTTTTTGTTGCAATTGTTAGTGACTCCTCGAGTGTACTGAAGAAATCTGACCCTCCCAATGTTCCCTTTCGGCTGAATTTTTAAGTTTTCTAGCTCCCAGTATCTGGGGGGCACAGAAGTGGTACCAGTAAATGTTAGCTAAGTTAGGCAATTAGATTCCTCCTTTAGATTCCTCCTTAACAGTTGCCTCAAGGGACAGCTGCCCAGTGGGTGACAATGACTGTGAGGAGAATTAACAGACACATGGGAAGGGGGGGAACATAGCTCTTTGCTCTGAGTTATCTAGCAAAATGCCCAAGTTCAAATTACCCCTGCAGCATATCAAGTGGTAATACTGGTATTAATAAATGCCAGTATTAATAAAGGGGTTGAAGTTTCAATACCTAAAGGAAGGGTGTAACTGAAAGGAATTGACAAATAGAAAGAAAAGAACAGGTCAAAATAATAGACCACGGTTAAATAACCCAAAGGATATTTTGAATTTAAATAGAATGTCCCAAATAGGAGCTAGTCAATGTAATTTAAAAAGAATGTCCCAAATAGGAGCTAGTCAATGTGCTGCTTGAGTTAGTGTCCTCCAAAATAACTCTTCCAGGGTCTTCTTTAAACAGTATCTTAGAAGAAATATCAGGAAAATGTTGAAATTTACCACTATATGATGTTCCTTCCTGTCTCTTAAAACAGGCCTTAACATTAAGCAGCTTAATGAAGTCAAAATAATTATGAACTATTTCTTTTCTGGCAGAGAAGCCCAGTATGTTTATGAATTTCATACTGTATATGGGTTTTATTTTTCCTGCTCTCCCACAAAAGTAACAAATAAAAATAAAAGTCTCTCTGAGTTCATTCATGTTTAATAGGGTAGAGAAGCCAAATACTACAGTCATTATTAAGCCTCCGTTGCTTCATTTTCTTTTGCCGAAGTTTTAAAGTGTTCTAAAACAGTATTGTGAGATATTCCTACTGAGGTCTCTGTGTGTGAATACCTTGAACTTTATTTGTTGTCTGTGTGGATTTTAATTTTTGATCAATTGAAACTTGTAAAGAGTGTGCTGGTTTTGAGGACGTTGAATGCCTTTTTCCTCAAGGTTTTGAGGCAGTATCTAGGGAGTATAATGGATGTTTCTAGGTCTCTTATTTGTCATTCTGTTCTGGGAACAGGATGTGGATGAGATATATTTTCAGTCAGACACATCACAGTTTTTTCTTCTGCTCTAGAAATAGAGCAAAGCCTTACACCATTTCATTCTTCCTTGAGCCTCAATCCTTCTCTTTAATTCAAGAGGTGGCAGGCAATGGGTGACGTGAACTGTCCAGATAAAGAGCTAGACTTGGCCTGGTATACTGGCCAAAGTGATGCCATACTACAGGACAGCCTTGCTGCTGAGAATTGTGTTCAAATGATCAAGCTGGCTGTTTTAATTGTAATAAAGGCTGACAGGGAAGAGAGTACTGTCCTGTTAAGCATGTTTCGCAAAAGTGCTTTTGGAAACAGGCAGTGGTAGAATGCATGTAACAAAAATGTTCCTTCAATATGTATGAGGATTTAATGCACTGGGATTATACAGTAAATAATTTAGCAAAGAGGAAAAAGGTCAGGGCAGCTGGGAATGAGAGCAGTATGTCTTTGGGTCTGGGGATTTGGAGCTTACTGATTTTTAAGCCTCTTCTGTGAATTGGACATTTAAGCTCTTCCAGACAGACAGCGTATGAGCATCAGTAGCCAAAAAGCACCTTGCCATTATTTTACCATTTGCATATCACAAACATTTTGTTACAGATATAAGATGGTAGAAAAAAATAACTTGAAGTTGCAAATAATACCATATTGTATTCTGTAAACTTGATAAATTCTGTTTCAGACAGGGCAATTGAATAATGAAAATTACTTGGAGCTAATCCTCCTTTTAGACACAGTGTATGGATGTATTTTAACAGTATCTCAATAACTTCTTTTAAATTATTACTTTGATTTTACCACAAATAATTATATAATGGTGAAAATGATAAAAATGTATAAGTATACTGAAATGGTTGAGGTAGAAACAGAAACTTGAGATGATAGCAATCAGATCCTAGAAGTCAAAAAAAAAAAAAAAAGGAATGGAATTAATGCTAGAATATTCTTGGAGGACAAAGAGTGGCTAGACAGCCAGAGAAGGCCAGTATTAAATAATATATCTGATAATAAGCAGTAGGATTTAAAAATTTGTTTTCCATCCCATCTTTCATTTATAAGCTGATCACATTTTGCAGGATCCTAGGGCACATATATTTGCCTTCATTTGGGATCAAAATTTCCTTTAATTCTGTGGTTAATTGTAAGCTCTCCTTTGAAAAGATAGATGAAGTAAAGAATATTTGTGTAAATATTAGAAAAATTAAATATTAGTATTGAAAGAAGGAAAATGCTCGTATTTTTTAAAAAGTAGGAATTCTGTGAGAAACACATTTTAAAAAGTATCAGCTTCTTCAATTTTGCAAGGAAAAAAGCGAACTATCCAACGTTAGGGGAATTATTCTGGTCTTTTCAAAACAGTTATATCACCATAAAAGTGGCTTTTTAAATATTTTACATTTGTTAACATGATGATCAGAGAAGGGGAGTGTAAATTAAATAATAATTGTAATTAGTAATAACTGCCCCAAAATGAGTAGTAGATCCTTGTATCTTTTATTCTAAATGCTAAACTTTTTAAATATAAAATGCTTTATGCCAGTGGTTCTCAACCTGTGGGTCGGGACCCCATTTGGGGTCGAACGACCATTTCACGGGGGTCACCAAACAACGCAGTCCACCATTTTTTTCCCCCTTTTCCTTAGCTGTGCTACTCCTTGAATAGAGTCTAATTCTATTGGCTTTCAAAAGCCAACAGGAATTGTCCAGGCTGTCTCTGCCCTGCTGAGCCCGCCAAAAGTCTCATTCTGCAAACAGTGCTGTACCAGTTGAGTAGTCCTCGACTTACGACCGGTTGAGTAGTCCTTGACTTACGACCGGTTGGGGGTCGCGGCATTAAAAAGGTTGAGAACCACTGTTTTATGCATTTATTTAGTCAGCCATATGTTATTTCTCTCTGCTAATATAAGTAATCTGATTTTAGGTTACTTTCAAATTTTCAGTTTTATAGCTTGCTTTGCTAGAATAAGCTTTAGAAAATCCAGTGTCACTTAAAGACAAGAGGATGTGTTTGAGAACCGTGTCTTCTGAAATAAATAGGGTGATAGCATATGAGGTAACTAACACAGATTCAGAACTTTGTAAGAATCTGGGACTGACTACCTATGATGGCAGGGTGGATCAAGCAGCTGTGCATTCCTAGAGTTTTCGTTTGCCAGTGTCTCTATCTAAATCTCTCTTAAACATTTGTACATTATAAATTTGAACATGTGGACGTCTAGGAAAAAATTAACCAAATGCTCTCTGAATAACACTTGTCTTTGAATTTAAAAAAAAACCTCATTGTAACGAGGAATTACTGTTCTAGCAATTTTGAAATATTCAGCATCTCCTATCTTGCTTTTTTATTTATGTAATGTTTTCCCCATGTAGGGCCTATAGCCATATGTTACCATTAGTAGAAAATGGAGGAAGTCACTAATTTGAGAAATCTATAACATTCATTAATGTTACTGATATTAGTTAATCAAATCAAAAAATGCTAGCTAAAAAGAGTGCATTTTACAATCTCCTTCATGTATCTGACTTTTACTTACCTCGTTTAAGAAGTTGGGAAGTCTGCCAGAAATTAACACAGCTGGTTTATCGTTTATGACTCAGAAAATGACTCAATTTGTTAGCCTAGTAACTTATTTCTAAATATTTCTTCTACTTGTTTTTTTCTTCTTGAACAAGTTACTTTTTTTAACCTTACAACTTTGTACTTGTGATATACCATAAAAATAATTTTCAGAAAATATCCAAGATATCATCTCAAATTGTTAAATGTGCTATCTAGTCCAAAGAATTGAAATCCACATAGTTTTTCCCTGTTTTCTTCCTAAAAGCCATTTCAGTATTCTTTTTCTTTAGTTGGAAAAACGTAATTTTTCTAAAGCCTCTTATTTGTTATGTGGGAAATGACAGATTGTGCATTATTTTTGTCTCTTTGTTTTACGTACCAATTGTAGTACCAAGATGCTTCTGTAGGCTTCATTTTGGAAAATTTGACTAGAGAGACGAACACTAAAGATAATCTTTGCAATTTACAGCAGTGAACATCTGTCTTTAGTCTAATGACTTTTTAGGGAAGAGAAAAACAAAAACAGGTTCTGTAACTTAATACTATAGCTATATGACAGAAAGCCAGTAGGTTTCAAAGAGCCCTGGTATAATGTAGTTTCAAACATTTAATTCCCCAAAGTGTTAGGAATGCCTGCATTAATAAAAAAAATCTTCCTTCAAGATATGGGTGAAAATTTAAATATTCCTGAGTATATAACTTCTACTACTGTCCACATGCATAATAAGAAAACGGCATTTTATTGTTGGAAGATTACTGTAAAAAATAAGTAAAAATAAAATCAAAATAACTTTTTTTTAATAATGTGGTTTTACTTTGCATGCTTTGGGTCCAAGCAGCTGAGAACCTGGTAAAATATTTTATTTATTTTTAAAACTATGCAAAAGATAGAAGATTCCTAAAATAGTTTATGAAATAGAACAAATACTGTTGTATATAACATGCCACTTTAGGAATTAATTTAAAAGCTCTCTGGTGTAATTACTGTCTATCTAATATAAATTTATCAGTTAAGATTTAAGCTGAGTCATACTGAAATTTTCTTTAACAAATTTCCCTCTAAAGCCTCGGATTTTTTATTTATGTAACACTTAATACAATTCAGTAGGTTTTGACTAAATCTGATAAGTAATGCCAGCCATTTTATTTTTGTAGCATAATGTATGGTTTATCATTGTATCTGAGCCTATCAATATTCAGAACAGCCATCTTGAAAAAAGCAGGCAATAAATTAAGATTAAAAATAAGATAAAATAAAATTAGTCATAATTGTTGGGATTGTAAAGAAGATTCAAAATATAATCAATGTGTTTCTTCTTTTTTAAAGGTAATCAAATGGATAATACTATGAAAGATATTACAGATGAATTCAGTCTGCGAGATACTATAAGCATTGGATCAACAGATTCATTTGTTTCAGCTGCTGAGGTATACTGAGGCAACATTTGTTGTTGTATTGTGTAAATTATCACCTGAGATCTTGTACTCAATTAATTAATGGCTTCTGCTGGTCTTTAATTAAATCTCCTAGAACACGGGTGTCAAACTCGCCACGTTACGTGACATGTTGTGACGTATCGTGACTTTTTTTTTGCATTGCCAGAGCTGGGGTTGGCGCGGCCTCCATATGATGCAACTGGCCCGCAGGGCGGCAGTTTGACATCCCTGTCCTAGAACAAAATGTCTTGACAAATGTATACAGATTCACAGATATGTGAAGATTAATTGTGATTGTCTGACATTTAATAATAATAATAGTAGTAATAGTAGTAGTAGTAGTAGTAGTAGTAGTAGTAGTAAAATTGGAAGGGACCTTGGAGGTCATCTAGTCCAACCCCCTGCTTGGCAGGAAACCCTATACCATTTTGGACAAATGGCTGTCCAGTCTCTTCTTAAAAACTTCCAGTGTTGGAGCATTTACAGCTTCTGGAGGCAGGTTGTTCCACTGGTTAATTGCTCTCACTCTCATTTAAACATTACGAATACTCATAACATTTTTTTCTCATTCGGTTGTGTCCGATTCTCAGAGACTGCCTGGGCAAGTATCTGCAGTTGTCTTGGCAAGTTTTTTTCAGTATTTGTTTGCTGTTGCCTCCTTCCTGAGGCTGAGACTGGCTATGAAAGTGACTGGCCCAAAGTCACCGAGGTGGTTTTGAGCCTAAGGTGGGACTAGAACACATGGTCTCGTGCCTTCTATCCTGATGCCTTAACCACTACTCAAACTGACTTATAACAATTATGAATACATAACATGCAACATAACATGCAACATAACAATTAAGAACACATAAAATAAAATATTCACAGATGAATCACTAGAACATGAAAATTTCCATAAGTTCACAGCAAAGATGCCTATTATATGTCATTCTATTAATGATATAATGAATTCTAATAGTCACTTTTTTCAATAAAAACATTGCAAGGAAATTGATGGTTTTGAAGTTCTCAGCTGGTTACACTATTGGAATTGTAATGTTTATTTCCCGGAAAGACATAGTTAATCTGGGACAGCTGTAAGATAGATTGCATCTGTCATTTATTTTGAAATATAACAACAATTTCAAGGTATAGATTTACTTACTGGATTATTGAGAAAGGGGCGATTTTAAAGGATAATGTTAATTACAATATTAATTGCTCATTTTAGGATGATTGTAAATTGTTCCATAAACATTGGTTAAAATCCTGTTTGTGGTTGTAAATCAAATACATATTATTGTACTTTTAATATCAAAAAATTAATATTCTGCCTTAAAAGTGACTTGCAAATTACTATCTATTGGAGAATAATGCCATCTAACTTAAGTAAGCAAGTCTTCATGTTCAGCAGATACAATATTATTTAAAAATTTTCCATTGGCTGTCAATTAACTACTGAACCAGGGTCCAGGAAGTTGTTCTCCATTTATAAATCTGTATAGCTCTGGACTAGGTTATCTGGAAACTGCTTTCTTCTATAGGACTACCTATTTTTATGTCCTTCAGATGTTATCTTGTTAGTATAGTTTGATAATATGCATATAATAGTGATATGACAGAAAGCATTCACTCTAGAGTGCTTTCTGTGTGGAATAGGATATTTGCGGAATGCCATTATGAAGATGTTTTTCCCCCAAATCAAGTAATTATTCATCAAGTTATTTCTGACTACCAAATTGCTAAGTTTAATAATGATTGTAAGGTTTTATGGTTTGGACTTTTACAGGTGGATTTTATTATGTTTTATTACATTACATTCTTGTCCTGGAATTTACTTTGGGAATTCATTTATTAAAAGGCTTTGAAACTTTTCTTTATAACAAAAGAATCCCTCTTCCAGTTATGCAAGTAATGATACAAAATAATAATGTTTTATTTTCCCCGTTTCTTTGTCCCTTCTTACAGACCACTTAAGTCACTTAATTTACTTTGAACTTTTGAGAGAGAAAGAGAGAGAGAGAGAGAGAGAGAGAGAGAGAGAGAGAGAGAGAGAGAGAGAGAGAGAGAGAGAGAGATGTGTAAATTAATCTCTAATTCTTTTCTCATTTATCGTGGCTACATATCCCTGTTTTGGGGCGAACAAAACTATTTTTGCTGTCCAAGAATGTAATTTTCTGCCTTAATATACTGTGGATGCTTATTTCCCTATTCTTAATTTCTCTTTGTTCTGCTGCTTTTACAAAGTAACATGTCTGTGATCCAGGTGTTACCCTAATTTTTCTTTCACATATTTGATTTTCATAATTATCTGTAATTTAAAGTGATATTAAAAAACAGGTGCCATTCAAAAGATTACAAAGGTGTTATGTTTGAAAGTAACTTGGTAACTAAAACTTTTTTTTTTAGCTTACAGAACATAAAGAGAGCCGAAACTATTATCATCTGGATTCACTTTGCCACTGCCCATTATATGAAGAAGCTTTGCACATGGCAGAAGAGGGAAAGATTTATTCACGTGTCTTAAGGTCAAAATGTCTTTACATTTCTGAAAATTCTTATGGCAGAGTTTTTAAAACATTGTCAGAACTTTTATTGATTGTTTTCAAATATGTCTAAATTAAAGTGCCTGTCTGTGATTATCTTTGAAATATTATTTATTTTGTGCATAGGACTGAAATGTTGGAATGTTTGGGAGACAGTGACTTCCTTGCTAAGCTCCACTGTATTCGACAAGCTTTTCAGGTAGAACTCTACGAGACACATTTTAATTCATCTTTGTGCTACTTACGGTGCATCTCTATTAAATTATTACAAAGAGATTTGTAATCAGAACCAAACAAGTTACATAACCAGTATTATGCAGTTTTTGCAACTTACAGGTAGTCCTTGATTTACAATTGGTTGTTTAACAACTATTCAAAGTTTACAACAAAAATTGGACTTATGACGCAGATTCAAAGTTCTGACATTTGCTCCCCCTGTGGTCATATGACTGCATTTGGGATGCTTGGCAACTGGTCTGCCTTTATGGCCGTTTGCAGCACCTCATGAATATGTGACCACAACTTACAATGTTTTTGTTGAAAATCAGCTTTTACCTCTGTTTCTAGCAAAAAGAGTTTAAAACATTTACAAAGAAACTAACTAGAGTGCTTAGAAAGCTGGCTTAGTTCATAATCAGATGCTATGTATAGTCACGATCAGTTAATATTGTTTAAATTTAGCCATTTCCAGGGAAGTTTAAAATACTGGCACATTTGGAAAAATCTCTACCATTTGGTCCCTTTCCAAGCACATATGTAGACTTTGTTTCCAGCCCTTAAGGATGAAGTCTCCAAGAATTTCATTATTGGTTGACATTTTTTTCTGCCATGATTCATATAGTAATTTAGGTACATGCTTATTCATGATTCTTGACAAAATGATAGTTGGCTGGGGTCATACACTATGTTAAAACATAACCTGTGGATTATATACCCCAGTGGCTTTGTTCACACAACAAGATAAGCTAAAACCAAGCAGATTACAAAATGGCTTAGGACATTGTGTGAACACAACCATAGATTCCATTCCCGTTCTTGTTAAAATAAGTTTACTCAAGAAGATATTTAGTGACATTACTCTTTGAGTAATAGGGCCTAAAACTTAGATGGATTTGTGCATTTGGTTTCAATTTTGAGTTCTAACAACTTTTACTCATGCTTTTTTTAAAAAAACAAAAACAGGTCATTCTTTCAGACTCTGCAAATCGAATATTTCTTGCTGAAAGTGGCAGAAGAATTTTATGTGCTTTAATTTTGAGAGCAAGAAAGGTAAACCTATTTTGTTTTAATAACTGGTACAGTATATTGTAACAGGTTTGATCATTTAGTGCCCTTATAACATGAGTTAAGAAACAAGTATTCCTATTTTGGAAAAGTAGTATCCTGCTTTTAAGATTATAAATTTGGTCTACATGTGGCAGTGATTGTTCATATGAGTTTATGGTTATATATTTCTAAAATGTATTGTTTTGCATGCCATTTTCTAAAACATGTACACAAAGTCAGGTATCAGAATATACTATGCCTTATAGTGAGATACTCTTTATTTCTAGATTATCCTTTGACTTACAAATAAACAGTGATGTCAATGCTAAGGCAAGGATGAAAGAATCCATATAACATGCACGCTATTTTTTCAAGAGTTTTCTGTTCTCATTTACAGAATCCAAAGAAATTTGAGGAAGTATTTGATGAAATGATCTCTTTTTTAGAACAAGCAGATCAATGGATTCATACTGAAATGGAGTTGGCTGCTTATGGGGTATGTACAGTATATTGTTACTCTTTGCTTTCAATTAAATGTTTAACTCTTTTTTTTTTTCCTTTGGCTCTAGATAGCTATAATTCCTTACTGAACTTTGTTTTGTTATCGTTATCTAGTTTATTTATTCTTTTATATTTACTAAGTTTGAATAAACAATTTGTTTAAAATGTCACCAGGATTTTTACTGTAATTTATAGCATGGACTTGTTAATGATTTTTCTTTTTTATAAATGTGCTCAGTACCCTTTTTAAAATTTGATCCTCATGTAGGTGAAACACTTAAACTTTTATGATGTTGTTTTGGACTTCATATTAATGGATTCTTTTGAAGACTTAGAGAACCCACCCATGTCTATACAGAATATAGTTAATAACCACTGGCTGAACTCTTCCTTCAAAGAAACTGTAAGTCCATATTTGTTTCACTCCATGCTTCAGTAGTACCATTAACTGGTAGGAGATATCAACTCCATGTATTAACATCAGGCTGGGACCCAGTTTGTGGAGAGAAGTATTTCTCAACTTTTTAAAGTATGGATAAGAGGCAGCCTCTCTAGAGTTCAGGTCTTTGAGAAAGCATTTTAAGCAGAATGAACAGGATGCTGGTACTCCGTTGAGAAAGAAAGACGGACATGGTTCTCTTGGATCCCCCGAGAAAAGGGTCGGGGTGTATTGGTTCCAAGTAAGATGAGTCATACTTTGAATGAAAGCTTATTATAGTGTTTTTCTTATGTAAGGTTTTCAAAATTGCCATGGTTGTGTTTTCTTAGTTGATTTCAGTCTCTCATTTTTTTTCATAATTTAGGCCACATTTTTATAGTAATATCCAAGTATAAAGGAGTATAGTATTCAATAATTTGATATGCTACATGTGAAGAAATGTCATTAGACATCTTACACAATGGTCTAAATAACTGTTTCTCTTCTACGTTTTGTTATGCTCCAAGTCAGTTAATATGTCCCTCATTCATGATTTAAGTGTGTTAGGATGTATATAAAACCAATATTGGAACTGTGTATACAGTAATCAGCCTTTTTCTATATTCTATTCAGCATCAGATCAGGTTAAAGGGTTGGGTTAGGCAGGGGTAGGCAACCTTGGCTCTTTTATGACTAATGGACTTCAACTCCCAGAATTCCTGAGCCAGCCACGAGTCATAAAAGAGCCAAGGTTGCCTACCCCTGGGTTAGGGTTAGGGATAGAGTTAGGCAGGTTAAGCAACCACCCAGTCACCTGTGGCTGATGAAGAGAATCTTAAATTTGGATGCTGATAGCAATATTTTAATTAGATATATAGTAGATCAGCTAAGGATGCTATATAGTGGTATTTGAAAATGACCTCGGGAGACAGAGCAAAGAGATGAGCCAAGGAAATAGTCAGTTAAAAGACAGCTGAGCCTGTAGCAAGAATATGGACAGGGCAAGAGACTTAGAAGAAACCTTCCCTAGTTTCTTGGGCTGTAAAGGAAATGGGGAAGAGATAACCTTTAAACCTACAAGCAGTGGTGGGATTCAAGTATGTGAACAACTGGTTCTCTGTGTAGATGCCGCTTCCAGAAGTCCATTCTGCGCCTGGGCAACAAAAATTAGCTATCGGTTCTGTCAGACTGGTGCAAAATGGCTGAATCCCACCACCACTTACAAGATTTTGTTAATGCAGCATTACAATAAAGAAGAATTAGCTCATCTGGTCCTATTCTCTCTCTGCTCTAATGCATGTTATTACCTTCATGGAAACCATGGCTCTCTGTATATATATCAAGGTGACATTAAGAACAAATCACACTTTAAATTTTACTTTCTCAATTGGACAGGAAGATAGCATTGTGAAGATGTCACATTTGACATTATTGTTTTATCAGAACAGTTTGTTTGAGATTTAGGAGTGCAATAATAAATAGTCTGCTAAAGGATGTAAGTATTTTTAGGGTAGTTTCAACTTTTTGATATATAGCTCAAGGAGGCCAAAGAAATCAATTGGGAAACAGATAGAATATATTGAAAGAAAATTCTTCTTAGATTTCGTTAAACTCACTATTGAATCTATTCAGTGGGAGTGATAAAATGAAAAATATTTTTTATTCTTCAGCCATCTTCAGTTCTCTCAACATTGTTATTCTTTTGGGTTTTAGCTCAAACAGAAGAGCTGCTAGAATATTTTGTAGCATATTTGGGAGCATTATTGTTTACAGGCAGTATAGCTTAGATTCTACAATACATACGGTACATTACAATTTGGAATGACCAGATTATTGCATGTTGCAGTTTTAAGGGACCAAGAATATGGACAATTTTTCTGGCATTTTGTTGTTCTGCCCTTTGCCTTCCCTGGCTTATTACAGCTAGGCAAATTATGATTAGTGAGTCTGTGAGATCATAGATTCTTCTTTAAGAAACAGAATATTGCAATGCTATTAAGGAACATAGTAGTGCCATTTTTTTAGCAGAGCCATCATCAGATGTAGATGATCATACTAATAAGGTGACCAACCATCCTCCTTTAGGGAGGACAGTCCTCCTTTTGTAAGTTCTGTCGTCCCTCAAAAAGTGTCCTCCTTCATGTCCTCCTTTTTGATATTTGAAGACTAATCTGCAGGGCTTTTTTTCCCCCTCATAGAACACTCAGAATAGCATTCCAACACCTTTTTTTGATGGGTTTTTTTTTCAACTTTTGCATGAGCTGTGCTACTCCCACTATTGGCTTTCGAAAGCCGATAGGAATTGCTGCTGAGCGCGCCAAAACACCCGGCCGGCAAACTTTGCACATGCAAGTTGTCTGTATTATTGTTGCAATGAATAAAATGTTTCTTTTATTTACGATATTTTTTCTTCAATTTATTTGTGTCCTCCTTTTCATTGTAAAAAAGTTGGTCACCTTAATGCTAATAATTATAGTCCTTGGTTGGCATTTCTTTTCTTGGCAAAGAGCTTGAATATGTTGTAGTCCTTCATGATTCTTTCTTATCCTCTGTGCTATTTATTATTTTCACAAAAGCAATTAGTTGAAACTCCTGGGAGATTTATAGATTAGTATTACAGGTAGTGTTCGATTTACAACCACAATTGAGCCCCAAAATTATATTGCTAAGTAAGACATTTATTAAGTGAGTTTTAGCCCCATTTTACGATACTTCTTGCTACATTGTTAAGTGAATCACTGCAGTTGTTAAGTTAGTAATATGGTTGTTAAGTGAATCTGATTTTCCCATTGACTTTGCTTGTCAGAAGGTCGCAAAAGATGATCACAGTGCAACTGTCATAAATGTGAGACAGTTGCCAATCATTTCAATTTTGATCATGTGACCATAAAGATGCTGCAATGGTCGTTAAGTGTGAAAAATGGTCATAAATCACTTTTTTCAGGGCTGTTTTGATGGTTGCTGAATGAACGGTTGTAAGTCAAGGACTACCCATATTGACATATGGACTACCTGTATTGACATATATATTTGACATTCATAGATTGAAGGCATTTTGTAGTTGTTGTTTTTTTGGTTTTTTTTTTGAGTAGGGGTACAACTTTCTGCCTCTTAGTATATTTGTTGGCATCCCAGCAACAAATCTACATGGATAGAGATTGCTTGGCTTCAGTGATCCATCTTTTAATAATCTCTCACTTCATTTTTTTGCAATGCATTGTACAAGGGGCTGCCTTTGGAGATGGTCCACAAACTGCAGATGTACGAGCCCTGGCATCAAGAACTGTGACTGGAACTGGATGTTCCAGTCACAGTGAATCATCATTGGCTTTTGGCCATTTCTGGATCCAATTCTAAATTCTGTTTTTAAATCCTTTGTAGCATCTTCATACATATACCTGAGCTCTAATAGCAGAGGTCCAAGGGCTGTAATGTACTAACAAAGTGAGATTAATTTCAAAAAAATATGCCATATGTTAGATTCAGTTAGAATCTGAACTTCTCTACCTCTGAATTTTGTTTCCATTTTTTAATCTAGAGTATATTTTTTTGCCTCTCAGCTCTTCATCTGTCTTGGAAGCAGGTCTGGCCTGCCATTGTTATTATCCATTCATTCCTTTCTGTACCAATCCAGCATCCAGGGCGCTGGATTGGTAAAGAATCCAGTTTACTCATTCCTGTTGTTTCCTTTCTTCTTTTTCAGAGATATATATATGCACCTTTTCTTTCTTCTCACTTTGACTTCTACTCCTCGGTTCTTTCTGTGCTATTTGTATCCAATCTAATTTCGCTGTAGTAGACAGAGTTGTGAGCTTTATGATATTATCACCCCAATTCCAGGAAGAGGAACAATAAATATGCCATATATTTTCTTCCTTGCCTATTTCATTTGACCAGACTGGCTAAGTTCTAGTAAAAAAAAAGAGAGAGAATGGCTATGTGTAATTCTCTGAGAGGAAGTCATACATCTTCTAGTGTGCAAGCTTTCATTCTGTTTTGAATAGTTTTACTTTCTTTTATTATATATTTTGTTTATGTCTGCACTGTCCTTTGCCAGTCACATTTTACTTCCTAGTACTTAGAATGTTGTAGTACATTCCATTAAAATTCTGCTACATCCTACGGGAAGTAAATGTCTAGATTTGCCATCTGTATATTGTATGATTCCAGTCCTTATTAGGACAAAACTGCTTAGCTGTATCAAGAACTATTTAAACTATGCTTTTTCTTAGAATAGGTTTTTTTTTTTTACAATGCAGTCAAAACAAAAGAATTTGGTTTTATTTTTCTATCACTGCAGAGAGTTCTTGTTGATAGTTTTACATAAATATGTAGTTTCCTTTAAACACTGAGATTAATAAAATGTTTTTTAAAGAGTCTTAAAATTCATATGTTTCAAAAGATATTTCCAAAAGAATGTTTTTCTAAATAAGAAATATCATAGCACGATTGGGTATCTGCAATTGGAAGAGTTAAGACTGTTCTAGTAATGAGCATTATTAATTCTGCCAGTATTGATGTTAATGCTGATTAAAAGAATGAGTTTAACAAGAAGCAAATTATGTACAAACTGTGTAACATTTTAATTAAATTAAAAGAAATTAAAGAAGAACATTCCTAATCTTTTATAAATAGTAAGGCAGATGTATTTGGGCCTGTCTTTACAGTACATAGTTTAGAAACCATTATTCCTATTTGGCACACTGAAACTTTCTGTGGTATTGGAAAACTGGCATTAGAATAATTGCGCTTTGCTGGTTCAACCATATTTATTTTAACCAGGCTCCTGTTTTTTATTAAAATGCTTAGATCTAGATGCTGCAAAATACTATGCTAGGAGGTAGCAAGCAATGGATATTTCCACAAGAAAAATTATTGTGGTACCAGAGAGATAACAAAAGACTATTGCATAGTTGTACTATTGCATTGATAGTATCTTGTTTCATTTCTCCTGATGGCACAGGAAAATAATATTTCTTTGCAAAAATCTACCTGTATGGAAGCTCTTTTGAATATATCAGAGTTTCATTTTCCTACAGTCCCCAAACAGAAATTATTTGAAGCATTGCAAATACAGTAATATAAGCCTGAGACCACCACTGCTTGGGTTCTTATTTCTCTTTGTTCCATGTTGTTTTGTTCTTTATTGTAAAATACTTTGTTATAAAGATACATTTTTTTCCATAGCTGATTTGAATACATTTAGTTTTCTTCTTGCTTTTATTTAATCTTGTTTTTCCTTAAATAATGTGCAATGTTAATTCATTTGGAACATAGAAAATAAAATAATAAAGTTTGAAGGGACCTGTATTTAAAATAGATCTGCGCAGTAGAATTAAATGTGTGGATAGTAAAAATTAAGAACTAATCTAAACAAATGTAATATTACAGATGACTGCTCAGGGTGCATTCTACTGTTTCCTCCTTTTTAAGTGCTGCTCATGTGTTTTCCAATGTGCATTTCCCATAGAATATGACTGATGTGATTCTGTTACATGAATAGCATGGCTTTTTCCTGTTGAGTGGCTGTTGTAAGGGATGTGTGAAAGAACTTTGTGATTATCTTCTCCCGTGTCCCAACAGTACTCAAACAAATAATAAGCATGTGTACACACATGTTAATTGAGTCATACTGATTACTGGTTAATACGCACAACACCATATTACCCCAATCTTATAATTTCTTAACCATAGTTGATGTGTTTTTATAAAGTTAGTCACAAACTCAGCTCTGCTTACTATAACTGATAAGTAACCTGGGTTTCAAACTTTGATTGCTGCTCACTGAAAATGATAAGCCCTGGATTCAGATAACAATGAAGAAAGATAACAACAGGAAAGTCATTGTTGTTAAAGAATCATGTTAGGCATTGGAAAAATGTCATTGCACTCATTCCAGTTAGCTAACCAAAATGACCCAGATTTCTGGTACAAAATCTTTCTGGCCTTGCCATGGATATTATTGTATAGTGACTATTCTATTCCTATTCCGCATGCAGAAATATCTTTCAGCTTGTACATTCTATCATCCACCTTTGTAATTTTAGATCAGATTATAAATATTTGCTGCTATCACAAGAATATAGGTAGATTCTTAATCACTAAGTTACATTAACTTTTAGAAAAACTGCTAAACTGCATGGAGAGAACAAGAAAAATGAGATGCAAATCCCATACTTTGAGCAATAAATAATGCACATTTTATAAAATCAGTTAAATTTATATTATTGCAAGGTCAATATATTTTAAATTTAGGTCAAATTATTTTATATTTTAGCTGTTACTTCTAAATATAAAGTGTTTCATGCTTGCAAGTAAATAAAACCAAAAAAATTATCTTACTTAGGCTGTGGCTTCAAGTTGTTGGTCAGTCCTGAAGCAAAAAAAGCAACAAATGAAAGTAAGTAGCCTGACATTTTACATTAGAAGACATCTGTGTAGCGCTCTATACATTTGTTTTGCAATGTCAGTTGCCAATTTAAGACAGTCTGTAGATTGTTTAACATTATTTGTGTATATCTATATACCTATGATGGTAAATTATTAGAAGTATGAATAAAAAGATAATAGTGCGTATTCTTGAACCATTTTAATACAATTTATCATATCTTAAATGACAGTTGAATGATAGGCAAAATTAGTAATCTCATGAGTGAAGTAACAAGTTTATGATTCTGTTAAAAAACTGGCTGAAAATTGAGGGAATTGTTTAGGAGGAGTTGCTTTATATCAGATCTGGGCATTTTACAGCCTGTGGGCCACATCTGGCCTTTCGGCTGTTCCTGTATAGTCTGTAGCAATGGGGGGGAGGGGCGGCAATGGGCAGGGCAGCAGGGGAGGCAGTGAAGTTTGGGGTGAGGGTGGAAGTAGTGGTGGCCCTCCACAACAGTCCAAGTTATATGGATGTGGCCCCTTGGGACAACGAATTACCCACCCCTGCTTTATATTGTTCACAGTTGTATAAAGTAAATGCTGTTCTGAGAATAGCAATACATTTTGAAATTTTAATATATAATCATAAAGAACCATAAAGTACATTTTAATCCATACATCTCAAAACAAGAACAGCAATCTCTTAAAAGTTAGAATGTATTTAATGTGCTGTGTTAATTCACATCCTGATGTGTTTATGTCCATATAGAGTATAAGGGGGTGTGGGGGTGTAAAAAAGTAGAATGAAAACTTCAACAGAAACAAGTTAGAACACATGTTTGTTCTCAAGGGCATTGAATGATCATTCAGTAAAAATACAGGGCTGAATGCCATGAACTTTGCATGTGGAAGAACAACTTTCACCTGCAGTTTGCAATTTGATGACTTATCTCAAATCCTCAATTACCATACTGCCCTATTCTCTGATTCAGTACATATTCATGAATAATGGGCACCCTTCTAGTCAACTACAGTAAAGCAAAGTTGTATGGTTTCCCCATACTAAAGCTGCACACTACTGCATTTTTTTGATAAATTACTCTTAACCCTTACATATAACTTTTCAGAACTAAATCCTATTCAGCTTAATCCATTTAATAAGATCGAACTGTAAGATTGAGCAACCTAATGAGCATTTACATAGATAACAGCTTCATGTGACCTTCATGGGCATGTTATTTGGCCACCAGGAGTTGATATTAAGTTTATAAAAGATTGCAACTTTTATAAGTTTATTATGAAGATTGCAGGTTTAAAGATGTCACAATTGTTTATACTTAAGATGCGGGGTATGATTAGCCTTTTCTGTACCAATTACATCTTTAGGTTCCTGATGGCTTCTTTGCACATTTCTATGCTGTTTGTGAACATATTAGCCCTGTTCTGGCATGGGGATTTTTAGGTCCTAGAAATTCGCTGAACGAATTATGCAGCTATTTCAAGGTATGTGGCTTTATTTTATCAAGAGTTTACTGAATACCAATGAAAATACAAATGAACTAGTAAAACTAGTTTTTGTGAGACATCCTATAGATTACAGCTGTTAATTAAAACATTTTTATTTTTTGCATTTATTTTTGTTAGAATCAGATTCTTTATTTCCTGAAAGATATTTTTGACTTTGAAAAAGTGCGATACTCATCAGTGGATAATTTAGCTGAAGACCTTCTGCAATTGCTAATCCGGCACACTAATATTTTATTGGTCTACTTTGGAGTAAGCGGATGTCAACACCCAACAGCCAGTGACCTTTCAGAGGCAAAAGTACAATAAATTTCTGTTTTTGTTCTTCACGTGAGCATATTTTTGCCTTTTTCTCCCGCAAGAGAATTTAATATTGTTTCTTTATGAGCAAGTACCCCAAAATCTACAATATTGTCAAATGTGGCCTCAGGGAGATATATATATATATATCATGCTTAAATTATTGCTGTACATAGCATTTAAAATATTTCAATTGTCCTTGGATTTATACTTAACATATATTTTTAAACGGTTACATAAATATTATTTGTGGGGATAATACATTGTTCAGATCTCTGTGATGAAAGTGATACAAAAATACATTTTATAGTAAATAAGTTCCTCCCAGGTTTACAATGTATAAATTGCAATGTACAAAACTCTCAAAAGCTCCACTTGGTGATATGTTTGCCAAGACTTGCACCTTTTTTGTCTTAACAAATGTGCAATAAAAAAAAATACAGTGACAGATGATATAGTTTATGTATGTATAAGCTATAATTTACTGTATAGTGTAGCAACTGTAACAATGCATTTGGCCTTTGGACAATATTCTATGAGCACTATTGTAAAATTTAAGAGTTAATATCAAATATTTATGTAAATTATTTCTCATGATGTTTTACGTTGGTTGTACTGCATAAAATCAGAGTCTGGTGAACCTTTAGTAGTTGTTTTGAGTAGTTAATAATCTCTATCATATTTATTTATTTAGCAAATTTATGGATTGCTAAATATATAGATAACTCTCTGCAGAGCTTTTAAAATTTTATACGTACTATAAATAAGATCTTGTCTAATTGAATCTATTATTTAAAGTATATTTTAAGGGGGGAAATGTATATTAAAAAGAATAAAATGGTGCAAGGGTAAATACATGTTCCATTACAATTTTAAGTATGTGTTTGTCTCTTTAAAACAACAGGGATGCCAAATTAATACCTTTAATACCATGCATAGATGTGTTTTGTTTGATCATGGTTTATTGTATTATCCACAATTGAGTATACAAAGCTATATAAGACATGGTTTATAAGCACAATGGCCAGATTCACACAATACACGGATCCTCAATCATAGCACACATTTTTATTTAGAAGGATAAGTGAACCTAAACGGATGCTGTGATTGCTCTCTAAAACAGTACTAATCCTAGCATTCAGCCAGGAAACTTAAGCCTAGCTATTGTCTGTTTCCCCATGCATAGTGAAAGTATTTAGCCTTTATATTGTAGTAGTTTGTTGGACTGGATTTTCAAAAAATCCCTTGCCCAGTTCTGCCTTGCAATTCCAGTCTCTGCCCATGTCCAAAAGCCATTCTCTGTCACAAAATTAAACATTTGGTTTGAAACAGTATCAAACACTGAGGTACCCTATCATAGAGTGTATCTATGTATTATTCATGTTCTGCATATTTATTGTTTTATATATTTTTATTATACAAACATGGATAGTGATATTCCCTTGCATGAAGGAACATTTAATGCTATCCAGTCAGCACATAAAAGTCCTAAGATATTGTAGCCGTCCAAATATTGTGAATATATGATACAGGAAAATGTCATTTGAATCTTTATATTATGTAATACATATTAATATTTTCAATATTCTTTTTCCATCTACACAAAAGTAAATCAAAATAAGTCAATCTCTTTTTCCAGTTGCAGCAATTAGAAGACCATTCCTTTTGCAAAAATGTAAAATATCCATTTATTGTAAGCTGCCCAGAGTCACATAAAAATGACACATAAATTGAGCAAATAAATAGATAAATGATAGGATCCTAATGTTTGATTAGCAGTATCTTGAAAAGACATTAAGTATGAAAATTTGAATGGGCAGCTAATGGAGGCAACGGCAGGAAAAAACAAGATTAAAAAAGAGATCCTGGCTTAAAAGCAAACCAAAGAGAGGGATCTCTGGAAGTTAAGGCCACTGAAGAGGAAAATGGGTCATATTCAATGAAGCAGGAAAAGGAAGCTGAAGCTATCGTTGAATGATAGCATATATTTATGGCATTGCTTATATATGCATTTTGTGTACCATGATTTCATGGTCAGATCATCACAAAAAGGGACACACCATTCTTTCTCTGGTCATAGTGCTTCAGTAATAACGGAGTAATCGATGTAAGTACAAGTTAATAACTTTCACTGAATCAAAGGGGATTATTATTTTTCTTACAGGTAGTCCTCATTTAGCAACCACAATCAGGATTTGTAATTTGGTCACTAAGTGAAACCACAACTGTGCTTACAATCTGACATCAGCTTTCCTTCACTTTACAGACCCACGAAGGTCATCAATGTGAGAGGATTGGTTGTAGAGTGACTTTTGCCATCACTGTCATTTACTGCAAATGGGGGCTAAACAAGACATTTGCTAAATGAGGACTTCCATGTGTTTAGGGCTAAACACAGTGGCATGATGTTAGATTAGATTAGGTAGACCCAGAGTCAAATTCTCATTTACATTTGGAAGTTCACTGACTGTCTTGGGATTAATCACTATTTCTTAGCCTAACTTACCTCACAGGGCTGTTGTGGGGATAAAGCTGTAAAAGGAAATGGAGTGTATTCGACTGTTTGTGTCAGGGATTAACTACAAGGTTAATTATGCCAAAACAAAATATCAGCATTAGAAGTATAATGTGTTGGTTTGCTATCAGAGCTCAGGAAAACAGGTTATGTAACTCCTTGAATGAATAAATATTGCTATTAGTAAATAAACTTTATGCTATTGGCCTATTGTTCATTGTATATGAGGAACAAAGTGGAAACCAGGTGGGGAACAGACTAATCTTAACTTATTCTCTAGTCAGACACAAGTAAAAGTAATAAAAATTCTTCTTATCCTACACTCTACAAACTGATTCAGAAGGTAATTATACTCTGAGATACTCATGTATTTATTTTACAAGATCATTGCAACTGCTGATTTGACATAAGCTAATTTGACTACTAAATACAATGGGATGGTTTCATCAATCTGATGCTGGCTGGACTTCATGCTATCATAATTATCTGGTAAGTTTCTATTATTAGTCGCTTGCTCTGTGCAAGTTAGGGCTATAAAAAAGGCTACCAGCATTCACCCTCCTAACAGTTTCACTTCACAAAAGCGAAGCTTGCCAGAGATTTATTACTGTCCCAGAGGACTGTTATCCCCTGATCTGGAATATTTGTATACGTGGAAGGAAAATACATACACTCTTAAAACTAACAGTAAGTAATTCTTTCCCCCCAAAGCATTTAGATCTAGCTCCATCTGTTTCAACAAAATTGTAGTAAGAAAAATAGCTGGGGTGACTTTGTGATTCTTACTGTGTATTTGTGCAAGAGGGGGTGATACGAGTTACTTAATTGGTGTCAGATATTTTAGAAATCTATGTGCTCTCTCCAACCTCTTGTTCTTCACTTATTAGCATTAATGGAAACTGTACCTCAAATAATTGGAAGGGAAGTTGGGAAATGGCTATTTACTGGCCTGACATTCCAAGGTTGAGGCTGAGGACATACTTAATTTCTAATTAATAACTTAATCATAACTCTGTCCCAACGTGGTAACAAAATATGGTTTAAAAACCAAATTTCTCCTGTTCCATTTGGTGGCAAATTTAAAAACGAAGCGGTTTGTGGGGAGGAGGCAATCTTGAAACACAGCTTGATTTTCTGTGGCTTCTTGAACAGCTCTTGTATTTTGTCCGATTGTTCTGTCGTTATTCGACCAAAAAAAAAAAAAATCAGTGCCGTGGGAAATGCACTCTGGATATGCTCAGGAGCCCCCCCCCCCGCTTTTAGGCGATTGCTGACACTGAGTGATTGATGTCGAGCACCAATTATACTCCGACCCCTCCCTCTCATCCCACTTTTTAACTTGTCCGGTGCGTGGGGAGATTCTTTCTGAAGCCAGGGGGTTGGGAAATTTTGCAGTCGCCGGATATTTATAGCCTAACGGCGTTTTCAGCCCAAAATAACCCGGCTGGGCCGCTGAGGGGCCTCCGGAGGCGCGGCAAGGGCGCTGAGTGGGGGAAAGAAAGGAGGGGGCGGCCGCCGTGTGTGTCGGGACAGCTGCAGCTCGGCCTGGGCGCGCTTGGAATGCAGGAACGGGCTGCGCACCGAGACTTTTATGGAAACTTGCAGAGCCCGAGGCTGGAGCCGCAGCCAGCCAAGGAGCGCGCAGCACCAAGGGTAGGAGCGGGAGAGACGCTCGCCGGGCTCTTCTCACGCCCACCAGCCGCTCGGGATTAAACGAAAACGCACCGCGCGCTGCTCCCAGGTATCATCAATATATTTTTGTTGCGGGGAACGGGGGGGCGATTGGGACACAAAGGACGGCCTGCGCTCGTCTCTGACGCGCCTGGAGATGACAAGGCAGAGGGGAAATCGCGCGCGGCGGGGCAAGCGGGCTGCGGCTGGGTCCTGAGGGAAAGGATCTTGGGGGGGGGGGGCTGGTGCTTCGGCTTTCTGCCTTTGACATGTCCTCCGAAGGGGCTCCCTGCGTTACATTTCGGCCTCACTGAGGCGTTCGCGGGGTAGATTAGACGGAAACCAGGGTCCTCTCACGCACGCACATATGGCCCTTGCGGGTTTTCGGTGCGGGCGCGTGGGTGAGAACGGCGTTTTCCCCCTCTGGCGCCTTGGTTCTGCTGCTTCGACTCTCCTCAGAAAAGCGGCCGCTCGCCCCGTCTGGACTGCAGTCAAAAGAAAGAGCAACAGGCTCGGTCTCTCCCGGCAGTTTTACTTGGACGAAAATCCTAGACGCCCCAATGCGTTTAAAAATCTCAGGGGATCGGATCATAGCCAAGCTATTGTGCAATGGAATAACAGTCCGCGAAGAAAATGTTTTTTTCAAGACATCTTGAATGGGGTAATAAAGCCAGACGTCGCTCATTTTCAAGCAGGGTTTTCTTATTCTGAATCTGAAACATGTGCCAAAGCTCCTGGATCTAAAATTTCCTGCAGAGAGATCCCTCTGCGGTCAGGTCCCGCATATTATACAGTAATACATTTCAGTTGAATTAAAACATTTTCCCACCGCGTTCCAGGCAGATCATCTCTGAAGATGTTTCCTTCTTAAATGTCAGAGTAAAGGAAGCTTTTCTCTGAAAGGTGTAGCGATTGCGAGTTAGAAGGTAGTACCAATGATAGTATCAGTACTTAGTGGGAAGACAATAACTGCCAGAACTGTTGTTCTTGCCATTAGTCTGCTCTTATTATTGCATACAGAGACTTATTCTTGTGACAATAATCAGAATTCCAAAAGTTAAAGTTGCTTGCATCAACTGTATAAATTAGTATAAATTATATTGTATGATGGACGAGAGAGAGAGAGAGAGAGAGAGAGAGAGAGAGAGAGAGAGAGAGAGAGAGAGAAGCACAAAGGTGCTATTCTTGCATTGTAAGTGGACTTTTTTTTTAAAAAAAAAAAATCAGAACTAAGAAATGTAATATTTTTGTTTTATAGAAAATATGTTTTTAAAGCCAGAAGATGGAAAAAACCTTAGCTACTACATTTCATATTTGAAACAGGATGTGTGAAAGAACATATGTGCAAAAATATGTAGGCACATTATAGTTCTTTGATTTTTGTTGACAGAGAGCTCTTCCTCATGTTCATGTTACTGCACATTCCTTCAGATCTTGAGTTGGCAGAAACATTTATCTCTGCTTTAACTTGCTTCAGTAATAAGGCTGATGAGTGGTATTCTCCTTACTGGTTTGATACTGGACAAGTCAAGAACAGACATGGGTTGATTCCCCTGGCTGTATTTCTTCTCCCTTGGCATCACTGACCAGCATGAAAAAAAAACCCCAGCTATCATTGTCCTTAATATGTGGTGGGGCAAAGTTGAGTTAGTGTGGTCATGTGTCTGAGATGGACTGTTTAGCCACATAACAAGTTGCCAGTGCAGAGTTGTTATGCAGCTGTGACTTGTCAGTCAGTCTGTTTTGAAATGCATCTAACAATCTTCTGAAAGAGAATTACTGTAGACCAATATCCAAAGATAGCCAGGCTGACAGGCCAATGACTCAGTGGAGTTGAAGCAGAAGAGACCATGACTATATCAGAAACATTCTTTCCTGCCTTGTCTTGTTCCCTTCTGGACCATCACTTTCTCTGTTGAGCTATTCTTGAACATGAGTTTAGTTCTTTTTCTTCTTTTTCGGAAGCATGCTAAATGCCTGTAAAGAAACAGTGTGACAAGTCACAGCTGTGGAGCACCTCTCCATTAGTAACATGTCTATTGGACAATTTAAAAGGTGGCTAAAACCTGGCATCCCATTCATCTGTCTCAAACTTGTCCCACTACTATACATTAAAGAAAATGATTAGTTGTTTTCCAACTGGCTGGTGATGCTGTGGGAAGAGAAATACAGCCAAGTGAATCCACCAATTGCTGTCCTTGAGTTGCCCTGCAACAAAACTCTAAGGGCAGCCCCATTCACTGCCCTTGTTACTAAGAGGCATACTTCATACTGGCTGAGTTTTATGCCAACTTAAGGAACTGGAGGAATGTGCATTAACAGCTTTGAGGAAGAGCTCCCAAACCAGAACCAATGAACCTCTGCTTTGGGCTGGGGATGAGACAAAGGCAATGACATGAGGATATGTTGTTGTTTTAAAAGATGGTTAGTGAAACATTTTTGTGACATGTTTGGTGGGATGTAAAAATGAGCTTCTACCCTTTGATGCTGAATTAAATTAAAACTGTACAATATTTTATATTACTTTATGGCATGTAAATAAGACAAAGAGGGGGGTATCTAAAGTGCTGTGTTTTGTTTCATTTTGATGATACTTAAAATATCAATATTTTAACTGTGTTCAAAACTGGAAATTCTGTACATCTGTAAGTGCTCTGCAGTGCCCCCAAAGTATCTATGCCTCTATCAATGCCTCAACTCTATTCTCTGAACTGAAATGAGCAAACTATTTTCTCAAAGTTATAGTGTTTTAGTATTAAAAAATGGCATCCAGCCTTACAAGATTATTGTAACAAGTATTGAAATAATCCACTGAGAAAGTACACTACTCTATTAAACCTGTTAATTCTTATAGTTATATATTCACTCCATCTATAATAAATAATAATCCACGTATTCTTTAAAATATAGGTTAATTAGTCTGATGTTACTTAGTCTGGCACCAGATGCTAATTCAAATAAAAATATATGGGCACAAGTTCGTTGAATTAAGTTAATTTGCTTAATTCAGTGTTCATTTTTCTGGTTTCAGAAATATAAAGTAGAATTCTTTTTCTGAAATGTTCCAAGATATTGGCTGACTCCCATGGTTTCTGTCCATTTGGTAAGATCAGGCAGAGCCAATATGATTTGGGCCCTTTCAATCAATAGACCCATCTGTTTGGACCCAGATCTATGACTTTTCTGTCACATCACCTGTTCTATGGAGTGATATCCCTCCAGACATCATGTAGCTCCCACCCCAAAGGTGGGAGATGTTCCCCCCTTAATGGGTAGTGTGCCTATGGAGACTTGTTGATTGTTTTCTGTTGTGTATCTGGATGCATTGCATTTCCTTTCTATTGGTATCCAGTTCTGGAGGTAGAATGGTTACTTCTGCTTCTAATTCTACTTGAGGATTATTACTGCATTGGGTAGGCAATGCAGTATCTACAGGTGTTACCTGGTCTTATGCAGAAGGGCTTCATCTTGGGATTTGCAGACATTTTTGGATTTTATGTATTTTTATATTTCATGTTCAGAGAGTTTCGATGCAAAACTGGCTGTTGCCTGCCTAGCATAGTTAGTTTCTAGATGCTTTGTTTCCCAGATTGTGCACTCCACCTGGATTCAGACATACTTAACAAGTAAAGATTGTAGGTAGCTGGAAGAACTGTTTTTTTTTGCTTCATTCTCATAAATTGGGACTGGGGCAATTTACTTCTTTTTTTATTTTTACCAGTTTGCCTTTTGTGAAATAAGTATTTTGTGACAAGTTTTGTTCACCATATTAAATGTTTGGGGATGACAGTTTTTCAAACGTACAGTGTGTCAATCTAAGCAATTGGTCCTATTAGAGGTCCGGTCTTCCTAAGTATTCTGTTCCCAAGTGGTCTTCAGGGTAGGGTAACTAATGTAGAAATTCAAGAGAGTAGTGATAAGGATATATGAATCAATATAGAGAGTCCCACCTGCTCCAGGAAGGGTCTGTAGCAGCATACCAGTTGCAACTGAGCAAAGGCCATCCTAGCCATGCCTTCTACTTGTCATCCAGCAGTAATCAAGAGTCTAGAACAGGAGTAGGCAACCTTGGCTCTTTTATGACTCGTGGACTTCAACTCCCAGAATTCCTGTGCCAGCCATGCTGGCTCAGGAATTCTGGGAGTTGAAGTCCACAAGTCATAAAAGAGCCAAGGTTTCCTACCCCTGGTCTAGAACACAGGTCGGCAACCTGCGAATACAGCTCAATGCTTTCAGGTTTCACCTGCTTCATCCCAACTAGACCTCTTATTGATTCCAGAACACTGTTCTATTGTACCAGGGTAGACAGCTAAAAAGAAAACTTTTGTCACTTATACAAAATACCATAGAGAGGAGGAAAGAAAGAGATAACACTGGATTTAGAAACTGATAGGTCTAGTTCACAGGTCAGCAACCTGCGGCTCCGGAGCCGCATGCGGCTCTTTGAGCCTTCCCCGGTGGCTCCCAGCCTCCTCTGCCTTTGCAGAGAGAGACAGAGACAGAGAGAGGCAATTGCGCTTCCCTGCTTCCTTCTTTCTCTCTCTCTCTCTCTCTGTGTGTATGTGTGTGTGTGTGTGTGTAAAAGATTGCACTCACAGTGTTCTCCGAGGAGCTGAAAAGCTTTCTGGACGTAGCTCCTCCCTTTGCTGCATCTCTGCAGGAAGCAGGAAGCAGGAAGGGCAGGAGAGAGCTAGCTAGCCCAGCTAGGCTGACTCAGGAATTCTGGGAGTTGAAGTCCATGAGTCATAAAAGAGACGAGGTTGCTTACCCTGAGCTTGTTGGACAACAGCTTGAAGCTTGCCAGGTGAGCAGCAGATAGGAGAGAGAGAGAGAAAGAGAGGGAGGGAGGGAGGGAGAGAGAGAGAGGAAAGAGAGAGAGAGAAAGAAAGAGAGTGGGGGAAGAGGAGTGGCAGGCAGACCAAGGGCAGATAGAGAGAGAGAGACAGACAGACACAGAGAGAGAGACCCTTTTGACATCTAAAATGAAGATAACACTGCATATATCCTTTTTTTACCTGTATGTGTATGTGTATGTATGTGTATATATATGTGTGTGTGTGTATATATACATACATACATATACACACTCACACATATATATATACACACACAAACACACACACACAAACACACACACACCTATAATAAAGGTAAAAAAGGATATATGCAGTGTTATCTTCATTTTAGATATCAAAAGGATTTTGCGGCTCCCGGTGTTTTGTTTTTGGTGGGAAACGGATCCAAGTGGCTCTTTGAGTGTTTTGGGTTGCCTACCCCTGGTCTAGTTGAATAAAGAGTGATTCTAGTAATCCAACTGTCATCAGTCACCCTAGTGTCTTTGGTAGTTGAAGAGATCAAATGAGTGAAGATGCTGGTATTTTTTTCTGGTGGCCAGAGAAATGGAGAAAGCAGGGCAGGGAGTAGTCAAATTGTGGTTTTTAAGCGTTTTTGGAAAGTCTAAGAAGTTGTTTCTAAAACACAAACACAAATACACAAACACAGAAAGTATATACTAATATTTAAAAAAAACATTTTTAAGAGGCCAGCTGATGGCCCTTCAATTTGTCTTAAGTGTAATGGTTTCAAAGTGGAAGGGAAAAAAAATCAGAGGAAAATGGGCTAGGTTCCTAATTAGAGAAATATTCCCACCGTTTTATAAACCAGCAATTCAGGTTTTATAAAACCTGTAATATCTGCATTTGTTGGTGTTCAGCTAATGTTTGCCAAAAAATTCCTGTTTCTACTTGTATTGAAAGAAGAGCATTAGTACAATTTCCTTCCATGTTGATCCTTTCTGTGAGCATGCACTTTCGCTGATATGTAGTTGAATGCCATACTGTATCCTATACATCCAGTGTTTAATTTTAATTATATATCCTGCTGTTTCACCAAACTGCATCAGTCTGATTTGTAGTTATACGTTGTTCACCATTGCTTTTCTCCTGTAGGTAGATGTTAAAGCGTACAGGACCATTACAAGCTGCCAAAAAGTATAATTCAGTTCTTTATAATAAACTGTATAGTGCACAGCAAAATAACCTGGTATGTCTGTCTGCATGTATGTTTGTCATGTATGTGTTCCACTGCACTAATTCAACTCCGCAGCCACTGCTAAAATAATAGCGCAGCCTAATTATGCAGGAGGCTTCCCTGTGAGAAACAGTTCACTAGATGGGATTCACCAGTTTCTGTCTTGCCCATTCTAGTCTGTTGCTGCAAACATTTGAAACTGGTCAAAGGAATGCAATTTGTCAGAAAAGCTTAGAAATAAAGATAGAGCCAACTTTGTTTTCTGCTTGCTCATTCAATATACTTAATGGCTTTTCTGAGTTTGTTAGCACCTGAATAGGAATAATTTAGGAAACTTGTACGATCATGTGAAAAAGAAAGTACACCCTCTTTCAGCTTTATGGTTTTTACATACCAGGACAGAGTAAAAATCATCTGGTCCTTAGCAGTTTATAAAAGTAGGTAAGTACAATCTCAGATGAACAACAGCACGTGACAAATACCATCATTTATTGTACAAAAAGAAAGCAAAATAAAAAAGCCATGTGAAGATGACATGGTGTAATATGTCACATATTGTTGTTTATTTGATGTTGTATTTACCTAGTTTTAAGAACTGCCAAGGACCAAATGATTTTTTTCTATGTCCTGATATGTAAAATCATATAATTCAAAGCAGGTATATTTTCTTTTTCACATGACTGTATGTTGCCTGACTATCAATAGTTTTAGGTGGCTCACATTAAAAATATAGCATTTTTTGTGAAAGGAATATTATCTGCCCCCAAGAATGCAGGACAGGATAATAAATTAAATAAATCTCTATTCATGGTACAATTTGGAAGATAGATGCGTTAACCCAAGGCAGGAGCAGATGGACTATTGTATTTTCTTTTTTAAGTCAAGTGTTATGACTGAGGATTAACAGAAAAGCTCTATTTGATTAAGTATCTGTACCAGATATGAAAGTATGGGCAGTTGTTTTGAACCTGAGGCTACATTTTTTATTTGGAGAGATTGCTGTGGGTCACAGGGAATAGAAAAATTATAACATCAGCAGTGGATGGGGACAGAGTTTTCTGTCTGTTTGCCTCTGCTACATGGTGAGCCTTAGTTTTTAAGATACATTAAGCATATTGGATGCTTAAGGTAAATATTGTTATTTCCTTTAGTTTCTCACTGTCTTCTGGCGTTTGCTACCAAATGGTGGTAGAATTTTGTCAGCAGGTGCCCTGAAAATTGTTTACCTGATCTACAAACATCTGTTGGCTCCAAAAGCTTTACTTGAAATACCCTTACTGAAATTATAGAAGCAGTAATAAACTCTTAACTCCTTAACCTTTTAACATTTTACTAAACAAATAACATCCCTTGGGCCATCCTTTGAAAGAAAGGAAGTGCAGTCTGATATCACCAGAATGAGCACTAACTTTTCCGGAATTGTATTGCTGTTACATGAGTGGAAAAAAAAGCAGTAGGAGCAGGAGCAATTTCTGACTTCTTACCAGCTTCCCCATTAACCTTTACTGGTAGAAAGCTGACAAGGAGCATCTGAAATAGCAATAGCCCTTTGACTTATATACCGCTCCATAATGTTTTACATTCCTCTGTAAATGGTTTACAGAGTCAGCCTATTGCCCCCAACAATCTGGGTCCTTATTTTACCGACCTCGGAAAGAAGGAAGGCTGAGTCAACCCTGAGCCACTCAGGATTGAACTCCTGACAGTGAGTTAGCCTGCAATACTGCATTCTAACTACTTTTAGCTTTTGATCACGTGACCGTGGGGATGCTGTGATGATCACAACTTTGAAAATAAAACTGGTTTGAACATTCTGGACATTTCAATTCCAATGGAGTAACAGGTCCTGGATTTTTTTTTTATGCATTCTTTAAGTTAGCAGATTTTAGATAGCTTGATTCAAAAATTGTGGTATAATGCATCATTGGGCTAACCTGAGGGTAGAAACAGACAGACAGGTAAACATAATAAGAATTTTAGTACAGGTAGTCCTTGACTTACAACCACAATTGAGCCCCAGATTTCTGTGGTTAAGTCAGAGACATTTGTTAAGCGAGGTTTGCCCCGTTTTATGACATTTCTTGTCCCAGTTGTTAAGTGAATCACTGAAGTTGTTAAGTTAGTAACTTGTTTGTTAAGTGAATCTGGCTTCTTCATTGACTTTGCTTGTCACGAGGTCGCAAAAGGGGATTACATGACCCCAGGACACTGCAACCTTCATAAATATGAACCAGTTGCTAAGCATCTGAATTTTGATCAGATGACCATGGGGATGCTGCAAAGGTTGTAATTGTGAAAAATGGTCATAAGTCACTTTTTTCAGTGCCTTTGTAACTTTGAACAGTCACTAAATGAACTGTTGTAAGTCGAGGACTACCTGTAATATACAGATAGATTCCAGGCCACAAAGGATTTTAAAGATGAGCACTATTTGGAAGCAGATGGGCAAGCAGTATAATTCTATAATTGTATATTGATTTCAACAGTTCGATTAAATGAGCCACTGGAGCTCTGAAGATTATATGGACTGGAAATGGAAAACCAAAAATAAGACATTCAGATAAGGATGTACAACACAGGTATAAGTGAAAGAATATCTAAATCAAAGCTTATGAAACAATTTCAAGATCAGAAAGAATACTAGCTCATAAAGTCCATAGCTTCCATTTATAAACTGTTGCTTAGAAGTATAGGAAATAAATTAATTTGAACTTTCATTATAGGAGGATAAAAGAAATAGACATCATGGAAAAGGAATCTCCAGAGAAATTCTAAATGATGGAAGGAAAGCAAATATTCTTATGCTCAAAAACGGTGAGAAGGAGACTCAGTGTAAGTGCAGACCAGTCAGGCTAGCATCAGAGAAACCTAGAGGAAATCATGATAGTCAGTAATCAGTTTGAAAGCAATGCAGTGATTACTAGAAGTCAGTATGGATATGACAAAAATGAGTCTTGTCAGATTTATTTTTTTGAAGTTCTTAATAGATTATTGGAATGCTGTAGACATAATATATCTTGAGTTCAACAAAGTAATTAATTAAGTAATATATGATGTTCCGATTAACAAAACATTTAAATATAGGTTAGATTACATGATTTTGAGGTGGATGAACTACTTAAAAATTCCTCATCGGGCTGGAATGATGTATTAAGTTGCTACAAGGTTTGATCTTCAATCATATATCAGCACAGGTTAATGACTTGATTAAAGGAATGGTTATCTCATTAGCAGATGACTCAAAACTGAATGGGGCAGAAGGCAGAAATAAATTCCAAATAATCTTGGTAGAATTAGATAGAAGATAGTGGACTAAAAATAATATCATGAAATCTAACATGAGTAAATGCAAAATTCTTATTTTAAAAAATAGATTTAAAAGATAGGGTGCTGAAGACAAGTTCGATGATCATATGAATAGGAAAAAATCGTTTCTAAAGCTGAAGTCAATCGCAAACTGTTTGACTGACTTTAGTTATTTGCAGTTGAATTAATTGAAGATTTTATTTAATCTATAATGTATTATGCATTGTAATAGTTTAACATGGAAATGGTTACTGGAAATGGCCAGCTCTGCCAAATGGTTACCATTTGAATAACTCTACAAGTGGGAAGGGTGGCTGTTGAAAGGGAACTTTTAAGGGAGAGTTTTCAGGAAAGATTGCATGAGAAAAAAGCTCAAAAGTCTTCCTGCCTTGTGCTTGCTTAATATAAGTTGAAGAGAAAAAATCTGACAAGATTTTAAGGTTCTGTTGTTCTATGCTACAACAATAAACATTTCTGGAATTCCTGCTGCACTTATTTCTTGACCACATCTTGTTTGAAGGGATAAAATTTTCAGTTTTTTTTTTTTTAAGAAGAAAAAGAGGCATTTACTGTCTAAAATGGAGGGTGCAAAATGTGATTCTAACCAGATTTCAGATACCAGTAAGTGTAGGAATGTAGGACTACCTACAAATTGCAAACCAGCGAGTTCAGAAGGAATATTGTTCAGACCTTGGCTGATCTCAAAAAACTAAGTAAATTTATTAGTATTTGTATGGATGACAGTGGGGAATTAACAGCTCTATAGTAGACTGGAAAATAAAAACAAATCCAGAAGAATTTAATGGCAAACTAGTTTTGTATTATTGGCAACATAACTACTGTCATACTAATACCGGATGTTTTTGCATTGACAACTACACAGTATATATATGTAATCACTAGGTATTGAGTTTGGCTCAAGGGAGGAATCACGTTTTGTCTTTATCATCCCATCCAAAAAACTTAAAACAGATTTAACAAGTAATACTCAATGCATAAATCAAAGAAGGGAATTAATTATAATTACAATAGAATGGGAAACGGGAGATGGTGAGTTCAAGTCCTGCCTTAGCCATGAAAGCCAGCTGGGTGATTTTGGGACAGTCACTCCCTCTCAGCTCAACCCGTCTCACAGGATTGTTGTTGTGGGGAAAATAAGAGGGGAAAGGTGTGTTGAATATGTTCATTGCTTTGAGTTATTTATAAAAATAATAAGGAGGGGATACAAATAAATATAAAGGTTTAAGGTTCGGTCAAGCTTTCATAACATCTTCCACAGAGCTTTTAATTGATGAGGAACCAGATAGTTGTTCACTGGGTGCTGCTTTTGTGGTTGTGGGTTTGCTTTTCCTCTACTTGAAGACTTCTTGCAGCTTTTGTGTAAACTATATAGAATCAGATTCTGTAAACGAATGAAGAAAAAGATTTTTCTACTAAACAGTTTCATGAGAGGGGAGGTACAGATTTTATCAGTACAGTAATGTGAATATGCTGAAGGATCAGAAAAAAATATACACAAAATAGGGAATTGAAATGCTGCCCGAATGGCTGAATTCATACACCACAGTAAGCCATTGCGCCTGTTTGTGTAATATGCTGACCATTTTGCCTGGTTTTTTAAACCACCATTAATGATTCTATTTTTTTTTTAAAAAAAACTTTTCTTATTGGTTTATCAAAATATAAAATACAAAGAGAAATTTTAAAAAATAATAGAAAACTAGGGGAAGGGAAAAGGGAAAAAATGGCGTAAAGAGGGAAAAGGAAAGAAAAAGGCAACAGCTTCCGACTCTCTTTAGCACAGTAGAAGATAACATTACAACCACAACTTTTTACTTTTACACAACAGTATGTACAAGCCATTTTTATAACAATAAAACTACCTAATTAGCAAAAACAAAATCAAAGTTTTATTTTTTTCATTGCAATCACAAAATCCGGAAGCAATTTCAAAATAGAACCAAGGTTATATATATTGTCTTCTTTGGATAAAAGAATCAGTTTGACCATCTCTGCTTCTCTTTGCTATGGAGAATACTATATACTTCTGTTAACTCATTCATCTTTATCATAATTCATATTAACAGAATCCTCTATATTATTTCAATTTTTTTAACCCTAAGGGAGAAAATACTTTTTCTAATTTGGATATTTTACTAACTTTAAAAAATACTCACGTATTATAATAAAGGGGTAAAAAAGTCTTCATTTTAAACCCAGAAACCAAAACACAAAACTACATTAGAGCTTTCATTCAATTATATATATCATACCAATATAAGTCTAATTAACTCCAATTAGCTCATGAATCCAAATCTCTCCCTCCAGTTTATCCTCATGGAGTAAACCTTTTTCTTCTCTTATTTTCAAATTTAATCAATATTATTTTATAAACTTTGGGAATTATTCAGCATTACCTAAAAAGACAGAAGACACGCATTTACAAACTCATTTTATACATACAAAGCTACCTTAAAGCTTTCTTTCAATACATATATCAAACTTATAAAAATCCATCCTAACTAATTAAGTGTATGAATAATTCCATTAATACTAGTTTACAATTTAAATAGTGCCTTTTCTTATTAAAAAGTAAAAAAAAACACCAGGAATTCAAATGTACAGTATCAATATTATTTGTAGAATGATACTTTTTAAATTGTAAATTAATGCAGCATTCTTACTGGGCTGATCCTTAAAAGTATTTTATGAGCTGACATATTTTCCACATATTGCAGTCTGAAAACAGGCTAAGCATGACAGTGTTGGAGTCAGAAAATTATTTTCAACCCATACCTTTCATTCTAAAACCAGCTATGCCATATCTTCTTAAAGGGGAAACGAACAAGCTGTCCCGAATAGTTTTAATCAGCTGAGATAAATTTAAAAGCTTCAGTTTTGCTATAAAATAAGGTCTATTTTATATTATTATAAGGTAAGTTAAGAAAACTACTGTAATTCTACTTTCATAGTAAGATATCCATTATGTTTACCAGTATATATTAAGGGCAGTCACTTACAACAAATTTAACTGTAGGCTAAATTATTTTAGGTTATCTACAGAGGAAGAGAATAAAGTGACCCTTGCTGAGATTAACTTGGTTTGCATAATATGCAAAACCATGATTTACTTTTTAAAAAACTGCAGTCAGAGCGATTTAATTCTAGTCTTAGAACTCTTACACTAATCCAAGGGACAATGGAGTTTACTTTAGCTTTAGCTTAGCTTGCAATGTGAACTCAACTATTTATTTATGTAGTGTGTGGCATATCATGCAGGGACTAGCAATATAAACTTTTCACCTAGATGAATAAATCACAATAAAATATACCGTAAATGTTAAAAAGATCTATGTTGAAATACGAGTGTCTACTCTAGGCCATCTTACCACAGGATAGTTTATATGATGCTGATAAACAGTATCTGATAAAAAAAATCAGATACTGGACTGGTGTATGCCCTCAGCTTACAACTGGTCACAATGTGATCTACAGTTTGATATGGGATCCCACAGTCACACTGACGGGAGGATACTATGCCCCATTTATACTATGAGTACCAGCAGACGTTGTATGAGGTGCAAATCCTATTCAGGATTTGCCAATGCTGGCATGTCACTTTTTTGTAATTTATATATCTTCCTATGTCTGGTGTTCAGTGACCCATTTGGCTTTCCATTGGGAATTGACGTTAAAGTTGTTGGGCAGATGTTGTGCAAGTGCCAGTGAGGGCTTCCTGGATTTTAGTTTTTTGGCCGAAGGTAGGAGTTGTTCACAATTTTTCTGCATTCTCTCACTAGTGCATGTTACCTTTGTAAAGCTGGTGGTGCTATATGGCTCAGAACAGGAAGCCAGCAAGTTGGAGTGGTTCTGATACAACCACTTATAATCCTCATGGTGTCACTAAGTCTGTGAACTCAGCTAAATGTGTTTTAGTCATCATAACATGGCCATGTGTATACGCTTGAGTCTGTAGGTTGAGAGTCACCTGACATATACTAATTGGTAAAAAAGAAAATGATTAGAGCTAGATCCTGCTTTAGGACTTTCATAGCTGAACTACTAGAATCTGGATGATCACTTGGTGGCAGAAAGAAAGTTTGCATATATCCAGTAGGGCAAGCTTTGGTCCCATTGATCAAGCAGTATTATCTAGAGGGACCCAGGAGATTATCTTCTGAGTCACAGCACCTGCGTTCTGGAATGAGATACCTCTAAAGATGATTTCCCACAAGGTGTTCAGGAAGCTGTCAAAGACCTGGTTACAGTATTCTCCCAGACTTTGGGGCAGGGTGATGGTTGATCTCCTACTAGATAGGTTGGTTTGGTTTACTGTATATGTTGGTCTTTAGGCTGCTTACAATCTGTTTTGTCTTTTTCATTTTTTAAATTGTAAGCCACCCAGAGTTGTTGGATGTTGGGTAGTCTACATATTGTGTAGATAACTAAGAAAGTAAGTTTTTGCAGCCCATATATGGAAGTCTTACCTGCTCAACTCAAGCCAATGTTATATTTATTATATCTATAGGAAAATGCATTCTAGCTAGACTTCTGATAGTTCCATTCTTCAAATCATTAGACGACTTCTAAAGAGTAAATATATATTTTGTTTATGTCTTGTATAGGTAAAACGGAAGACGGACATTTTTGCAGACATTTCTTACTGGATTACAGAAAGGAATCATGACTGACATCGTACAGAAGACAGAAGTATGTATAAAATCCAAAAGGAAAGTACTTATAAGGAATTTTTCTGTTTCTCTATAATCTCAAAATAGTGTAAGGAAACTTAAATTCCAATTCACTCAACCATACTGGAAGATAATAACATGTATGTGCAGACAAATTTTTTAAAATTAAAATGTTTTAACTAGTAGGTTTTTTTAAAAAAAAAATGAATATCTTAATCGAATAAATAAATAAATTTGTCAACAAAATATTAATTAAATTTAATTTTAGTTCAGTTCTTAATCTGTATTGTATTAGTGTTAACAAGCCTGAATGCTATGTTCAAAGGCATTTTGTTGATTTAGAGAAAATATACAAGCAAAGATGCTGGAGTTGTGAAATATTTTGCAAAATATGAAACTGAAGGCTAGTTGCTAAATGCAGGAAGAGTATATATGATGGACATGTATAAGATTATGTGGAGAATAATAAACAGCTCATTATTGAATTGAAAATAAGACTACCTTGCCCGGGTTTAATGTATTTATAGACAAATGTACAAGAAATGCTTGTCATAACTTTACAAGTGTTGACTGGGACCATGAATGTGTGTATACCACTGGATGAAGTCAACCTTTTGTTGTTGGCTGTGAATTTGAATAATTTGCAGTGAATATTTGAGTATATGATGCAACAAAGAGAACGGATCTAATAATCATTGAAGACTAAGACATTTGGATTTGATAAGGAAAATTGAGTGAATAATTGCAAGTTAAACATAAATGGTAAAAATTAGGGCAAGTTGATAAATTAATGGACCTTGTCAGAATGTTTGGTAAATGGACGAAAATGTAGAAATGCCAGTAAAAGTTTACTGAGTAGTATGAGATGTGTTTGAGGAATGAATGTTTGATGAAAGTTGGATGGGATCCTCTAAAAGAAGTGAGAAGTTTAAAACATCAAAATATATGAAGCAATGTATGGAAATGGCGGAAGCAAGCATAGTTTTTTTTAGAAACTATATAGAAACGTAACAATGTTGATAAAACTAGTTTAGGCAAATTTATACATTTTTTTGGTCTGACATCTTTAATTTCTTTTGCCCACTATTTCTGCTTGTCTTTCATTTATGTAATATTGCTTTCATAAAAAATGGAAGTGCTAGATACAGCATGCATCTACGTATCTAACACACTCTGCACTATATCTTCATTTGCTTCTATCACCCTTTCCTGATCTTTGCCTTTTCTACGTCTTCACTAAGATTCTGCTTTCTTCATCTAAACCTGTACAAAAGTCCTATGTGCCCAAACTTCGAAAAGGTGATATAAAGGATAAATTTGAAGCCATGCAGAAAACAAGGGAAGAAAAAAATCAGAGACGAACAAGAGAAGAAAAACAAAGAAGAAGAGAACAATATATTAGAGAGAAAGAATGGAACAGGCGAAAGCAGGAGGTCATTTTTTTTTGCAATTATTATTTGTTTCTGTTGTTTTGATTTCAGTTATACTACAATGCTAGTATAGAAAATATACTTGAATCTTATGTAAAAACATATCAGAGTTTTTAAGATTGTCTGCATTAATATCTTCGATTCATTATTTAGATGAAAGAACTTCTTGCTTCTGATGATGAAGAAGAAAACTCTTCTAAAGTGGAGAAAGCCTATGTTCCAAAACTGATAGGTAAGAAATTTGATAAAGGTTTTGACTTCAATTATCAATGCTTTAGTATCATGCTGTACACTGTCTAAAACATTCCACTTCTGTACTATCTACTACTTCATAGCTCTTAAGTGCCTTTCAATAATAAAATTAATTAAGGTAGCCTGAACATACCTATTTTGCAAACCCTTGGTAGATTTTTTACTCCAAGCCATATTCATAATAACCTGATCTGAGTTGTGAAATTTGAGCTGCAGAGCTTGGATAACTACTTCATTGCAGCAAAAATATACATAAAATGCTCCTAAGTCTTATGGATTCATATGTAACTTTTACTGTTGGCATTGTAATTTCTTCTTTAAAATCTGGATTATTGTTTTATTGCTTCAAATGCCTCTTTTTGAATAGCTCAGAAAATTAGAAAATATTAATATTCTATATTTCCTATATAAATTTATTCCAAAAATAGAGCCAGAGGTGTATTAGAAGCATTCATTTGTGTTTTATATGCTCATAGGAACTGTCAAAGGAAAGTTTGCAGAAATGGAAAAGCAGAGGCAAGAAGAAGAAAAGAAAAAGATGGAAGAGGAGAGGCAACGAAGAACTGAACAAGATATGATAGAGAAAAGAAAAATTCAGAGGGAACTGGCCAAAAAAGCTCATGAGGTATGATTATTGAACTTGGTAAAATATGCTTCATATGTAAAAATAGCCATGCAAATTTGAATGACAGTAGTATTCAGTTGTATGGTAGTTTCAAAGGGAAAGCCTTTGTGTTGTGTATGAAAAAAATATCAGTGTTGCACTGTATCTGTGTGTACACATTTTCAACCTGTGGTCTCTTTTCCTATCTATGTCTCGGGTTCCAGAAAGCAAATGCTAAGAGAATAATTTTTAATATTTTAAGTTGTTGGCAATTTTCTTTTATTGATCTAATGTTCCTGCACTTTTTCTAGTTAGATAGATGTGCTTTCTTTTTGCCAATAAAATATCTCATTACCAGAAGGGGCTTAACTTCCATGGAAATTCTTCCAGTAAGAAGGGAGTGGAATTACCCAGTTTAACTGCAACTGCTGGTGCTGTATCCACAATCTGTTCAATATTTCTTCAGAGAGCACAGGCTCTTCCATAAATTCTTCTAGCAGGAGAGCCCTGGTTAGTCATTCAGAAGTAGACTTTTTCTGAAGCCAAAAAGTAAAGTTAATCAAGCTGAACTTGAATCACTAACCACCTGTAGTTTCAGTAGTTTGTCTTCTGTGTGAGGATGGGAGAGTTGATTCTTTTGGCTTTTTCGGTGGCATCAGATTTTGATAGTGTTTGTGAATTCAGCTTATTAGAACTATGGTATTGCATGATATGTTGTGCCTAATGTTAAACTGGTAAAATAATTTTTTAAGAACTTCGTCCTGGGATCAGGCTCCTAATGCTATTATCTTCTCAGTAGAATGCCAATTGTGATAGATAAGTAGAAACATAAATCTGATAATTGATTGTTACCAACTATATATCTCTTAACACAAGATATGGCACTTAATATTATTAGAGACAGAAACTGTCAATACTACTAAGCAAAATATCTAAAATTTAATGTTGGGAAAGCAAAACAAGAGTTCCTTGCATTGAAAATGACCAGCAAGATGCATAGCTTGGGTTTACATATTACCCTAAAGCATAATGTGGTTTGAAATTTGTATTACTGAATTATGCTGATTATACTGATAATGGCTTACTCAATAAACCATCATTAAAAATATGTGAATGAAGATATTGGGAAAAATGAGGTAAGATGTTTCTGATTTGCTTTGAACAAAAAATAATTGCACTTTTTATTGGCATACAGATATTAAGAGGCAAAACATAATATTATAAATGAAACTTGCATTCGGAGTACCTGTGCAAATTATTGCTATTTTAAAATTTTAAAAAGTAACAACTTTCAATTTAAAGATTGTCCTGACACTGAGTTTTGTACTAATATTCCTTTTTAAAAAAATATGGGATAAAATATACCAAAATGATTATAGTTGTTGTAAACAAGTGTTTATGCTGAGAATGATTGTGTCTGGAGCCCTATATAATGACTGGACATCAAATAGCACTAGATATTTTAGTATCCTTTATCAGGATAAAAATTCTGTCATATTGGTTCAGTAAGTTATTTTTAGATTATCTTTATAATATTGCATTGAATTTTTCTACCAAACAATTTGTTTAGCTGTATAATTGTATAATTAAATGCTATTAAGAAGTCATAGGAATGCTTCAACTATATCTAGCTTTAGCAAGTAACCCTTCATATCTCTGTTATTAGCACCATATACATAAAACGGGAGGATGGTGCATTAAATTTAAATCATTTGGAATTTTCATTTCATGATAAATAGTGTAACAAAGTTTCTGCCCTTGGAATGTATTTGTTTTATAATATATTTTGTGTTCATTGTTGTAGAGTAGACCAAAACTAAATTTAATAGTTTTTAATATTATAGACATAAAGATGCTGTACACATAATGATGCTAATTAACGGTTGTATAATTCAATGGTAATTTTATGAGACTAGCACATATTTGTTGCTAATTAAAATCTAGGATAGTTCATTTGTAATATTAATTGATAAAATTAATGTGAACTAGTGATAAACTAATTAACAGAGAAGAATAGATGAATATAAGGTTGTTAAAAGGTAACTCCAAAGTAATAATACAGATTAAAACTAAGAAAATTATGTTACAAATAAATCAGTTCCATGTTGCTTAAAAGTTTTTTTCCTCCTTTGCCAAAGTCAGATAAATAATTCAAATTTGACAAAGTATATGTATCAACAGTCCACTGTCACAGATCAGTTAAAATTAGACAAAGCACTGTAGAATGATCATTCGCTTAGCCAGCCTTCATGTCCCCCTAAAGCAGGCATGTCAAACTCACGATGTCACATGACATCACGCGACATATCGCGATTTTTCCCCATTGCCGGCAATGGGGTGGGTGCGGTTTCAGAGTGATGCATCCGACTCAGAGGCCGGCAGTTTGACATGCCTGCCCTAAAGCATAATACTTAATGTCTTAAGAGGTTCTAAATGTTGGTGATATAGCCAAGAATGTCATCAAGGTTCATCTTAAATGCATAGGACGTAGTTGTTGCCAGTGAAATCACATGCTAGTTTCTTTAGACAAAAAATGCTATGTTCATTAGATTTAGATCTAACACAATCAAAAAAGATACTGAGCAGGTTACCATACATTGGAATGAAGAACAGATGAAGAATATAGGAGAACAAGACCAACTTGTGTTACATGTGGCTCAGTTTAGATAATATGCAATATCCATATATTATTATTGTTGTTGTTATTGTTATTATTATTATTGTTGTTATTATTATTATATCTGTATTTGGGCTCATACCACAGCATTGAAATTATTTGCCAGTGGAATCCAACAAATTGAAGAAAAGGTTTTTAGATATTAATTTCCAAAGGAAAATTGGCCTGGAGAAAACATATTAATTGGGATATATATTGTAATTGTATGAATAAAATATATCCCTAACCATGCTTTCCTAGTCTGCGAAGGATATTTAAATCATAGGGACAGGAAGAAAAGGGATGCCATTCTTTGCAATAAAAATAACCTAGTAAAATTTATTATCAAGTTTATGCAGTATGTGGTTTTCAAAGTTCAGCAGCTGTTATGAAAATTCATCATGGCTACCATTCCCAAATTCTGCATTACACCACGTGGGGGCACTGCAGCACACTTAGAAGACACCTTGGCCTGCTAAGAATCACTAGGAGCGCCATGGATCGAGAAAGTTTGGGAATCTTTGAACCAGGGACTTAACAATCTTTTTCTTTTTGCTACTTGCCTACGATTAAAAAAATGAGCCCACAGTCCAAAGTTGGAAGACTCTGCTTAGCTTGGTAGTTTACAAGCTATTGCGTTTTGTTTTATGGAAGCAGGGATGAAAATATTCTTACTGCGTTTTCTCTAAAAACATGAATTGTATACAAATTAATATGTAAATGAACATACATCAAACATATTTATTGAAAGCAGAAGTGCATTATATTAGCACTTTTCAGTGTCACATTTTGAAAACTGCTTGTTCGGATTCAAGAATATTTTATGCTTTTTTTAAAGGTGGAGGGAAAAGAACAAGAGTAACTATTGTGTAAAATTCTTATTTAATAGATTGATGAACAGTTAAACAATTCGGGAACTGAATCAGCATCAGAGGTAATCAGACTTCTTTACAATGCAACATTCACTTATTTCTGAATCACGTTAGTTACCATAATAATAGCTATGTTCAAAAACACTCTGTTTCAGATCAATTTTGGGAAAGGCACAAGAGAACACAGTGTTAGCACAATTATTTCTGCCCTAATTTTGTCTTTTGTCTGTCTAAAAACCTTGCATATTATACCTGTAATAATACTTGTATATTATACCTGTAATAATACTTGTATATTATACCTGTAATAATACTTGTATATTATACCTGTAATAATACTTGTATATTATACCTGTAATAATACTTGTATATTATACCTGTAATAATACTTGTATATTATTTTTATTATTATTTTCTGATGTTATCATTATATCTATTCTGATTGAATTTTGCAATGTGGTTTAGCTAAATGTGAGCAGCTTTTTGACATTAAGTGACATACAGATTGTGTAGTACACACATTTATTCATGTACATCTTATACTAAGCTACATTTTACTGTGCCTTATTGAAAAGTCACCTTTAGCTATGTTACTTATTTAAATAGGCTACAGTGGGCTCAGATTCAAAATGTCTGATTCAATCAATTCACTAAACTTAAGCAAATACAACTTTAGGTGATCTCTCACTCATTTATATATATTCACCATTCACTAACTGGGTTCACACTGAGTACTATAATGTAGTTTGCTGGATTTGGATATAGCAAGTTGTACAAAGCCAGCCCCCGTGTTTCTAAATCATATTTGAGCCATGGTGACACAGTTGTTAGAATACAATATTGCGGGCTAACTCTGCATTCCCATTGCCAGAAGTTTGATCCTGACGTGCTCAAGGTTGACTCAGCCTTCCAGCCTTCCAAGGTCGGTAAAATGAGAACTCAAATTGTTGGCGGTAATATGCTGACTCTGTAAACTGCTTAGAGAGGGCTGTAAAGCACTATAAAGCAATATATACTGTAAGTTTAAGTGCTAGTGCTATTGTGCCTCAGAATGATGTGTGATCCAGCCACACACTCATGAATCACTCTACCTTACAAACAGATCATTTATATCTAAATAGAACATGGATGAATGAACTGTGGCCAGTGAAAAGCAATATTAGACTTAATGCTTGTACTAATGTGATACTATTAATCATATTATGAGAGATTAGTGTTATTCTTTGGGTAACAATCTTGATTGTAGCTTTACTGGCATATATTGTACATGCACAGTATAATTGTCATCTACCCTGTATTACAGACAATTTACTCATTTAAATTATACAGCTGGTAGCCATCTCTTAATACCATGGGTTCGGTGTCACATTCACATGCTTAACTTAATTATAGTAGCATAATTATGAAATAATGTATTTTAAAAGCAACATCCATACAGATTTTTAATTTTTTTCATAGCCAAATCATGGAAGTTTCTAATCTATAGAAGTTAAATTCTGTACTTGTATAGTTGAGCACATATTCTAATTTTTTTAATTGAAATTTTTGATATTTACAAATTGAATTTCAATACTTCTTGAAATACTTGCACTATAATTTGCCTTTAACAGAATCTTTTAAAATGTAAGATCATCCAAGCAATTGTCTACTATTTTAATAATTAACATTTAGATGATTCTAATCAATGCTTGGATGGGGAATTTTTGGAGGCTATTTTGAGCTATGTGGAATTTTGATCATGGAATATAAAATTAATGAAACTGGCACTGCAATTATCTTTAAATTTCAAATAGTAATTAAATATTGAATGTTTAATACCTGATTGTAAGTATTATAGTGTGACATAATTTGAAATATATTGTACATTGTACATTATTGTACATTGCACATTACTTATGTCTTCGGGTACCTCAATGTAATTGTGTGGAACTGTTTAAATATCCTAAAATGAAAATAATATGATCTGTAATACTATAAAGCAGAAATATTTATATAGTATTTAGGTTAAAAGAGTCTAATGTTTTAAGATACCTTTCCATCTTTCTGTATCAGATAATGGAACTTCCATGTGCTTATAGTCAAGGATCTTTACTGCAGGGGTCCCCAACCCCCAGTCCATGCATGCTAGCCACCAGACTGCCCAAAGAAGCAAAGCAGGCAGCACACAAAACCACACACCCTCTGTTCTGTGGAAAAACCTCTCTCCATGGAACCAGTCCCTGGTGCCCAAAAGGTTGGGACCTTTACTCTACTGTATGTTGTAGCTGAATAGGGGATCCAACACAAGATATTTCCATGCCTTTTATTTATTAGGCATCAGTATGTATTTATGAAACAACATATAGCTTTTTTTTTGGTTTACAGGGAACGGAATTTTAGCAAGAACAGAGATGGCAAAAAGGAACATTGAATTGATAGCAGTATTTTGCAAAACACACCAAATAGGATTGTTGGATGAGCTTTTCTCTTGAGCAATAATATTGTAATAGGAATTTGATAGAACTCTAGCAGTATATTGGTATAATATGCATTTATACATATCGTGGTATAATTCTATATGCATCCACATTAGTCAAAGTGAAAGGAATAACCTTATTAGATATTATCCAATTAATATGGCATTTCTGTAGATTATTTTGTTTAAAAGCATATATTTACTTTAAATCACGTTGATGGGCACTGGCTATTTTTTACACTGACGTGCATATTTCATATTTTAGATTTTAGCTGTTTTAATGCTTGTAATAGTACAATTAAATCTGTATATGTAAGATGGCTCGGTCAAGTAATCTCTATGCTAAATTATATATTCGTTTTTTTTCAGATTCTTTTCAATGAGCTCAATGTTGAAAAAAGAGTATAGATTATGTTCTTGCATACAACATAATCTTTAAGGACCGAAGTAATTATGATTCCGATTTTCCAAATAAGCAAGGCATATTATATAGTATTTTAAATATTTAGTAGACACTAGTTGTGATGTAGTATTGTTAGCAGATTAATCTAGAGTTAACTTACTGGGTATCTTTTAGTCAACTATTCTGCCTTTCAGCCCTTCATAAGAGAAGTTGCTGTCATGACTGAACTTTAATAGATCATGTGTGTTCTACAGAACAGAAGAGATTGATTTTTGTTGATATTCCCTTCTGCATAGGTGATTCCATTTTTTAAGCAGTTTTCTAGCGAGACAAAAAGCTGTAGGGGGGAAGGGGAAATTCTGTTGGACTGATATCCTTTCTGCAAAGGAAAAGAACTCTTTCCAACAGACTGGATTGTCTGAGTCAAATCACGCACGGTGAAAATTTCTGCAAGGGAAGCGTGGCTTCCTTTGATGACTGACTGTCCAAAGGTTATCGGTTACTGGAATTTCTTTGCAGCCATAGATTTTGTCCATTCATTCTTTAAAAGTGGAACCTTGTATGGAAAGCAAATTTTTCACAGGCATTGGCAACTATCCTATTCATATGTTCATGGCCATCTTTGTTTTTAACAACAGGAAGGAGACGAGTCACTGCTAGTGACCGTAGTTCCTGTAAAACCTAGCAAAACACCTGGAAGGATGAAAATAAGTTTTGAGGACCGAGAAAGAGAAAGGGAAGAACAAGAAAGAAGAAAGCTTGAAGAAGAAAAGCGACTGAGATATGAGCAGGAAAAGGAAGCTCTAAAAGAAGTCAAATATTTTTCACCGGATGCGGTAAGCTACTAGGCATGTAAAACTGTTGCATGATCCTCAAAAGCATATTTATTTAGAAACAGCCCTCCTCTGTGAATGAAGGGAAAGTTTCTTCCCGGGAAGTTAAGAGCATAACTATGGAGAAAGTTGTTTTAGACCACATGTCTCAAAAGGGTGCAAATCTGAGAACTGAACCTTCTGTATAGGATGAAGAGGAAAGCTTTGATCGTGAAAGGGAAGAATCTCCCTCTCCTGGTAAAGTTAAGTTAACATTTGAGGAATTGGAAAGACAAAGACAAGAGAAAGAGAAAAAGCAAGCAGAAGAGGAGGCAAGGCTACGTTTGGAAGAGGAAAAACGTGCCTATGAGGAAGCAAGGCAACAAATGGTAAGCATGTTTGTTCAAACGTATAAAGCCAGGAGATTTTTGTAACATAGGATATGGCAGGATGATTTTATTAGCATACAATGGAGGATTTATCCCACTTAAGGAAAGTTCAGAGATTTACAGGGTCTTGAACTTCCTTGTTTCCCATTCTCCTCCTCCTCCTCCTCCTCTTCCAGGAGCCAAAATGTTTTTGGAGAGTTTTTTTATTTGTTCCTAGTGGCTGGAGAATCTCTTAAATAGAATTTTTTACAGAGGATAGTCCTGCTACTTGAAAAAGCGGATTTGGGTTGATTTCTGCTATTCTCCAGAAGCAGCTTGTATTCTCCTGAGCAGATCTTCCCAAATATTCTGGGATCTATATTTTTGGGTGGAATTCCTTTGCTGAATCAAAGTTTCCATAAGCAAAAGGCATTATTTTCTTGGTGGAGAGATCAGAATCCAAGCTGGTTTTTTTTAATACTGAGGTTTATAGATGTAACTATCAAAAATATTAGTAATCTGTGATTTGGTGGGCTGCTATTCTTTAACAAATTTAAATTTCTTTACTTTAACAAATTCATTTCAGATTTGAACATTCTTTCGAAAGCTTCTTAAAAATATGTTCTTTTCCCAAAGAGAAATGAAGAAAATGAAGATCAGGAAGCTGAAAATTCTGTCAAGGAGTTCCGTCCTGGAAAACTGAGACTAACATTTGAGGAAATAGAAAGACAAAGGCAAGAGGAGGAAAAAAGAAAAGCAGAGGAAGAGGCCCGGAGGCGTATAGAAGAGGAGAAAAAAGCATTTGCTGAGGCGAGAAAAAGTATGGTAGGTGTCCCTTTAATTATTCTAGCTTTAGCTGTTCATTTTTGCTAGATTCATTTATCAGCCATTAGTGGCATTACACCAATGGGTTAACACAAACTTGTAAGACTGAAAAAAATAAAAACACCCCTTCTCCAAACAAATCCCAAACTAGACTAGTTCTCTGTGAATCAAGGATCCTGTGGAGTTTTTCCTGGGGAGAGGGTTAAATAATTTTTATTGGTGTCTCTTTCACCTATATCCCTTTCCACACACAATATTTTCTTCTGCTGTTTGCAACATTCTCAAACCTTTTAGGGCAACCCATAAGTCATAATGACTAGCATTAAACTGATAGTTAGTTTTCAATCTGCTGAAACATCAAGACTGGCCAGACTAAAAAAATAAACCAAAACAAGAAATCAGTTTAATTGAAATGCTTACATACTATAGATTTGCCTATTAAGTTATTTCTATTTCTAGGTCATCATTTGAGTTAGAACAGTGGTTGTCAACCTTTTTAATGCCGCGACCCCCCAACCGGTCGTAAGTCAAGGACTTCTCAACCGGTCGTAAGTCGAGGACTACTCAACTGGTGCAGCACCGTTTGCAGAATGGGACTTTTGGCGGGCTCAGCAGGGCAGAGACAGCCTGGACAATTCCTATTGGCTTTTGAAAGCCAATAGAATTAGACTCTATTCAAGAGAGTCTATTCTATTGGCTTTAAAAAGCCAATAGAATAAAAGGGAGTAGCACAGCACAACTAAGGAAAAGGGGAAAAAAATGGCGGACTGCGTTGTTTGGCGACCCCCGTGAAATGGTCGTTTGACCCCCAAATGGGGCCCCAACCCACAGGTTGAGAACCACTGAGTTAGAAAGATTCTCAAGGTCATATGTAGGTTTTTTAAAAAATCATAATATAGTAAAATAAACGGGATAAGGTTAATTTAAAAAAAAAACAGAAAAGAAAGCAAGTTATAATTTCAAAAATTAGTGCCAAATTTTAAATCTCAGTTCAGACTGAGGAAAAAATAATATGCTGATTTGTTTACTAGTTTGAATGAAGTTGGTCATGTAAACTTCTTTTCAGTGGTATTTATTTATTTATTAAATTTATTTACCGCCCATCTTGTATCCAATGACTCTTGGTGGTTTATTTCAGATTATGATAATCCAAGCTCTCAAAATTTGAACAAAGCATTAATAAAGATTAATGTCTATATAATTATCAATATGTAATCTATAATTTAATATTGATACTGAATTTATTGTTAATGAGCCAAATTATTTTTAATAGGGGCCAGATGATGAACTTTCACTAATATCAAAAACTGCATCTCAAGAATCTCTGACACCTGGTAAACTGGAAATTAATTTTGAGGAATTACTGAGACAAAAAATGGAAGAAGAAAAAAGACGCACAGAAGAAGAACGCCGACAAAAACTGGAACAGGAGAAGCAAGAATATGAACTGCTAAGACAAGAAATGGGACAGGTCTGTGTTTTAGGTTGTGAAATATTTTATTTCATTGATAGCAGACTTGGCTAACAAATTTTTAATTTATAAAATACATAACTTGGTTAACTGTTTTTAATTATGCAATCCTTTGATATTCTCAGAGCTTGGTTGTTTGCTTGTACACACTTCATTACTTGATTAGGTAACATTAGTGCTATTGAGTATGGGGTTTGGTCCCTTGCCAGTGTGAATGGGGGTGTGGTTTTCTCCTTCATAGTTCCTTGATTAGGGGGTTTTCTGCTTATTTTTCTGGTGTTAATCCCTGCTTCTCTGGATATAGGCCTCTGGAGATGTTTTCTGGTATTATTTCTTTTTTAGCTTTTTTATTGTTTCTTTTGAATGGTATGTAAATGTGGTTTATCTCTATATGTCTATTATTTTTAATTAGATTTTGTTCATGTATTCTTTGTTCAACTGATAATTTCAAACATTTTATTCTAATAGGAGGAGGAGGAATGTGAAATCTTTGAGCTAAGCAGGGAATATGAGGAACTGATAAAATTAAAAAGAAGTGGTTCAATTCAACCAAAGAACCTAAAGAAAAAATTTGAAAAAATTGGACAATTATCTGAAGAAGAAACAAACAAAAAAATTGAAGAAGAAAGAGCAAGGAGGAGAGCTATAGATCAAGAAATAAAAGAAAGAGAAGCAGAGAAATTTCAAGAGGTATACTATTTTTTTAAGTATATAGAGAAATAATTTGTGGCCATCATTTGTGACTGTCTAGGTACTGGAAGCTTCCCAATATAATCTTTTAGTTTGGTCATTATCATGTGTCAGCTTAGGATAGACATGTCAAACACAAGCCCCGGGGCCCGGATGCGACCCGTGAAGTGGTTTCATGTGGCCCGCGAAACCATCCTGGAAACAGTGAGGGAACGGCCCCCGCTGCCTTGGCCCTGGCCCAGGCCAGCCGGGAGCCAATGTACAATTTTGTGGTGGCCATCTATGCTGAAATGTATTCAGTCTTAGTTCCACAAGGATGTCTGGAAACAGCAAGGAACCAGCCCCTGCCGCGTCAGCCCCACCTCCTGGGTGCAGGTTGGGGAGGTGTCACCTTTTGTGAGGAATGAAGAAATGCACCATTGTCTGGAAGTGGCCAGCAAATGGCCCTCACCTACTTCACATATCCGGCTTGATGGGCTCTGGGGGAGGGGTTTCGGCAGGCAGCGGGGCGCTCTCCTCACAGCGCCGAGAGGCTGAGCTGGGCAGCGCAAATGAAAAAAGCGCAACGCTGCCCAGTCTCCAGCCTGCCCGGTTTCGGCAGGCAATGGGGCACTCTCCTCGCAGCTTTGCACCTTGCTGCCTGATGAAACTGGACAGGCTGGGGGCTAGGCAGCATTGCACTTCTCATCAGATTCGCACCGCCCGGCTCAGCTTTTGGTGCTGTGAGGAGAGTGCCCTGCTGCCTGCCGAAACCACACCCACTCCATCCACGCCCACCCAGTAGGCTGCACCCACCCTGGCCACACCCGGCCCCCTGAGGGCAACTGCAATGCTGATGCGGCCCTCAATGAAATTGAGTTTGACACCCCTGGCTTAGGAGAAAACAGAAAAGTCAACAAAAGTCAACAAAAAAGTCAATAAAAGCTGTTGACTTCTGAAGGAATACTTGACTAGATAATGCATCATATGGTTTCCATATTTATATAACAGAATCAATGAAACAAACCAATATGAGCATTCAAAGGAAAATGATAGCAAGTTAGTTATCGATAGTTATCAAGGAAACAAGATTCTGGATCTTCATGACAATCTCTGATAATCTCTTTTATACATCTGGTTTATTTATTTATATCCCTCCTTTATTGTTTTTATAAAAAACTCAAGTCAGTGAGTACATCTAATGCTTCTCCCTCCCAGATTTTCCCCACAACCCTGTGAAGTGGGGTGGAGTGAGGAAGAGTGACTCAAAGTCACACAGATGGTTTTTATGCCTCAGGTAGGACTAGAACTTAGTCTCCTGTTTCTAGCTTGGAGCCTTAATCACTAGACCAAACTGGCTCTCAACTTAATCCTGTTTTATTTATTAAATTCTGACACCTTGCCAGTTAACTGAAAGATGTGATACCAATTGTATTCTATATATTGTAACTGATATGTTACCTACAAAACAGAAAATACATATTCAAATCTACAAATAGTAACATAAATGCCTGTGGGTAAAAAAAAAAAAAAAAAAAAAAAAATCCCAGGTACCATATGATGGAAAGAAAGGATACACATTTAACAAATATAGTGGTACCTTGATACTCATTGTTAATTGGTTCCGGGTGGCATGATAAATACCAAAAATGATGAGTACCAAACTAATTTTTCCCATAAAGAATAATGTAATCAGTCACAAGGCAGCCAACACCTGCAAGTTCTAGCTTGTGTGTTGAGTACCAAACTATGAGTATTGGGACAAAATTTTCACTTCAAAATGCATTGAGTACTAAATGTGATGAGTTTCAAAGCAATTCAGTACCAAGATACCACTGTACATTTACTGTAGAAATTTTCAAGATGAAATTCATGAGGAATAAAATTCTTCAGGAAAGGTGAACATGATCTGTTTGCTAGATGGAATTGCAGTCTCTTTGTAGAAACAACCCTCTAATATCTGATGATATTCTTGTTGGTTTAATTAATGTGTAGGAACTTAGTCTCTTGAGATACATGAAGCTTTCCAGGATAGTACATACACTTAAAATATCTTGCTTAAATTACCTAACACGGCAAACCTTTTAGAGACCGAGTGCCCAAACTGCAACCCAAAACCCACTTATTTATTGCCAGATGCCAGGTGGGCATGGCCCACTGGGTGGCTGTGGTGGTCATGGCAGATAGTGGGTGTGGCCAAGGTGTGCGTGGTCACCTCAATGTTGCTCGTGGGGAGGGATGCCTGTGGGGGCCGGGCAGAGTTGGGGGAGATCCAGGGGGTCTCTGGCAGGTGGGGTGGTGGGTAGGAGGCTTGCCCTGTGGGGTGAGGCGAGGCAGGGTGGGGGTGCCATTATCTCAGGGCAAGGTGAGACAGGGGCCAGGGTGGCTGCTGCCTGATACCATCGCCCCCCACACACAGAGGCCAGCGAGCACATGGGGGCTGACAGTGTCCGTCAGCAGACACAGCCTACCGGCCCCTCGACCTGCGCACTCTTGGGCTCCGCAGCCCGCCACCAGCAGTTCAGAGAAGTGCCCACAGAGAGGGCTCTGAGTGCTGCCTCTGGCACGCGTGCCATAGATTCGCCACCACTGACCTAACATATTCTATGTCAGGTTATGCTTGAAGTTCTTCCAGTTAATGGAGCTCAGCTGGCAAACTGGGAACATAAATAAAAATAAACTCTGTTCTTACTTCATGTGCACTAATTACCAGTCAGTTTCCAGGTACAATTCTAAATTCTGCATTTAAAAGCCTTAATGGTGGCTTAAGCTCTTAAAAAAAGAAAAACCTGGCTTTTAAGTTTTGGTGGCTTAATTTAATTAATTTAATTTAATTAATTACCATTTTACATGCATCATTGATTTTCTCAGGAAATTCAAAGTGATATATATATTCTATTCTCCTATTCATTTATATCCCAGAACATTCCTGTGAAATATATTATCAGAAAAGAAAAAAAAGATTGAGCCAGAGTCATTCATTAGACTTTATGAAATTTGAACCTTTTCCTCTTATGTTTAAGCTGATTAATATGTGTATTTGAACTCTTTGAACTAGTTATTCCCAAAATATGAATTGTGTAGGCTTAAGAGAAAGGTTGTACTGTCTACAAATCTGCAGTTCATTCTTTTCAAGATAGTACACTGTTCAATCCAAATTCCTGAAAACTTGTATTTTTTCAGTTCCTTGAATTCTTCTAAGAATTACCTTTTCAGCTATAGAATAATCTAGTGTTAATGTCTATATGGTCATTTATTTTGTATTGAGATTTTGCACACTACACACACCCAAATGCACGTATTGTTTCCACTTTTCTGTTCTGTACTTGCTTAATGAAGGACTGTTTAATCTAATCCAATGACTCTTCCTAAGCCTTTGTTTGTTAAAACTAGTGAAAAACTCCATCGTTCTTTTATTTTTTTTTGTCTTGAAGATATGGATCATTAATATAAAATTTATAAGTTAGGGATTAAAGATTTGAAATAATACCCAACATAGTGCAAGAAAAAGCAACCTTTCAGGCTTACTTAGGACTACTGAGATTTTTTTATTAACTGTTTTTTTTAAACAGTGTACTTGAAGCAGAGTTCATATAGTCCTCACTTAACATTCCCTCCTTTAACAACTAGAGTTATGTTGTTACTGAATGAGGTAGACTTAGAATGAGGCTTTGTGGCTGGAGTTCTCACAGCATCTTGGCAGTTATGTGATTGCAATTCGGGTGTTTGGCAACCAGCTCACAATTATGTTACAGTAATCCGTGGGAAAGGAGATTACAAATGGTTATTATGTCATTGTGAGATGCCATAACTGCACAGGATTTGCCGAACAGCAGCAATTAGGATTGCAGGAATTGCTGTCCTAAGGTGGTGCAGTTATATGACTTTACACCTCACAACTGTCATTTAGCAACATAGTTCCTGGTGCCAATTACCATTGGTAACTGAGGACTACTTGTGTAGAAATTTCAAGTAAAATATTCACCCTAATGATCCTATCTATAAACACGCTGAACATAAAACATTTGTGTTCCGTATCTTTTAAAAATGCCTAAGCTCAACACTCGTTTATAAGGCTCCATTCCCAGCTAAATTTTCTTTATCACTTCATTTCACTTAGAAAACATGTTGGTACAGTTCCTAAAACTGTATATAAAATGTGCTATTCACACATTAATCAAAGCAAATGCAGCTTTTTTATTTCTCATTTCACAAATCTACTTTCCAGAAGTTATCATAACCCATATATTTCTAATGCTTTTTTGTTCAGAACAGTTTTGGCAAATTCAGTAATTTGTATATTCTTTTGATACACAATTCCTGGTTGTTAACTGGGTTTTTATTATTTTTAAAATAAAGTTAAATGGAAAGCATGGCACGTTTATTATAAAATATTCTTTTGCCCGGCATTTTGTTATGTTTATGTAATGTTATTTTAATCCCCACTTTAATTTTTCACTAATCATGGACCCCATTTTTATGTAGTTGTACCATTGTTTTTCTATAAAAATAATCATCTTTTTTTTTTCAGATATTGCCCACTGGGGCAATTAAATGAAAACTCCATTCTTCCATTAAGAAATGTTCAAAATAGATAAAATAGGTAGAACATATTTGTACGTTAAGATGTAATTCAACCATTTTAAATGAAAGGTTGAAGGTAGTTTCTTCCTAATTTGTCTTCCAGGAAGAAAACGTTGATGTGAAGCCTGCTGCAAAATCTGAAGCTCCATTCACACACAAAGTTGACATGAAAGCTCGATTTGAACAAATGGCAAAAGCAAGAGAAGAGGAAGAACAGAGAAGAATCGAAGAACAAAAGCTGCTACGTATGCAATTTGAACAGAAGGAAATAGATGCAGCATTACAAAAGGTATTAGTATCTACTGGATCTCCATAATGCAGAATTTTTACTGTAAGCTAATAGGAACCCTTATCTGCAATGGGTGTTCATATGGACAAATATTTTATTGCATATTTATTCTGCTTTTGACATATCTTTCTGTGGTGGTGATGTTAGGGCATCTCACTGATCAAACACCCTCCCTTGCCTTGAATAACATTCACACATGAAAAAGCAGCCTAATGAAACTGCTATTCTGCTATGCATCTTTTCTCCTATGCCAGGGGTGTCAAACTTGCAACGTCACATCACGTGTTGCGACTTTTTCTCCATTGCCGGAGCTCGGGTGGGCATGGTTTTGGCATGACACATCCGGCCCGCAGGCTGCCAGTTTGATACCCGTCCTATGCAATAATTCACTCTGTTGTTCTAATTCTTCTCTTATTCTTCAAAAGCTTAAAGAGATGCTCAGGTTTCTCCTGGCACATTTTATTCTCATTAGTGTGGAAGATGACTGGCCTGTTTGTATCAGTGTTAGGTCTATATTACTCATATCTATCATATGCTGTCAATATTACATCGGTTTCCAGCACTTTAGTTTGCTGATCCTTTTTAATTTAGGGGAACAGCTAAAAATGACATAAATAACTCTGGTAACCCCAGCCTTTTGAAATCCAATTATCAATATTAGTTTCTGTTTCTTCTTCACAACTTGTGTTAAAATATTCACAATGTTTGTTTAAATGCAGAAAAAAGAGGAAGAGGAAGAGGAGGAAGGGAGTATTGTTAATGGCTCAGTGTATGAAGATGAAGAACAGCAAGCACGTTCTGGTGCTCCATGGTTCAAAAAGCCTCTTAAAAATGTATCTGTTGTAGACAGTGAACCGGTACGGTTTACTGTTAAAATAACTGGTGAACCCAAGCCAGAAGTTACATGGTGGTTTGAAGGGGAAATGTTGCAAGACTGTGAGGATTACCAATACATTGAAAGAGGAGAAACATACTGCCTTTACTTACCAGAGACCTTCCCAGAAGATGAAGGAGAATATATGTGTAAAGCAGTAAACAGTAGAGGAACAGCAGCGAGCACCTGTATTCTTACTATTGAAAGTAAGAGATAGCACTTAACAGGTTATCAAGTCTTCAGTTCTTATGCTCTGTTGATTCTCTCTTAATTCCTCTTTCTTTTCTTTTCCCCCTTAGCTGATGACTATTAAATATCCTACCATTTCTGGAGCCTTCCTTCCCTTCATTCACTGCATCTATCTTTCTCTCCTGTGGTGGGGCCAAGAAGTTGTCTATCATTCCTCAAGTAGAATACTTTCCAGACTGAAATTTGGGCAATAAAAGTTTGGTTCATTTGACATATAGCAGTGCAATCTACAAATGGTGGCTACTTATTTATGTTACTATATTGGTCCATGTGATGATGTTTCATAAGGCAAATTAAACTGCATGATATGGTTTGCCATGTGATTCTAGAACCTTTCATTATGTCAACATAAAATATGCAATGTGGTCAAAATAAAGCACTCCTGAATGCACCAAATGGCAAGAATAATTCACTACAGAAAATTTCAATTCTATTGTTTTCAATTTTACTTTTATGCCGAGGTAACATGGCAAGTTTGTAATTTTTAATCTTTTAGCTAATACCAATTCATTCTACACAAATGTATTGATCATGGCAACTTTGAGGACAAAGTATGTCCTTTGTTACACTACTAGCTAAAAGATAAAATAGTACTTAACTTACGCTTTGCTTACATTTTTTTAAAATTGTATGACTAAAATAAAACCAAAACTACAATGCCCTGAATTAAATTTATACCATTAAATTATGCATTCAGTTGTAAATTAAAGTCCTTTAAAATCAAATATTTGCTTTTTCTATTGCATTAGATGATCGATTTCAGTTCAGCATTCCAGACAAGATGCTGGGCAAATCTGCGTCATACTCAATTTGTTAGCGTAATAGTGAGCGGCTTTTCCACTTGCACCTCATTTTTATAGAACTTAATGAATCATCTCACTACTATTTCCAAACTAAATAACATATATTATTGATACTGTTATAAACCTGGAACAGTTAGATAATAGATTATTTGGGGACGATGATGGACAAGGGTGTTAAGTGAAAAGCAGTTAACTAAATTCTATCACATATTAAAATATGCACTGGAACTTCATACATATGCAAATCTTCCAGTTGGTTTAGGCTTGTATTTTAGTTGCCAGAGGAAATCAGAATAAATTTTTATGCAGGCGATTTTTTTTCTTAAATATGTACCAAATTATTTTTTCTGTATTCACTGGAAGGATAATAAATATGTTCGGTTTTTAAAGTTGAATGTTTCCTTCTTTATCAAGGCCATAACATTCATCTTTTATAGTTGTTTTTGTTATGTATAAATACTTTTTTAAAAATCCATTTAAAAATTAAATAATGCAAAGGACAAATTTTCATCCATTAGTTTACATTTATTGAGAATTCATACAAAACAGTACAATTAATGTATTTTCATGAGTACATACATTGTCAATAGGCAAGCTCAACACAACATACTGGAAAGCATTGGATTTACCTCACGTCCAAGCTGCATCTGCCTAAGATACTTCCCATCACAGTAGCCTTTAAAAGACAGTCTTCTTTTTTTAACACGGGTAGTTTCTGCAGAGAACACTATTCTCAGGACGAAAATGCCTTTCATGCATATTAAGATAAAGTTGCATAAATGTAAGAGTTTGATAGGGTACTACAAATAGAAAAATGGATCTATTGTACATATTCTGTAGAACCCAATGTTTTACTTTATAAAAATCCTAGCACACAAAGAAAAATGTAAAATTCTACCCTCAAATTTATGAAATGTATCCCAACTGATATTTTTTTAGAAGAAAGGATTAGTGAATGATACAGCCTACCTATCAAGATCACTGAAGTGTAATTTACAAAACTCTAGATAAAGATTGCTTTTTAACTAGCAAATATCCTATACAGAACACATACCAACAGATAATCTAAAGACATTAGCTGAAATTAAGATGTTCCTCTGTTTTAAAACATTCATTACTTTCATTTAATCCCGGGATTCAATTAGAATTTAGAATTTTTCCCCCCCCTGCTATAACACACAAACTGCACAAGGAAAAACTATGAATTCGGCTCAAAGGTTCCATATTGTGAGTAGAACATTTCAATCCAACCTTATCTTTCTGAAAGAAATCGGACAAACCAAAAATAAAAGCTATAGTACAAGAAGATGCCTATAGGTCCACCGCAACAAAAATTATTAACACAGATCTTCACCTCCTACGTCAACAACTTTTTCCCCATTATATCTCCTGACTTTGACTTAAATTTCAATTTATGTTAAAAATGAACAGGAAAAAACAAGTTTTCTTTTATAATGGTGAAACAAAATTCAACCAAGATGAAGCTCTTCAGCATGTAGCTTGGAGTCATATAAAAATTAATCTGACATCAAAGTATAACCCCCCTAAAATAAAATAAAATGGCTTGAGGGAATTCTAGTACAACTACTGATTTAGTTGTAAACGCAAGACATATCTGTGCTTGACTATTTAGCAAAGTGTAAACTGATAAAATAATTTTTATAATTACCACATAACACGTTATGGAACATTTACGGTCAAGCAAATAGCACTTTAAAGAATGAGAAGCGATAAAAACAGGCAAATTATACCCTACACCATTAAGTATGGGATACATTTAAAATCGGTATTGTTTTTGCCAATTTTACCTTCTACATGGAGCCCTTCTATGGTCCATGCTCATCGGCTCACCAGGGCCATACACTCAAAGGAATCCTCTTTATTGGAAGTAACTATCTCAGGACCTGATTTTATGAGCTATGATTTGGTGCTTGCAGCATCTTCAGCACTGTGTGTGAAAATGAAGGCAGGGTTTTTGAATATTTTCCTTTCATGCACAGAAAAGCAGGACTTTCGATAAAATCAAAACATTTTATTAAGTGACAAACAAAAACTGATGGTACTGCCTTAAAATTGTCTATTTAAACTGAAAATTAAGCTACCTAGCTAAGTCATATACAAAACATTTTAAAACTAGCAAAAATATACAGCAATTCAGCTGAAATAGCAAAGTAGGAAGGAAATTGCTATAAAAAGAAAAGATCTGCCAAACTTGTTAACATATCACTGGCACAATATTTTTTTAGAACTATTTTGCAAAAGTAAAATCTTACTTCTTTTCCTTCTGCATGAAATAATCAAGCTACATTAACTTATGGTTTATGGTGTATCATCTTAGGATTGAGAGAAACATACAGTATATTCGAGTACGTAGTATTTGGGTATAACATCCACATTATAGAAGCATTTGTGAAGGCTGTTGAAGTTCTGACCAATATTTCCTGTATCTTGAAAAAATATTTTATATTCATTTGTAACAACTATTGAGGGAAAATAGTAAAAGTGACTTACTCAAAAATTATTGCAGCAATCCACTTATCTTTAAAAAAAATAAAAATACACATTTACCCAGAAATGTAAATAATTGTTTCAGAATTCTCATAGGAATGAAACCATGAATAGCAGAATACATTTGGGAAAAGATATTGGCAGATTGCTTTTGAATACACAAGCACAAAAAAATTCTCACAGGGACAACATTGATATACTGAAATATGTATTTATACACTTCCTTAGGTTGTGCTTACCTGTGCTTTTTGCAGCAGAACCTAAGGTGGAAGATCTGGGAAGGCACTGTGAAGTATAAATAATTGCACTGTTTGCAATTAATAAAGATTTTATACTTTAAATGAATCAAAATCAACAGCCTCCATTTAGTGAATGATAAAGAATCAGGTGAATGTTTGTTGTTTAGTTAATAACTACACCATTTTCCAATAAGCTACAGACTTAACATGCAAAATATTTAAGAGACTTCATAGCCTACTTCTCTATATATTTATTAACTTCTAGTAGTCTTTTCAAAATGTAAATCCTAAACTAAACTGGGATAAAAAAAATCCCTCCTGATTCTACAGTAGAACAAATGCATTTCTAATTATTTTTGCAATAATACTACTTCATTTTAGACCACATTCAGTTCTTCTCTTGCAGCCACTCTAAGTGAACACTCCAAAACAACAAAATTATTTTCTAAAGATAAGGCTAATAAAGATTTAGAAAAATAGTATATAGCTGCATCACTAAATATATGCAGACAACTGAAGACAAAAACAACTTCCTCCTGACAAGCATTTTTAAATGTTAACAATTTATAAGTTGATATCTGAAGACATCTCATTTCTGAAACCCTAATGAACAATGTTAGTTCATTGATGAATTCTTTAGCTAAGGCTAAATATCTCAAAAATACTTACCCATACATACATACATACATTTATGCATATCTAGGTATCTGATTTAAGAACCCATTGTGATTTTCTAAAATATCAGCACTGTATTTTATTCCAACATAATATTCACACAGGTATGGCATTTGCATTATGTGGAACATTTGACAAAAAGATACTGTTGCAGTTCATCATTTTGTCATTCTGATGTACTTACAGTGCAATGCTCCTTGAAGGAACAATCAAGGATGATACACAGCACAGTCCTCCTCACCCCTACAGAGCTAGTTCTATACTGGCTGGATCAAACCTGCACTTCAACAGACAATGGCAAGACAGACTGTATTGCATGTAATCTAATATATGCAAAAAAAAGCAAACAGTGGATTTTAACAGAACACCAATTTTCAATTAGAATTATTAAAAGTAAAACGTATGACAGAGACTTTTCAAACATAACTTAAAAACTAGTCTTCAACATTTAAAAACAGACCTTATCTGAAAAAACCTTTTTTTTCATTAAGCATTCCAAGACTCAAACAGCATGTTCTACAACAAATGCAAGTTTTATAACTAAAAAGCATTATCATCCTTACTACACTGAATTCTATAGCAAAATGCTGCAAACCAACCGCTTAGCACATTTTGTTTGTCTAGATAACTGACTTTAATAATGTGTCTGGAAAATATACTAAAGAATTAAATCATTCATAAAACAAATGTTAACTATAGCAGCTATATGGGTCTGGGACAGTGGTCATGAATAAAAAAGAAATTTCAACTGTTAATGCAGAAGTATGTCAAGAAATACCTTCACATACATACACTTTTTACACAAGTAGAAAGAGGAAGATATCAGAATGCTAAATAGCAACATACAATCACGAAAGAGATCCCTCTAAACCTATTCTGGGGAAATACCAACATCAAGCCTGAACTTAAAAGAGAGGGGAAAAATCTTATTTGTGTACATGTACAGAATTACTAAAAAAAAAATATCATTGAATTCTCTTGAGTACCCATATATCCAACTTACCAACACAGGAGGTTTCATATTATTTATTGCAAAGCACAAAACAAGCATTTAAAAGTGATCAAGTATACATTGAAAAAGTACATTTATATCACAAAGCATTGACCACATAATAGTTGCAAATACATTTGCTGGAATGTGTACATCTACACTAATGTACTAAAAACAAACCAATTTCCATTTCTACACAGAAATATTACCTCCTATCAGTTGTGATAGATATTTTGTACATTTCAAAAAAAAACACTATTTTTAAACCAAACAAAATTATGATCTTCATCAAGGCGTCTGTATCCATACATTTAACAAAGGTTTTTTTCCCCCACATAATGAAGCAAATACTGTATTGTCCACTTCTTATTATTGGCCCTGTGCGAAGAAATACATAAGAAATACACAAAAAGTTAAAGGAAATATTTTTTAAAAAACTGCGCTAACTCAGGAGTGAAGCCTTTAAGAAAGAAAATTTGGTTAATGCAATGGTGGTAGCTTCCCGCATGGCTTTCAAAAACCCTGAGGAGAAATTTTTAGATCACAAACACTGAATGTATGCAAAGACAAACACAGATCTCCAATTAAAAGAGCATTAATTCATTTGCAGTTATAGTTTATCAGGAAAAATGCATACTTCAGAAAGATATCTATGTGGGAGACATGCAAAAACAAACAAAATTTCCCCCCCACAAAAATCGAAAGCATCATCTCACTAAAATATTAGTTAAATAATTAAAGACAGTTATACCTGTGGTGCTGGAGGATGCTGTGGCATTCCTTGTGGACTTGTCTGGGCATAATAAGCTGCCTGCTGTCGATAGTACTCAGCCCACGCTGCACTGTAATCTGGCTGGCCTGTCGGTGGGGCCCCAGTTGGAGCTGGAACAGCTTGACCTAGAACAAATGTAGATTACACAACTCCGGTGCCATAAAAGGGACGGAAGAAGCTCAAAATAATCTCATTTCTAACGAGCATTTACCTTGCTTCTTGTAATATTCCTCCCAAGCCTTTGAATAATCCTGTGGCTGCCCTTGTTGACCTGCAAAACCCCCCACATTTTAATGTAAACACAGCTCCCATGTATACCACAATTACAGTCAAGAATACAATGGAAGAGTTCTTTGCTGTTTTGTTTTGATGTATAGTGAAAATCAGAAAGTATTAAAATCACGTATTTTAGTTTTTGTTCTAGAGTTTTTAAATAAATTTAAAATGTATTAATCTGAGTTCACTTTTTATACAGTAGTCTGTTGTACGCTATATACATATGTTTGCTCAACGTAGGTATATGACAGGCTAGCAATGCATCCAAACCGGCTTGGGTAATCCAACCTACTTTTACTAGTTTGAACATGCTTCGAAATGTATTCCACATTCTACGCAAGTGTGTTGAAAAACTATTCTCATTATATGGTTTGTAATATATGGGGAGGGGGCACCCTAGGTGAACTTGCCCTGAAATCTGTATCCAAGAGAAAGTGATCTCTTCCTCTCTATATATGAAAACATCTTTCAATATTACAAAAACCTAGCTTTATCCAATCATGCTTAATACTTAAGTTGACTTTGGCTTTTGAGGACTAGTATGTAGTAAAAGAATGCAGAATAAATCGTTCTGCAACCATAAAGCTGCTTTTCAATCAACTCATTATTGATTAATTTTATTTTAAAATATTTTAAATTGTTTTCCAACTACATTTAATATAAACAATAAAAGAAAATGGATAAAGAGAAACTGTTAAGATACATATGGGTCAGTCATTTTGTATTTAAGAAAGTAAATTGAGAGCGGGGTACAGGTTTAAAGTAATTCTAATATTTCAATTCTCATTCATATACAAAATATCAAATTGCTATGCATTTATTTGCAGAATAAATTCTGTGAAGGATATTAACATATAAGATAATGTCCAAAAGCTCATATATGTGCCTTAATTTGAATACATTATTTTGTATCTATGGCTTCAATTTCTCCATTATTCTGGTTCTCTGAACTACATACCAATAGATATCTAAAACCAATTTAGGCAACATGCTTCTATCATGAATTTTCCTACCCTACCTACTTAAATTTAGCTTGAAGTGAATTGTTTTATATGTGATGTAAATGTGTGGAATACAATGCTTCAGAACTAAGACAATTCACATTGTGAAGACAGTCACAGTGAGAAAAATGAAGGGCACAAAAAGAAAAATGGATATTAAAATGTTTTCTAATCCCATTAATTCCAATGCTGAAACTATCAAAACAAGTTACAAGCAACACAAGTTACTACTACACTATTTTATTGGGATACCCACATACAACATTAATTATAACTAGGTTATAATTAACATGTAGGAAGGGATATCACCTTATCTACCACAATCGTCTATAACAACATTGTATAATGTTGTCAAAATGCTTTGCCAACTACTAATCTCACTGGAGGAAGGATAAAAATACTAAACTTGGGAAAAAATTATTTAGAAAAATAAAAATTAAATCATGCTAACTTGAACCTTGAATTTAAGATTCAGTGTTACAAAGTTAGAAGGAATTTAGAAGATATGCAATTAAGTGCTTCAAAAAAATTAACCAGTGCCAAGTTTTAGCAAAATTCAATCCGGTAAATGGAAATGCATACAGCATTTAGCACAGAATACAGAAAATGGATCCAATTCTCATCTGGATTTACATCCTTAATTATCAAAATCAGGAGAGCAGGTTATATTTTCTTGTGCTGTGAAAGTAATTTAGACTTAAAATTTCTTGCATGTATTAAAAAGTAAATTAGATTGACAACACTTTGGCAATGAATATTTTGATTGTGAATATTAAGATGGCATACTCTTTAACATCTAATTCTGTCAAAGACCAGACTAAACCCAATTAATGAGAGAATCTTGGGTTTCAAATTAGGCTTTTCATTGATGGCACTGGATGCAAAATGCAAACACATATATGTGGCTTCCAACAAAGTAAAATTAGAATAGCACATATTCCTAGCTATAGGAACACATGTATTTCATATCTACTACTTCTACATTAAATGTATAGTTTCACAACAGAACATGAAACTATAATACCTAAATTCATGATTCAGATTCAATTTTACTGTTTAATGAAAATATAAAGAAAATGGCAAATATTTATGGATAGCGTTGATACAAATAAAAAAAATATTCTAGGATTAGCATTTTATGAATACATTTTATGAATATATGCTTTCAAGAACACTAACACCAGAATAGGGTTTACAGTATTAGAAGAGATTTGGGTTCATTGTTTTTCTTGCTAGAAGTATTTTAATTTAAAGGGCAGATATATATTTTAAATGAATGGGATTGGATCCATTTTAACTGTTTGCTCAATTATTTAATTTTGGCACAAAAATCCTGTCTTAACCATCTGATATGAGAGACAAAAAACAGTAGATCACAATGGAATCTCCATACTATCAGATCTATTCTACTGAGTTCACGGGACTCCTTATTTGCAAAGCCATTGCCCTTATGGATCCACGGAGTGTCCTTGTATGGAGTCCTTTTTACGATGCTCAAAGACATGCTCTTAATTATTTCCAAATAAAAGGGCCACATTGATAGATTTTAGATTTATTACTTTTTAAGGGATGCTAACCTCATGCTTACGTAACAGGTGGCCAAATATATTCACGCCATACAACTGCACAAAACTTTAAATTAGATATTATATTGTCCTATTGTTTTCTTTCCCAGTAACAAACTGTTGTGTTAAACTGTTTATTTTTACTACAAATGCTGGTCAAAGACTATAATAAATGTATTTTGATTTTTTTTAACCTTAACGGAACAGTAAAAATTAAAATTTTGATAAGTCTTTGCCATTTTTCTTATTTGTTCCCTGGAAAATTCTCAGGCTTGAGGCAATGGATAGATTCATTTAGTGGCTTTTAGTCTTGAGTATTGATGTTTCCACTAAAAATTGCTTTGCCAATTTTAGAAATGTGCCCAGTTTAAGTCTATCAAATAAAGCTTATTAAGCTTAATCTTTCCTACATAAATAATAATGCTCCTAGTTTTTTGTTTGTTTTTGCTATAGAAATCAAGCTACAAAAATTAGAGTGTGGAATGCAGGTTTTCCTCTGTAAAAATAAAGATGTCATAAAAGCTTTCTGCACACTCAAGTCACCCAAGGAGCAAAAATATAAAAGATGCTTACAACATAAAACTTATTTACATTAATAGTTTTGCTTTTTCAAAATAAAATTGTATATGAATCAGTAAACCTTCTGAGAAGTATAAATTTTAAAAATCAAAAGTAAATAAAACGTACCCATTTTTTTATAGTATTCTTCCCAAGCCTTGGTGTAATCTACCTGCCCTGCTGGCGCTGGATTTGGTTGATCTCCTGATTGAACAAAAAATAGAGTGAGTAAAATAAAAAACTAAAACAATTCAGTTCTAATCACTTACATTTTATTCTAATTAAGGGTAAAAACCTTAAATCAAAAGTTAACCTTTTTTCCCCTCAAAACCATTGCAAGTTCCAGTTCAGAAATGCCTTATTTGTACCTATCAAGAACTGAACTTGGCTGCAGGTATCCCATCTTTTAACCATGAAGACATTTCCTTAACTGGGGAGATCAATCAGGCCTTCTCAATGATTCAGCTGTTCCAGTTATATTTAATTGGAACCAGTCAATGTGCACAAATCAATCTGTCTCCATGACTATCCCGTGTCCCTTAGGGTCTGCACCCAAAAGATCCTTGTGATGCCAACTTAAGTTGTTTATAGCTTCTTACAGGAAAGAGGTGAAGGCTCTGGTGGACTGGTGCAATAAAAGTAACCTGGTTCTAAATGTTAATAAAACAAAGGAGATCATTGTAGATTTTAGAAAGAGCCGGCATAGTCATACTCCATTCAGTATCCAGATGTAGAGGTGGTCAAATTAAGTATCTAATATCTAACAATCTGAATTGGTCTGCAATTCCTGCGTTGGATGAGGAGAGCACATCTTTCTGTCCTGATCACTTTTTAGAGTCACAATTGAGAATGTTTTAACAAACTGTTATCACTGGTTTGGTGGCAGCAATGCCTTAGATAAAGTCCATACAGAGAGTGGTAAGGACAGCCGAGATTATAGGAAGCTCTCTCCCTGGCATTCAGGATACTGCTAATAAGCGCAATGTGCTTAGAGCTCAAAGCATTGTTAGAGACCTGTTTCTGTTGCTCCCCTCTGGGAGGAGGTTTCGAAGTATTTGCAGCAGGACTACCAGATTCTGTAACAGCTTTGTTCCTTATGCCATCCGTCTGGTAAACTCGCAAGATTCGTTTTTCTTGCCATGTACATATTTACATCCGAACTAGATTGTGTTGTTTCTCTGCATCATAGAATATATGTGGATATGTGGGTATATGCAAAAAAAAATTTTTTGGGTCATATTTATGTAGCATACATTGGAGGTGGTGACCCTTTGAGAGCTCTATGCAACAAAATTTAATTTTAATGTATGCCGTATAATGTACATTTTAAGTATCAATATAGTTATTCTATTCTATTCTACTCTACTCTTGTGCTGTTGCATATGTCCACATTGTTATTTTCCAGAAAACCCTATAAACAATAATTATACCAAATAGAATATTTGGAAGAATATAAAATTCAAGAATATTATTTTTTCTTTAATTCATGTGTAATCATTTGACTGGAAACATAATATAAAAACTTTAAGTCATCATATTGACCTGAATTAATTTTTGATTCAAATTCAGTTTTTGTATTTTCACCTAGTGGTGTACAATCAGAGTATGTTCTGCTGGACTATTTTTTACAATTCCTGCTGATTATTATCATCTCTCTTTTATATACTTTCAAATTAAAACTGAAATCCTACATTTCTTTATGAAACAAAGCTTGGAGGGTATTAAGTTATAATAATAATAAAGTTGGAAGGGACATTGGAGGTCATCGAGTCCAACCCCCTGCTCAGGCAGGAAACCCTATACCATTGCGGACAAATGGCTGTCCAATCTCTTCTTAAAAACTTCCAGTGTTGGAGCATTTACTGCTTCTGGAGGCAGGCTGTTCCACTGATTAATTGTTCTCACTGTCAGGAAGTTTCTCCTTAGTTCTAGGTTGCTTCACTCCTTGATCAGTTTCCATCCGTTGCTTCTTGTCCTGCCTTCAGGTGCCTTGGAGAATAGCGTGACCCCTCTTCTTTGTGGCAGCCTGAGATATTGGAGCACTGCTATCGTGTCCCCCCTCATCCTTTTCTTCGTTAAACTAGACATACCCTTGCAAAGCATAAACTGAAAGCCAAGATACTGTATACAAACTCCAGACTGCAGTAGTCTAGTATTGCTTGGAGCTCATTCCCATTACCAAAACATCTTGGCATATTGTACGAATACAGATTTTTTTTCTGAATAACTTTAGAAAAAAAATAATTTTTGAATTCTGAAAACTTTTTATGAAAAGGATGATATACTGGAGTTGTATTTAATTGGCTCATCAACATTAATTGCTTGGGATATAAGAAAACTAGTAAGAAAGAGATATGGAGATTCCTGGAAAGATTAGGAATTGCCCAGAAATCCCAGCCCAACTTTGGTTAAAATTCTCATCAATCTACTGCCTTTTCCTAAATTAGCTGTCCCAAACATTTTTAGATTTGACTAACTGATTTTAATACTGAAACCAACTTACATACAAAGCTTCAAATATTTGATGAAATTTTAATAAAACAACTCTTTCAAAATATTCTACGGCTTGAATAAGAGACTTCAACTTTTAAAAAAGCTGTTTTGGTATATTTGTTATATTGATACAAGCATGGTACCTTGCCCGTTAGTCTGAGTGGCAGGTGGTGCACTAGGTGGAGCTGCAGGTGGCGGCTGTGCTTGCTGTTGATAGTAGTGGGCATAATAGGCTGCCCATGCTGCTGAATTAGGGTCTGCTGGCTTACCTGAAAATTACGCATGACATTCAGTTCAACATCTCAAGAGATTACCAAGTTCAGCTGCCATTTACATTCATTCTTATGAAAGATAGATCTATAAACTCCCCCAAAGTAAAATAGTTAATCTATTCACAATGAACATTGTTTATGATAACATGTAAATAATGAAACCAACCACTTCCAGTTTTTGTGTAAATTGTTCTATACCTATCTATCTACCTACCTAACTACCAACCAACCAACCATTAAAAGTAAGCATTACAAAGTGGGTTATGTTCTTAGGATTGCTCTTGGCCAAAGCTGCATTATTTTGGTGTGTTTGATGTGAATGTCACTTTGGAACAGAGGTGTTTAAAATTTGGACTGTATCTTATGCAAGCCTGAGGAATTGTAATAAATCCTGTGGTATCTTCTTTTGGATTAAACACATTTATTACAAAGCAGTTCCACTAGTTGTATTATCAAGTCATATTTTTTAAAATCAAAAGCATTAGTTCTAAATCTAACTCCGTATTTAATTAGGGTGAATTTTGGCTATCTGAAATATTCGATGTACAGGTAATTGATTTATTACTATTTGTATAATGACAGTCCAGAAATATCGGCCTTGGAAAGGGTACTTTACGGCCCATAAAGAACTTCTGGCAGTTGTACCACCACTCCTGTGGTCACATGATTGTGAACTGGGTGCTTGGTAACCTGTTCACATTTTAGACCAGCTGTAAAGAGCCCTGCAATTGTGAATTTGTCATTTGCAATCTTCTCTGCCAGATTTCAACTCTCTTCCTGCACCCCATTGAAGGAGTTCTGTTCCATGTATAGAGGGGAGTTGAAATAGTTTGGTAGGCAGCTCTTTTAGCCAATTCCAAGAAATAAGAGGGAACCAAAATCCAAGCACAAAATCCAAGCAAAGTGGAGGGGCAGCACAGTCAAAATAAGGAGTATCGAGTGTCTCAGGCAGGTGGGGGAGGCCCAGGGAGGTTTGGTGCAGGCCATTGTGGCCCTCTGTTCAGGAGAGGTCTCTCTGCCCCCCCCCCCAGGTATTCCATGATCCTTAACTGGCAGTGCTGGGATTGCGGTAGTTGAGAGAGGCAGTCATATGTATTTTGCTTAATGACCACTTTATCCAACAACTGAGATTCCAATCCCAGTTCTGGCTGTTAGTCAAGGATTATATAAAAACATAATTTACAGACGCTGGGTTTTCACAACTATCTGTGCTTAAATGCACCTTAATGTTTTCGGAGAACCCTATTCACAAGTAATTTTAGCATTTCAGTTTTAATTTGCAATTAGACTGGCAAAATGAAATGAATATGGCTTAATTAATGATTTAGTTTCATCACATTTTCTTTAGTAAAATATGTGATTAATGTGCATCTCATTGCAAACCAGCACCATTTATAGATTTGCTTATACTTACCAGGATCTGGGGGATTTGGTGGTTGCCAATGGGGATATGCATTACCCCATCCTTGTGGGGCATATGGTGCTGGAGGTCCACTAAAATGTAAATGTAATATATAATTAGATCAAGTAATAAAATAATTTATAATAGCTATTTTTATTATTGGTGACTTGGAATCTGCTGCAAAAGCTAGACTGCAATCTACTAAGAATGTTCTGATTACCTCCATATGGAAGAGAACTGGCCTAAAAAGGTCTACAAGAATCCTGTCATATGTACTCTTCAGAACTAATGATTTATAGCACACCTAATATGAATTAAGTGGTTTATAATATATAGTTTAATTCAGAATAAATATTCAGTTAAATGGTACCCTTTCTTTTTTAGAGAAATCTCTAAAGCGAATGCGTCTAAGATTTTGGTTATAGAACAAACACATTCAAAAACTGCATGGAATCTTCAGATGAAATCCAGATCCAAATCCAACAAGATCTTGCTCTGCAAACATATCTACAAGTGTACAATACTTACTGAGGTGCGGGACCAGGAGGGCCAGGGGTATAAGGAGCTGGATTATAAGGTCCCATTGGAGCCCCAGGAGGTGGCCCAGGGGGTCCATGTGGCCCAGGAACAACACCATGAGGTCCATGAGGCACCGGGGGCCCCAAAGGATTTACTGGACCCTGTTAAGATAAGTTAAAATAGTGAAGCTATTCTATGTCAATACCAAGGATAAGATTATGCTGTAGTTTAAGAACACTGGACTTAAGCTATTACTAAAACTGGACGAAGGGTTCTCTTTCCTCAAGCTAATAAACCACTGAAGCTGCACATTTTTAATATGCAGCCTGTTTTATAGTTTACAGTTCCTAAAAATACTGCGTGGCTTGATAAGGAAAACTTTGCTTGTGGAAAGTCGGTAGAAAAGGTCACAAATTACAGTCATGTATATGTGGAATGCTGCAACCATCTTAAGTGCAAGCCACTCGACAAGCACATTGGGACAGCCAGAATTTCAACGACTAGTCTGAACTATCATTCATTCAGTGTCTTAACTTTAGTTGCTGAATGAAAGGTCGTAACCTGAACTCTACCTCTAACATTAACTGTTAACTCCTTTAACTTGCAATCTCTCAAATCAGAACAGATGAGGGCAGAGAAGTTAAGAGCTCAAAGGGAAGTTTACTCAAATTATAGATAGTCCTTGGTTAATGACCGCTAGTTCAAAGTTATGACCATGTTGAATGAGCAGTAGTTATGACCAGTCCTTCGATCGCCCAGACTCTTGCATAAATTCCCACACAGCAACCTCAAGCCCTGTTGCTCTTGCATCATGTCATCCCAAGCACCCATGTACTTCCTTGCTCCCTTTCCCAGCTGGGAATAGTAGCCACTTACTGTTTACAAGCTGTCTGGGACTTGCAATTTCCTGCAAGCTTCCCTGAATTTTGGTTGTTGGAAGCCAGTAGGAAATTGTGTGGACATGCTCACTTAACATCCCACAATCCTTGCTTAACAATATCAGGGAATGCTAGGATTGCCATCATTAAGCATGTGAACACATTACGTCACACTTTGTCTCACCTATTGATGGAAATTCCCAATCCCTATTACCACTGTAACTTGAGGACAATTTATAGACATTTTACAAAATGCAGACTTTCCATAATTCTTAATTTTCTATAATTCATATTACCTACTTATGGGTTTTTCATAAATATGTTAAATTCTCATCATTCAGTAAACTCTGCAAAACAATCCTCCATTTAAATTTCTCATTACTCTTAAGCAGAGCTCCCCAACCTTTCTGACTTGGCTGCCTGGAAGGAAAGGAAGCAGTAGGGAACTGTACGCGTGCAGCCCGCATGCACAAATGTGTGTGCACATGACAGTGCTAGCCCATGCATGCATGTGCAACCAGGCCGTGCACATGTGTGATGTGCGCACTGGTGCTCACGTGCAAGCAGGCTGCTGGAGCCCTGCACATGTGCTAACAGGCCAACGCCCAGTGACACTGGCAGTGGTGCTAGCATCCCCACGCAAATGGGGCCACTAGTGCCCATGCGGTGGTGCTACCGTGAGTGGGAGGGCTCGCCAGCTATTCCCAGGGCCCAGTGGCCACGGCCTGGTACAGGCCACAGACCATAGGTTGAAGACCCTTGCTCTTAAGAACCGATTTGCCAACTATAATTTTAAATGGACTGTTCAAAGGTACCAATAAGCAGTATCATAAATTGTATTCTGAACAAAGGCAAAATTTAAAATGCTAATCCGATTCTGTACTTAACCAGGTGTTTGTATAACAAAAACATTAACAATTGTTTTCCAGAACTCACTCCAATCTTTTCTTCTATAAGCTGCCGAGCATAATCAATCTGTTGTGGTGTCCCTCGAATAGTAAATAATTTCATGTTGGGATCTGCATTTGGTGGAGGATTTCTCTGAAGTTCTATTCTTGCACCAGACTGTTGACTAATGCTCTTGATAGTTTCACCACCTGAATTTACAAAGAAATGGTATTATACTGTAATGTATATAACTTAATAATCTTAATTAGAAAGAACAACAACAAAAATAATCTTTGTTGCTCCTGAATTGAGAATAGAACTATCTTGGTGACATTATGTTACTACTGATAGAGTTATGTATAGTTTTAAATTAGTATTTAAAACATTTTCTGCATGACTTTTAACATTTTTTTTGTTTGACACTAAGGAAAGTTGTAATTAGTTCATTTTACTTCTTAGAGATCAGAAACATGTAATTTTGTGTCGTCATCTATACAGTAGTCTTCAACTGCACAACTGTTCCAGTTTCAATTCATAGTTGAGGTTCTGGAAAACCCTGAATAGTTGTTAATTGCTTTAAAAAGGTATCAGAGAAGCCCAGAGATACATTTGCGACATATGTAACTCAACATAGAACAATATGTTACTGAGAGTCCTCACTTTAGGAGGTTTTAATGCTGAACCCAAAAAAGTTCCACTTTCGTCATTTGTATGAGGCATTCAATAAACTAGTATCGTGAGTATACAAAGCGGGAATGAAAGAAAAATACATGAAATATATTTTCAAATATCGCTTCAACTGAAATAATCATGAGGTTTTTATTTGTGAATGTATTAACCAAAGATTACAGAGCTGATTCATTCATTTTGTTGACCTCTGGACAGCTGATGTGGTTCATGTCTTATCCAAAGGGTTAAACTAAATGGGAACTTTTATAAAAATTGAAAAGAATTAGAATGTTCAAATGTAATTTCAGAAACAGCAGTGGATAGTGAAAAAAGCAGCTTAAACTGCTTTCTAAGAAATGTTTAGGGAAATAAATTAACTCCAATCAGTATTTCACCTAGTTAGAAATCACTGAAGAAAAGCCAAGGAACAATAGGTGTGAGGTCTAGTTTCAATTTCTTACTGGAGATGTAAGACTTTATGTATGGTCCAATCTTTTCCTATGATGGAGGTATCACAAATCCTATTGTTTTGATTTGTAGGATAGAAGGATACTTATTTGTAATGAGGAGTCTATTTTCAGAAGTAATCACTTTCAGTGTAAGGCGCCTAAAGACAAGTAACACTTTGTTGCTATTATGTTTTCTGGACAAAAGCTCTGCAGCCAGATTTTATTATCAGGTAAATACTTCAACAAGGACCAGGATGTGAGTTACTCAATGATAAATGCCATCTCCTGCCTCAAGCAGGAAAATAGCTTATTTATTGCTCCACCTCATATAGCAAGTCAGGCTTTTTACCTTTCCCAATGATTAATCCAGTTTTTCCAGTGGGAACAATAAAATTGAATTCTTGGAGTCCACCAGGTGGTCCCATATTCCAATTCCCCTGACCTCTTCCTCTACCACGACCACCAGGCCCTGGCCCTCCAGGATTGCCAGCCTAAATTATGAAAAGAATTGTAATTAGCAATACTGAAAAAATATTGTGTTCTGCAGAAGCATTATTTCTATTTTGCCTTTGTAGCAAATACAATTGCCTTGAAACAGTAAGAGAGGGACAGATAAGACTTTTGTAAAAGTAACAGTATATCATTTTCTTCACATAACCAACCAAACGTATTTCATTTCAACCAGGAAAATACTTTTCCAAACAAAGCAATAACAATCTTGATTTCTCTTCTTCCTAGTACACTAGCTTACTATATGGATCAGAACTAACCTTATAGTAATATAGGTTCAAGCCTTCACTTGACTATGAATCTCACTTGGTAATTCTGAATGTTCATTTATTCTTAGCTCAATCTATTGTGGGAGGCTTATGCTATGAAAATCAAGTTCAATTCACCAGGCTGAATTCCCAGAGTAAATGTGGGATACAAATGAAATAAATCATTCCAAGCCACTATCGCTTGTAAGATTTTTACTCTACCTTCCAAGAGCGAGGGGGATGGAGAGATTAAGTGAAAATACCAATGCCTTGCATGAATTGGCAATGCCACATGATTTCAGTCATAAAATTAAAAAAATTCAAGATCAAATCAGTTTCGTTTTTGATTTCAGTCCAAAAATGAGCCACTGGTGGCGCAGTGGTTAAAATGCAGTACTGCAGGCTAACTCACTGCTCACTCCAGGACTTTGATCCTGAATGGCTCAAGGTTGACTCAGCCTTCCATCCTTTTGAGGTGGGTAAAATGAGGACCCAGATTGTGGGGGGGGGGGGGGGGATATGTTAACTCTGTAAACTGCTTTGAGGGCTGCAAAGCACTATGAAGCAGTATATAAGTCTAAGTGCTATTGCTAAAATTATTTTGGAATGCCACAAATAATTGTGGTTCCTGAAGATATAGCACACTGACTCCTAATGTAAGGTTCATGATACAGCACACAATTTTAGCATCACTTTCAACTGAAAAGTATGTCTACCAATCTCCAAGTAGCTTTATGTCTATAGAAATTTTCAATCATCTAGGTCGTGATTGTCCCAAAGATGCTTTTTCAAGAGGCAACAGGACTTTCGAGACATTTTGCTTCTCATCCAAGAACCGATGAAGCTTCTTGTATGAGAAGTGAAATGTCTTCAAGGAAAAGCAAAGTAAGTCCAGTTGCCTCTTGAAAAAGCACCTTTGGAACATCTTTCTTCTTTAAGAAATTGGCTTCACTTCAAAACACTTAAAATAGTTTATAATCAGTACTATGCTGACCAAAGCATTACTGCTGAATAAAACTCACTACTAGAAGCACACAACCAATGAAATACAAAATTATAAGCTGCAGGCATCTCAATTAGTTTTAACAGAAAAATGTCCATGCATATGTCTTTCTAATAAAGGTTATGAAAAAACAGAGATCAATATTTTATAATAATTAAGATTGCCTAAACTATTAACCAACCTGAACACTTCGAAGAAGATCTGTAATAATTTCAGCTGCATGTTGACATCTGTCTGGTGGTCCTGTGATCTGTGCTATTCTATCAGGTGTTGTTCCATCATCTACAAGAGCAATAAGCATTTTACAAGTATTTAAGTATTATAGATAAAAACATGCAATCTGTGTATTTTCCCATGGAGGAACTCTACCTGGTTTAAACTGAATCCTTACACCAGCATCATTCTGTATCTTTTTTATCATTTCGCCATTTCTTCCAATTACAATACCAACTGCAAACCGTGGTATTGGTACCTTAAGAAACACAATATATTTTAACAAATGTTAAATAAGAATTTTAAAGCAGATCAATGTAATATGTAACTTTAGGAAAAACACCATTACATCCATTATATACTTTAACTCAACAGTAATCAATTGGGCAAGAATACCCGAAAGAGAAATTAGATGGTCTGAAGTATTTTTAAGCATTTTAAAGCCAATTTTACGATTAGTATTTAACAGGGAGTAAAGCATTATAATCAAGATAGTTTAAATTAGTGAAAGGAATTGGAAATTTATGTTTGTTCATAGATAAGGATGAACACAAGCCTAAAGTACAATTTGCCTAAAATATTCATCATACTCACATCTAATCCTTCATTGCCTCCTATTCTTGACCCATATTCATTTCGTACCTCTCTGAAGCCACCCTGATCACGAATTAGGTCTAAAACCATTTCCTTTGCTTGCTGAAAGAAAAATGAGTACACATAAGATGCAATGATCTTACAATCATACAATTGTATTTTGAAGAGATACAATTTAACATTTAAAATCTGTTCTTACTTGGACTTTGTAAGGATCTCCTGTGATCCTAAGAGGCTTATCTGCTCCAGTGTTCTGTGGTCCATCCTGAATCATCACCATTTTAACACCTGCACGCTCCTATTTAATAAAATTAATGCATTCAGATCATAGAAATATTAAATGTTCACACATAATGTTAGAAAATAAAATGTTAGCTTACTTGAAGCTGTTTTATAGTTTCTCCACCCTTTCCAATAACTAATCCAGCTTTGCTAGCTGGAATCATGATTTCCTGAACAGCATTTCCTGGGCCATCACCATGATGGAATCCTGGTGTAGGTCTTCCCTTTTCAACAATCTGGTCGAGCAATCTCTTTGCAGATCTTGCAAAAAATTAAAAGTATTTGCAATTTAAAAAATGTATGAAAAATAACATAATTAGCAAGAGATAGAATATTTAGAGTGATTGCTAACTAAAAATCATTCTATTTTATAAACTTTGAAATGTGTTATTTGCAGCAATATTAAATGGGAAAAGTAGACAAAATGAGAATGCATGTGATTTCTTCGTACTATCAACAGCCACACTGAACCAATAGTACACTTCACCTGCTGTATGCCAGACTTGAGAAAACAATTATAATTGAATTCTAGCCAAAACTATTTATGTTACTTGGGTGATCATGAATGTATAAGTGTTGCTAAAAGACCATAGCACAAATCATTGTGAATGCACGCTTCAAAACTGAACATGTTGTATACTTATTGCACTTTCCCTTAAAGTAACACATTATAAAACGGGTCACCACATGATTGCACCCAATTTCATAACCATTATTGCCTGGGTGTTAACCAAATTCACTGTTTGCTATGGGACGTATTTTTTAGGAATTGGAAGTAAATGCTAGTTTCTGGAAAAATCATTGTAAATTGCTGTCATCTGACTGTGGATGGTTCATATGTGGTCTGGTTGCTGAGTTCCCAAAATGTGGCCACATCAGAACTGCAAACATTAGAATTTCAAATCTGGGTTATCTTTCTTTTGTGATCTGTTATAATTTCAAATGGTTGTTAAGAAATTGGTTCTAAGTTGAGGACTATGAGTAATTGGCCTTAGTAGAGCTACTAAATCTTCCAAACAATCTGGAAGAATAGTATTTTCCAGTGACTCAACTGAAAAATCAGAAACTTTTGCACTGCACATTGTTCATATTTCAGAGTGAGCTATATATATTTTGTGTGCAACAGCATACAGCCTGGGACACTTTTATTAGGCAAAGTTAGAACACTGCACATATTTGGAAAGAAAACTATTAACAAAAAATATTTCAACACAAACAGCATTTGTGAAGAAACTTACTGTACTGACTCAGGTGTCCCAGTCAACATGCAGGATCTTTCAGGAAGCCCACCACTATCTACAAATGTAAATAGCATAGAAAAAACACTAGTAAGCAGATATCAGTAATTTAATTTTAAGAGTTTAGCAACAGATCTCTCAACTAATTCATAACTGTTTCAATTTCACTGACATAAACTGACAATTAAATCATCAAAGTAATTTGTGTGCATGCAACATTAAATTATGTTCCAACTATAACCTAGTAAAATAGAGAATATGAAATAATTACCAGGTGCAATCTGTATTTTACATCCAGATTCTTGCTGTATGCGAGATATCTGTTCTCCCCCTCTGCCAATTACTTGAGAAATAGACAAACAAATAAATTAATGCATTAATACCATACACTCCAACAGCTTTAAATATATTGTAGCAAATATCTATACTCACTAAATCCAACCATTCCATCTGGAACTTTGTATTCTTCTGTCATTACAGGCCTGGAGAAAGAAAAACACCACAAACTAGTATTTGTACCTAGATTGAAGTTAAGTTCTCTCTTCAAATAAAGAGGCACATGATATTTATATATTTGCTAATTTTATTTCTACTCAAATAATGTTCTTTGGTTTCCATATTTGTTTAAATCACAAAATAATATTGCAATTTATATGCATAAAATAAAATAAAATGCGAGGAAATTTCAGCAAAACTATTTCATAACATTTTGAACTTTAAGTTTTCTTTTTTAAATGAACACACTTAATTCTAAGTTATATATGGCAATGTTTTTTGTTCTTTGACTTATTAGTATTGGTTAAAAGAAAATACCCCACAATTACAATTAAAAGATTTCAGGAAACATAGGGGAATCTAATGCAGCCCACCCTACTTTTTCATTTCATTTACTTTTTTGGTATACATACCATACATATTTAACAAGTGTTGCAACAAAGAGAAAATATTTTGCTTGCATCGTGCTGAATAAGCTTATTTTCAAAAAAAGTGTTAGAAACAACCCAACTTGTACAATATGAACAATCAAACTAATGGAGAAAACTATATCTATCTTGATGAGCGCAATGGAAATGTGTGTGAAAAGAAATGCAATTCTTTAACTTTCACTGAAGTAGCATAGTAAAAAACAAGCATTTTCAGCTACATAGCTGTTTAACATGTGACTTAAAATCTAAATTCCCCAGCCAGTTGAAGCTATAATTGTTTCAATTACTGATTGAATTAATATAAATTACTTTCAACCCAACAGTTTTTTGGTGTGCTCACAAGGGACAAAATCATTCCCAAAGCGGATTCCTGAGACTGATAACCGATATAAATTTCTAAAACAACTCAATAAAAATTATTACTGTCTATAAGGATCAAATTAAAGAGAAATAAAATCTTACCTCTGTTGCTGATGCATGGGAGGTAACTGATTTCCAAAAGCTAAAATGAAATATTACATACTTTGACAATTTCACCAAATAATCTACAATAATGGCAAACAATACACAATGGCAAAAACATACAGGACTAGCTTCACTTCAATATATTTGCATTTGACTAACATTACACGTTTTGCCAAATCATCATTAATGCATAAATACATCACTGGATGTGAAATAGCTCAGATTGGTATTTAAAAAAAGCACAGGGGAAGTATTTGGCTTGGCCAATTCCACCTAATACGTTTAGTTATTTCCTTCTCTTTAGTTTATTTCTAGATGAACTTGCTATGATTTGCAAATCCTGGCAAGCATAAATAATTTATTATTTGGCAAGTAAATGGAAATAAAAATGTGAAAGGGAGGAAGAAAACACATAACACCAAAGCACAGTCTCCTTTAAATCAAGTTTGATATCCAGCATCTAGAAGTTGTTTTCAACTAGTTTCTTTCAGGATGTGTTTATAAGTGAGTCTACAATTTGATAGCATCTATTTAAGTATGAAAAAGGGCCTGATCCTATTTAGTTCCAAAGCTAAACAAGATGTGTTAGAGGCTGGTGTGGGCTAAGGCTTTTTTGCTTAACCCCCCCCATTTCTTTCTTTTTACTTTACATGTTTTCTTGCATTATATACTACTTTAATAAGCTTTCACTCCCCTAAACACTCAGTGTATACCTGAATACAAAGCAGAAAGAACCACATAAACCAAAGCCCTATTTGTCATACATGTGGTTTTCAAGCAGAAATGGCTGTTGCATTTAGCTGAATACATTAAGGGGTTTTATTCATATACAATTCAATTAATAAAAAGGAAAAAGTTCTGGGTTTTTAAGAAAATATTGTTGGTTAGCTTTCAAGGTTAACTGAAACTATTCTGTTTCATTTTTAACTATAAAACCAACTTTTATAGGGAGAATGCTAAACAATATTTCATATATGAAGAGCTAACAAAGATGTTATTCAACTAAATCTAGTAACACTGTACTTTAATATGCTTCAGTGTAATTGTAACTGCTGAGCAGGTTTAACAAAAACAGCCACTGTCTTAATTTTTTTTCAGACTGCAAATCTTAATCTAACTACCTAGTCAGTAGACCTTACTTCTGGATAGAAGGGATGAAAATACTGGAAGATTTTAAAGTCTAAATTCTAAATTTTCATTTCTACCTTCATCAAACTGAGAAAACTGAATATACAAATGAGATAAAATAAGTTTATCAATGCTGAAATAAAATCAAAAGAATTCTAGCAAAGTATTGATTTACTGATGGAACAGTTACTGATGGAACAGTATGATTCAACATGGTAAGAGGAATATTTCTACAGCACAGTGTACTACCAAAATATGGCTTGGAATCAATAAATCAATAATAAAAAAGAAATGAACACCACACAAATACCTCAAAGGACTTATACGAGAGAAAGACTTATACGAGAGAAAGAGCCTATATTGCTAAACTTTGTACTTCTAATCTCACTATATATATATATATATATATATAAAACGCCAAAGTATTTCTAACAGTCTACTACAAGGTTCCACTTCTATTTAATTGGCTTAAAAATTCAAGCAAATGTTTCATTACCTTTTGTAACTATTTAAAACATTTTTAGCTGTAGAATACCTTGTCTTCTATTTGGAAAGGAAGCTTCTTTTATATCAGAACCTTGAAAGGTCATCTCTACATCTAAGCAACCAACTATAAATAAAAAAGTCATGTTCTATATATGTTTATTAGGTTTTGACTTAGAGTGGAATGAACTAAATCACTATTACAAATCTAGCTTTATGTTTTCAACCGATGAGACTCTAGCCACTGTCTTTTAATTAAAACTCTGTTAAAATATAGTTTATTCTGGACACCTAAATACATAGTTCTCAGGAATTAAGATTGACTCAAAGACCCCTGCACTCACCACAAACTAAAATTATGAACAGCCACTCGGAAAGTTGCATCTATAGTTCCCCCACCAAACTCCACAATAAGACCATGCAAACTTAGGGAATGGCAAAAGCGAGTGACCCATGCTGAATTTAAAACATTTTATTTTCTTTGGATCCCAAACAGCTGCAAATACCTACTCCTGCCAGAATATAACTTTCAAAGTGGAACTGTGTTAAAAAAATATTTAAACTACTGAATTATGCAGTGCCCTTTTGAATCTATTTTCTCCTATAGGTGAAATCTTGCGTACCATTATTAGAACATATATAATCCAAGTAGATTAATAAACACTCAGATGTCAGTTGAAGGTTTAAAATTAACCCGTTATTTGGAAAAATGATAAATAACTTTTTATTACTCCTTTTCACTAACACAAAACCAATTTTTTTATCAAACATCATCAATTACTTGTTATTCATTAAGGTTATTTTCCTATTTATGTGTCTTATTACTAGCAAAAATCAGCTATCTACAGTACAGGACAATCACTCTATGTAGCTAATGAAGTATAGCTGATGAAAGTTTATGCCTTTTAATAAAAATTCTTAGTTGGAAAAAGTGATATAGGTAGCACTTGACTTACAATAATTCATTTAATGCCCATTTAAAGTTACAAAAGGACTTAGGACCACTTCTCACACTTATGACCATTGCAGCATACCCAATCACATGATCAAACTTGGGTGCTTGGCAACCGGCCTGTATTTACAATGGTGGGCAATGTCCCAGGGTGCTGGAATTGTCATTTGCAACCTTCCTAGGGAGCTTCTTGATAAGCAAATCAATGGAAGAAGCCAAATTTGCTTAACAACCACATTATTCACTTAACTACTATAATGAATCACTTCACAATGGCAAAAAAGGCCATAAAATGGAGCATGTTGACTTGTTGAGCAACAGAAATGTTGGGCTCAATTGTGGTAGTAAATTGAGGATTACCTGTACCAGATTCCTGATTTTTTGCCATCAGAAACTAACAGGAGCACTGCTCCTATTCCTGCTGATAACCACCTAAAATTCTGTACATAGCAAGATAATATAAAATTGCAAATGTTTGCTCTTGGGGGATGGAGAAGAGTCAGAATGGATCAATATACAAACTTAAACAGCAGCACTAATTTCTGTACAGCATATATTAGCATGGTAACTTGTTACAGCAAATCATAAATACTTACAATCATTGTTTTGGGGAGCAACTTTCTTAGGTTCTGGTTGATCTGCAAAATTAAAAATTTTTTAAATGTTTTGGGTCATAAATATAGATAACTTAAATAAATGGCTGTTCCAGAACTTCAGAACGCAACTTGTCCAGTGCATTTTAGCATGTTTTTGAATTTTCAGGGGATAGATCATCTAAACAAAGAAAAATCTTATATGTTTAACATTTGGTTAGTGTAATTGGGGAAAAACGCAAAGTACTTTCATTTATCATATATCATGTTCAGTAAAAACACACAGGTTTAAAAACGGTATCATGGATATCCAGGCACTAAAATGTAACAAACATTTAACTGTATTATTAGTAATTTGACACTAAAGCTAATGATGCTTCTGTAACAAAAACTGAAACAACCACCATTGTGAGAAATAATCATTCTACAATTAAGTCTGACAACAACCACAATATTAAACAGAAAATCAAAGTTTAAAATTTAACCAACACATAGCAATACAATCTCAAACTGGGGACTGTCATTCAAGCTTCCTTTTCAAATACTGAAAATTTCACAGCATAAGACTTCAAACAAGAGATTCAAAACCACTACCAAAGCTACTATCCAAATTCGTTTAGTATGAGTGAAAGTCGCAGATAACCAAAATCTGATAAAAATTACTTTAAATGTTTCCTTCCCACCCCATATTAAGGAATACATGAACCACCATGATTAAGTGCAGTAAAAGTCAGACACATATTCCAAGAAATGTGTGTGTCATCCATTGCAAAAGATTCACTAGTTCATTTCACGTTTACATACTAAACACAGGTAATAAATAAAAATTCCTGCCTTTAAAAGGAGAGGGCATTCCCTCCCAGTGTGTTGTACTGCTCGGACTTGTCCAAGAGCCATCTACACATAAAATAAAAAGAATACATTACATACATCATTTGAAGCATCATTAGCTCAATCTTGAATATTAAAAGCCTCACCATTAATAAAAGGCACTTCATTAAAGTACACAAGTACTCCTTGTCAAGAGCCTTGGAAATTTTCTGCAAACAAAATTATATTCCTTCAAAACCTACATCTCTTCCATGATCAGAAATCTGTCTTCATGAATTTAAAAAATACTACACACTTTTAAAAGATAAACACGGTAAACTCGTTTAAGCCCATGAGCCTAAAAATTAAACTTGCTATATATTTCATTAATACATTGTAGAAGGAAAAAAAGTCACATCATCATCTTATCTGGGTTCAAACAAATTAGAAGACATATTCTCCAAAATCTAGCTGTAAATTTATAATTTTGGTAAAATTAAGTTTCATTTTAAAATGTTGCACCTGCACAATGCAAAGTTTGAATGAGAAATTCAAGAATATTCAGATTGACTATAGAATTTGTTAATGTTTTAATACAAAGATGAATTTTCAAAGAATATTTACCTACCTTCCCAGATTCTTAAAATGTAAACATCGTTGCTTTCTACTTTTACCAGTACCTTAGCTAGCTTTTATAAGTCATATCTAAAGATTATGTATATGCTTAAGATGGACTATTTCGTCTTTTAAGCAGAAACTGCACAAACTCTCACACACACTCTTCAATCAGTTTACAATTTTGAGAAAATATATATTAGCATCTTACGGCATACCTCCATCTTCAAGAGGTCTTTTTTGTCCCCCATAACTGTAATCATTTGAATTCACAGATGTCCCTGATTCATTTCCAATTTTTGCTGCAATCTGGAAAAAAAGATACACATTTACTTTTACCAACAGAATTACATCATACTGAATATAGCACAAATAAAACACAATGTATTTCCCCTCCAAAAGAGACACCAGGTCTTATTTTCAGAGAATCTTTTCCACTCATCTCATGGTGGCAGCACTAACAGCCCCGCCCAGCCTGCCCACTTCTTTTCAACAGCTTCGCCCAGCCTGCCCACTTCTTCTGCGCCTAAGGAGCAGCTTCATTCTGCAGTTGAGAATGGAGCTCCCGCCTGCATTTCTCAGTCAGAGGCCTTGAAAGGCCTCTGACTGCAAAATGCAGGCAGGAGCTCCATTCTCAGCTGCAGAATGAAGCTTCTCCTTCAGCTGGTGAGGCAAATGTCGATCCATGGTAGGCCTGGCTGCAATGGTAAGCTCCAACCCCCCACCCCACCTGATTTTTAGGTATGCACTTTGTCCCAAAACTAGGGCTTATTTTCGGGGTAGGTCTTACTTTTGGGGAAACACGGTACTTAGCATCCATACAAGAAACATTCCTTTATTATGAAATCATTACTGATAAGTTTTATACAGGCTCCACTGATAATTAATTATATAACACAAATATTCTATATTTGTTGCAGTCATTAATGAATATTTATGAAACTGCTTAACATACTAGTTGCTACTAGCTAACTATGGTCTGTTTTGTTTAAACTATTAAAAGAAAAGGAATTGGGAAAGACCTTATACCTTGATATATAAATCCTCCTGATCCTTTACTTTCTTTACAGATCACCAATGAAAGAACTTGGCTGAACAGGTCAGTAACCATTATCAATCTGTGTAAATCCTCCGTAACAGAGTCAAAGAGGAAATATGAATTGAATGAATACTACTACACTACCAAGAATACAGAACTATACTTAGCGCCGTTAAAGACTAGGAATGTGTACTATATATTTAAAATATACTAAATGTTAGAACTTAATAGGCCCCTTCTTTTTAAAAAATGATCACAGAATGTGTTTCTATCAGCAGTCCAATCTTATTTGTGCTTCCTAAAAGTCAATCCCATGTTTCAGAGCACTTCAGCAGAGCTTATTGCTAAGAGTAAGCTATTTAAAATAATCTTGATGAAACATCCAAGTGCAATTGAATTGTCTGTTGATGTAAGGGCTTTCCCCCCCCCCTCCATCTAATCATGTCGGATTCTCGCAGAATGCATGGACAAATCTCTGCAGTTTTCTTGGCAAGGTTTTTCAGAAATGGTTTGCCATCACCTTCTTTCTAGGGCAGAGAGAAAGTGACCAGCCCAAGATCATGCAAACAACTTTGTCTGCAGGTTTCTAACCTGATGCCTTAACTGCTACCCCAAGGTAAGATATAATAATTTGCTTACCAATGTATAAGTGTCAGACAACTTCAAAATAAATGTTACCACTACATCTCTCTTTGATTGCACTATTTTCTACTCTTTCAACCCCAACTTTATAGGCTTATATATTTTGTTCTCATATAGTATGAAATTCATTCTTCAGTGGCTCAGCTTTGAGGTTCATTTTCCCCTCCTGTTCCATGTGAAACCATTCTTTCTGCCTTTAATCTGAAGTAAATGACATTTTGAGTTGAAATCCAAATCAACTCAATTTCAAATTCAATTCAACTCCAATAGAAACTAATCAAGGAAAGAACCAACCTAGAACTAAGGAGAAATTTCCTGACAGAACAATTAATCAATGGAACAACTTGCTCCAAAACTTGTGCGTGCTCCAATACTGGAGACTTTTAGGACAAAATTGGACAACCATTTGTCTGAAATGGTATAGGGTTTCCTGTTTGAGCAGGGGTTGGACTAGAAGACCTTCAAGGTACCTTGCAACTGTTATTCAAACAAAATAGGGGTAAATAAGGAACTGATTAAATTGAAGGTACTTGCCATGTTTAAGCCAATCCAATAGATCAAACTTGATTTGGTACTGGATTGCATATAACACTGGGAACTTTTTCAAACTCCCTCAACTTCAGGATAAAGTATCCCCTTAAGTTCCCCCCCCCCAATCATACATTTAACTCACAACATTATTGCTTTTATAGTTTTAAGATGTCATATATTCCCTTCCCTTCTTCCACTAGGCCTAATGGTATACTTTATCTCTTTTTAAAGGAAGCTTGATTTTATTCCTATTTAAGAAGATGCACTAACACTGAAAGTCATTTTGAATTTGAAAACTGTACTGCCTGTGGTCACCACTGCATATATGCTTTTCTCTTTCTATAACTGATTACATTTCACAAATGTGAAATTTCTTTGTGTTTATTAAAACATTAACTATAACACAAAGAGAAGAAACAAAGCCTCACATTAGATTATTTTAAAAGAATCTCTTCAGTAATATAACAGCTCACAAAAGCCAAGAATCCATTTTTTCTACTTCTCTAAAATGCTTCAACAAGATTGCTTTGCCCATTTTTCAATTAGCTGAATTTCCTCTGAATAAAAATGAAAAGAATTCTAAATCAAAATTTATCTTTGCTTCCAACAACAAAATACACTTAAAAGAGTTCAAAGTCCGAGAACAGCACCAAACACCTCCTAACAGCAAAAGAGGGGAATTAACATCTATTTTAGTCATAGAAAGCCCAAAACTGAAGAAAAAATGTCAAGAGCAATTTCTAAATATTAGACTACCTGGAAACCCTTAACACATCATCTCTACAACGTTTTATTATTAAGAAAATGGGTGGGCCAGATGAAAGCTGGATGTGTGTTTCCTACAGAAACAAAAGAAACTATTACACACAGTACAGCCTATATTTTGTGCACGGAAAAGTTAGTCTTTAACAGAAATGGAGGGCGCCAAATTATAGGACTCCGCTCTAAAAGCCAACAGTTCCCAATTACGGACATTCTCCCGCGAGCGAGATGCAGGCGAATATAATGGAAAATATTGCACAAAGACGTCAGCATTAGGCGGGGGGCAACGTAAAATCTTCCGCACAGTGGAAGAGCGAATGGACCTGGGAAGGAGACTGGGGGGAGGGGGGTCAGAAAAGCGGACACACCCGACTCCCTTTTAGTTAGGATGTTAGGAAAATAACTTTTCCGCCAAACGCGGAGTTTAAAAAGTATAAACTCATTCAGTTTCTTTGAATCTCAACCTAACCTCTTTCTCCGCCTTCCTCCTTCCTCCACATAGCGGACACATAATGGATACCAGGCGATTTGGCCTACGCGCCTTTTGTAGGTAGCAATGGGACCAAAACCTGCACCGAGTCCTGAAAAAAGCCTCCCAAAGAAAGGCCACCCCAGCCCTTCAAAGGGGCCACTGGGAACGCCTCCGCAATGGCGGCGGGTTTTGGGTTGTCTCCTTTTGCGAAAGAAGCCGAGGGGTGAATGAGAGAAGCCAGCGGCCTGCTTGGAAGTCTGAGGAGCCAGTCAGGAAAAAAAAAAAATCCGTTCAGGGCTCGTAATACACACCTGCCTAGCCCGTTGCAGCGCGTCTTTAAAAGCATCATTGACTGCCCCGCCACCTCCTCCACCTCCACCGGGTGCTCCCGAAGAAGGAGGGGGCACCGTAGAATAATCCGACATGTCTCCTTCACTACTTCCTACCGTCCTCCCAGCCTGCCAAGAAAGAAAGAAAATGGCGGCGGGCGGGATCCTTTCACATTCTTGCGTCGCATCGTGTTTCGCGAGAGGAGGAGGGGAGGCCGCTAATACCCTCGCGAGACATCTCAGAAAAAGACGCGAGATTTTGAGCCGGAGCAAACCGAGATGACGAAGGCTGGAAGGAAGGTTTCCCTCCTCCACGCCACTCGAGCTAACTCTCGCGAGATAAGAATCGGGATGCAGGAGGTAGAATGGTTCAGAGCTTTCTAGGGTGCGAAAAGGAAGGAGGGGTGTTGTAGATCGTTAAACGGATATGTGAAGGGCGGCGCGCGCATGACTTCTTCCTGGGTTAGATAAGATGATAGCCTCTCGGGGAGGGCGTATCTCGCGATGGTTGGTTAAGTAAAATCTCTTTCCCCCCCGCCCCCAGCCTTCTTTCAACCGATATATTTGGACAGTTGTGAAAGGAACTGATTTGTGGTACTGTACTTGCTATCGCCTTGTCAGGGAGCGTCTGTCGTGGTGGCGACAATCTGCCGGCTAGCGAGTGAGTCTCTTAGGACGGGTAAATCGGAGGGAATGTCTTTAATTGAGCCTTTGATTCTCGAAGGCATAGAAAAAGCAACGGGGTTTGATTACCGATGGGGTGCGCTGAGGCGAAGGAAAACTCTCCAAATGTCGCCTATCCGCTTCGGGTGAAAAGCATATATAAAGACAAGTTACGTATCTCATAAAGGCTTTTTCTAAAATGATATGACAAGTTTGCCACCTGCCGTTCAAAATAAGGCGCTTCTATACACAAGCATTCTCTCCTTAATGTACGTAGAGTAATAAAAGCAATGAAGTCGGTGGCCAAGCGAGGGTTAAAAATTTGGTGCGAATGTTGCTGTGCAGTGTTGAGAACATGAATTAAGCTTTATGATTTAAATTAATAAATTAAAACTGAGCGTTAATAAAATAATAAAAGATGGAGAGTGGTCGATGTGCGAAAATCCACGGTAGGTATGATGAACTTCCAAATTCATTATGGTCATTTCCCATTGTAAGAGTTATTAGGTTGTAGATACATAAAAAAAAATAACAGAGCTTGCTTCCTACAAAATGGACTTTGGGTTATTAGAAAATTATTTCTGTAATTGTCACTGTATTAGCTTTTCTGCACAATTTCTTTTGTCTATATTTTTCAGTAGAATTTTTACTGCAAGGTATAAAAAGTAGCTGCAGCAATACTCTACATAATCCCACCCTTCTCATAATTTTATCTTTAATTTTTTTGTAATTTTTGATTGAAATGATAGTTGATAGTATAGTTCATGTAAGATAGAGGTTAATTGACCTAGCAAAGATCTCTTGTTCCTCATTGTCCTCTTCAGTAAGTAAGTTTTCCTGGTGGAATTACATTTGAAATTTGATTTATATATTGCTAATATCATTTTTTGTTGAAATTTTTTGTTGGATAAAAAAGATAGTGGTGATCATCCAAATCAGGTAAGGAAACATTCATTTTCTGTTCTTGTTGAAAATGTCAGTTGCTGCACAGGTTGATGCCAGAATTAGATACTGTTCATGTGATTTATTGTTTAGGAGCAAAGCTAATAAAATCAGCTTTAAAGGGAGATGCTCAAATAATTTATAATGGTTTTTCTTTGGATACTGGCTCTGATAGCATATCTCGTTTGAAGCACTTCAGATTACTAATAATTAAAAAAAATCGCCCCAAAGAGAATAGTTAATAAAAACGTGAAATCATTGACCTAGGTTGAAATCCTATAGTTTTTTAACTACATCACTAGTTTATGAGATTAATATGAGAAGGAATAAACAATTATTACTAGTCTTAATTATTTGGGGGAATAAAGCTTAGTATCAAATACTTTGATGCAATAATTCTATAGTATAGTATTTTTGTTATGAGTTTACAGCTAAAAAAATATTTTTAGATGACAGTACCTGTATTTGTACAGGTTGTCAGTGACATCTAGTGGTCTTAGCTCTTCTTCCTGGAAAATAATAAGCTGGGGTATTAAAATCTTTTTCAAATCTAGTTTCATTTTTGATGACTTCATAGATAAGGAGACATGGAGTTTTCCTGGCAACAGAATGGAAGTGTTATTCACTGCCTTTTCTCAGGAAAGTGTTACTGTGCTAAGGTAGCCTATAAGTGTATTTCTTCCTGACAAATTCCCATCCAAATGCAACCAGGCATTTGCTAATGAACCTTTCAAAGAGTTGAGTTCTTGCTGCATTTTATTAGGTAGCTTTTAAGAGCAGTTTGCTTTGGTGAAGAAGCTGCAATACAGCTTGCACATTAAGAGCTACACTGCATTGTTTCTTGTAATGATTTCAGAAAATGCAGGAGATGACCTTTGAGGAAAGAAATTCTAAATAAAATTTCTTGATCTTAAACATGGGTAGCAATCAGAGTTAGGGCTAGGCAAATGTTTTAGTTTAAGATTGTGGAGGGAGATTGCTTTGTGGTTTTTTTCACTCCTTTTGTGGAGTTAAATAGCAATTTAGTAAGAAAACTTTTTCTCATTTGCAAGACAAAAAATTCTGATCAAAGTGAGTATCAATATTAGTTATCTGACCTATCACCTTGAATATATCATGGACTTTCTATTACAGACATTCTTAATGTGGAGTATGTGGGTAGATTTCATGGTGTCCATGAAAAAGAATTATAATTTTATTTCACTAATCTAACTGAAATTTAGTTTTTCATTCAATAATGTAGGCAGCAAAGTAATTTTGCTAGAATCCAAAAATGTTTGTTAAGGCCAGTAACCTCACTGTTAAAAACTGTAATAGCCTTAAACAGAGTATTTTCTTGTTTTAATGGATTAATAAAGAAGCACATATGTTACTATGTTGCGAAGTTGTTATTTCTAATATTTTATTAGCTATACTTGAACATAATCAATTTTCTTTGTAATATATATGTAATTTTTGACAAGGATCCATAGATTTCAACAGATTCTCAAAAGACCCATGCCAGGGTAAGAACCCCTGTTCTACTGGAAAACTTCAAGCTGTTGAATCCAGCTGTTACTGAAAAGTACAAGAGAGTTGGTTGGCTGTTAACTTTAACTTTAGCAGTGTGAGTCATACTCTAATGTGTTAGTGGAGAAAAGACTGAGTATATCTGGCATGGATACTTGGAAACATACTCCACCCCCTGGAATACAACACATGTCCACATCTGAAATGCACGCAGGTCCTTTTTTGGTAAAGTATTGTTAGCATGAATTTTCTTCCACTCTGCTTGGAAGTCATCTCTTCCCTCCCTCCACAGATTATTACCACCAACAGCTTTGTGGAAAGGGTCCCAGAAGGGAGAGGAAGGAAAGCAAACAACAGCTACCTTCTAAATCTGCATAGCTGTACTCTCTTCTCCACGTTTCTATTATCCTCAATTGCCCTGTGGGAAAAGTCTTATAAATTTAATTTCTTTTAAAATAATATTCATAGTATTTACAGTTACTTATGTTGTTTGTGAACTGCTTTGGGAAGCTTATTTTTTAAAAATAGGATATAAAAATTGTAGTAGTGACAAACTGTATCATGTACATTTCTACTCGGGATTATGTTCTGTTATATTCAGGGATTTAGTTGCAGGGAAACATTTACAGAATTGCAGCTTATAAGCACTTTTAATATTCCCTTCAAATATTTTTTTCATAATCAAACTGAGTAAGTTAACGACCATAAAAATAAGCAACTAATAATAATCTTGTTTGGAAAAATAATTCAGTACTGAAGTTTTCTACTTTCTCAAGAGACTCATGACAATTTTTTTAAAAACAGACCATTAGCTACCAATCTTCCATCTCATCATGGTTCACAAATTCAAATCATCCATAAGTCTCTTCAAAGCTTTTCTTTTATTCCATAAGATCACAATATTTTCCTGCCTTGTTCTGAATGTTTAGCTTTAAATTTAATCATTTTGTATTTCTGATCATTAGAAATGAGCATCTTTATTTTTGTAATATGCACAGGATGAAGGTTTTGGCAAACAAATATTTATGGAAGGAGAATCTGAAAATTTTAACGGACATGCAATGTTGATAGATTATAGGAAGAGGAGCCTAGGAGGAAGGGGAATGGCATGAAATGGATTGTATTGAAAAGGAGCAGCCTACATCAAAATATTTTATTATATGACCTACTTCATTGCAAAAGAACTTGTAAAAAAGTCTGCGTAATGAGGAAGAAAGACAAATGGAAAGACAAATTGTCTTTAAACAGAAATAAACTGCATGGTATGAAACTGGCTAATAGAATGGAATTCTTTAGGAATTGCAAAGAAATATGAATCTTGAGACCTGTGATATTTTAGAAAAGCTTAAGTTGGAAAGACAATATTGTGCATAAGAGATTTTATATTGTATTGTACCATACCATACCATACCATACCATACCAATTTATTATATTATCATTGGAATGTTAGGGGAGCATTTCACACGAAAGGAATTCCTTGAGAAAATAATCCCCTTCAGGTTTTCATGGGAAGTGAGAACTCTTGGGAAGCATTCTGTACAAGTACATCTTAAATGAACAAATTATATTTGGAATAAGCAGTCTTGCAAGCCCCAAACTATGAAGGATTTCAAAGACCAGCTCTTTGGAAACGAACTGGCAATAAAGAAAATCCTACAATATTGATATTACATGACAATATGGATGTATTTCATTTAATAACCAGCCCTTTGCATTTTGTTACAATTGCAGTTTCTAGATGGTTTTTTTTAAGGACAGTACTATATACAGCACATTATGTAATCTTCTAGTGAGGTGACAAAGATATAAGTGACTATTGTCCACATCTTCTGCAAGAGTATTCATATTAGCACACATATTGAAGTAGACAAAGGTCTTAGTCACAGCTTAAATCTGCTATTCCAAAAGGAGCTGAGATAACAGAAACACCCCTAAATTGTACACCAACTTTTTTAGTAGAAGAATAACTACTTAGCTCCATAGGAAAGCTTGAATTGTCTTAGATTTAGTTGACTGAATTTTCAATCCACAAACCCTCTACTTTGATAGAGTAAAGTCTTACTCTGTTTCTCAAGATCCTTACAGAGTCCTGACCTGGGATAAGACTACCAGACACATCTTGATAGACTGGAACTGAGATGGTTAACCTAGTTCTCTCAATATAGTAATGATACCAAACCCCTTTTGTTGGGTTATCTCCCTCAGTGACTACATGTAGATGTTAAATAAAATGTGAAAGAGGTTGAATTTTGTGACATCTCATGTACAGGTAGTCCTCCACTTACAACCATTCATTTAGTGACCAAAGTTATAAGGGCACTGAAAAAGGTGACTTGACCATTTTTCACACCTACAACTGTTGCAGCATCCTCATGGCCATATGATCAAAATTTGAGCACTTGTCAGGTGGGCATGTATTTATGCTTGTTGTAGTGTCTCACCTTTTATGACCTTAGCAAGCAAAGTCAATACGGAACCCAGATTCACTTATCCATGTTACTAATTTAACAATTGCAGTGATTCAATCAACAACTTTGGCAAGAAAGGTTGTAAAATGAGACAAAATTCACTAAACTACTGTCTTGCTTAGCAATGGAAATTTTGGGGTTAATTATCATAAGTCAAGTACTACCTGTACTCATTGGACATATCCAGTCAGGAAGAAATTGAACTGCCATGGAATAATGCCTCTAATTTTTGTATTGTGTCCAGAAATGCACCAAGACTTCATTATAATAAGGTAGACTACCCCTTCATCCAGATCTCATTGTAGGTGGTGGCCTATGTAAAGGAAGGTTATTGAGTGGATGATGGTTGTCCAATATAGCTTGGTCCTTGATCAGACCGATGAGGTGATGCTTTAGTGCCCTTTTAGAAATATTAGCATCTCTTTCTCTCCAAATGATGCATTCACAGGGACCATTGGTATCTCATTTTTGGCCTTAATTACACTAGGTATAAATGAGAATTGTCTCTGACAAGCTTTTAAGATTATATTACAATATCCAGCTAGCAATAAAAATATTTACAAAAGTTTAAACTGTTCTTCCTTTACTGAGTCTGGCATACTTGAAGGATTTTACAACAGTCTTGAGAGCCTTGTTATTCTTTTATTAGATGAGGATTGGATTGTGAATTCTGGACCTAGACCATGGCTAAAGATCCTTGAAATACCTCCTATCTGTAGAACAAGTTGTTGAGCCATTATTACAGCATAGACAGCAGATAGATACATAAATCATGAGCTTATAGAATGTTACGATGTAGTTAGTCCAGCATTTTGGTCAAGCTTGCCTCAACTTGGATTGGCCCCACAGGCAGCTTTTCCATGGGTGATATTTTGTTCCCTTTTGTTCCCTTCTGGAGAAGTTAAGGGAGAATCCTCAGGACAGATTCTCAGCGTTCGCTAACCAGTATAAACTATTTATGACTGGCAGGCCAGCAGAGTTTCCTGCAGATTTGGACCAATTTTTTTTTTGTTCTGACCTTTTTGAATGAAGGCGCAGTCAGGTGGGGTGTTCTCTCACACTGAAATCAAAGTGCCATCTTGGACAACTATAACAATTTTATGCAGAAATTTAGAACTGCCTTTGACAATTCCATTCAACAAATTCAATGTTATTTTCACAATTTTATTTAAGAACAAGCAGCTTTCAGGATTTTGAAACTAGTCTCAGACTACTCTTCCATCTTGATCCCAGCTGCCGCATTGTGAAAAGTGATACTTCGAACTGTTTTGATTGCTGTTTTTTTTTTCAGACTTCAGCAGATAAGGACATGTTGCCTTGTACATCTTATTCTAGACTTCTCCCAGCTGGGTGGGATTATGAGTTTGTGATAAGGACTAGCTATCAATAAAAGCCATGTTCCAACAATGGAGGCATTTCTTAAAAGGAGTGGTTCATCCAATGTAGGAATCCCTAAGAATCTGAAATACCTGCAGAAGGGCCATTTATTTACTTAGCATGAAATTTTTCTCTAGTTTTAACGTCTACATTATTTATATTTCTAACTTGCAGAATGAACAGTCAGGTAATCTATGATGCAAACCTCCTGAATGTTCCATGTCTGGTTCCTCGTCACAATCTTGAAATCAGACAATTTCGCTACTCTCGCTCCTAAGATGTCTCTTAAACAATAGGACCCATATATCAGAGTTCAGATGGATGACTTCAAGAGAGTCTTGCAATTTGATTTCAGGTTCCAATCTGCTGTTTGCTGATTGCAATTCCTCTGACCCTGACACATGCACATCCATACCTCAAGCAATATTCTCCCTTTCACAGCTCCCCATTTTGCCCTTGTGCTTCTTGAGGGAGTAGGTTTATGTGGTGTTTCCCATATCCTGTCTCTCTTTTTTTCTTTTTAACCATTTGTAGTTCACCATTGGGTTGCTCTCACAAACTACAGCCCATTCTCTAACTAACAGCTCCCACTTCCCAGTTTCAGCTGTTCCTGTTGAATACTTCTCAGTGCTACCTCCCTCCTTCCAGAAACTACCTCCCTATCTTCCCTATGAGAGGTGCTTGCAGATAGCTAATGATCTTGGTGACAGGCAAGCATAGCTGCTGTCTCACAATAGGCTTGTCCCTGTGGCTCCACTGGCAATTATTATTGCTGCTCTTGCTTTTTTTTTAAATAGTTTGAATTAAAAAGGGTTGTATATTCAGTGTGTAGGAAGACAAATTTTCTAAGTGTTAAAAATTTTATAATTCCTTTAGTTGTGTATTTTCTGAAATGTTTTTAAACTGACCACCTTTCATACTCACTCCCATAAAGTATTTGTCACAACTAGTAGATTCAACTAGTTTTATTTTAAATATTAAGAAATAGTTTTCTGTAGCCCATTTTTTTACAGTAAATATATAAAACAGACCTATATCTATAATTTACCACCCAAACAATACTAAATGGCTACAAAATTCCACAATTAAGGTTTTTTAAAAATACTTTCATATGAAGTTAGTCAATGAATAGTTAAATGTGCAAAGATAGAACACGACAGAGTTTTGGCAGTAGCCAACTTGGGAAATGACGTCTTATAACATTTGCTGTTCTAGAAAAGAGCAGAGACACGTAGTGTAATTGGGAGTGCTCTGGGTGGCAGTGTTTTTACCAGTTCAATCTTTGTACAAAGTGATCAAGGAGAAAGAGAAGGTGGCAACAGTCTTTCTGGCTGATTAATAGAACTACAGTTCTTGTTAATTTTTCTTTTAGGAACATTGCATAGCTGAGATAGAGAACTCATAAACAAAAGAAAGCATACTTTTTAAACACTGAAATGGGAAAGGATTACTATTCTGTTCTTGGAATTGAAAAAGGAGCATCTGATGAAGACATCAAGAAAGCATACCGAAAACAAGCCCTTAAATGGCATCCAGACAAGAATAAATCTTCCCATGCAGAAGAAAAATTCAAAGAGATTGCAGAAGCCTATGAGGTATTGAGTGATCCCAAAAAAAGAGAAATTTATGATCAATTTGGAGAAGAAGGTAATATGATTTCTGTTGTTTCATTATAGCTATTAATAGAGATATATTTGTGCTGAATATAATTAAAATCAAGAGGGAATGAGCATTTGGTTGTAAAAACTTAATCTGAGAATTTAGCTAAATTATATTTCAGTAGCTAGATACTCATTACATTTGCAAGTCCTGCTTATGAAATTTCTAATTAGTTTTCTATTATGCATGGTAGGATTCTTAATTTTGGTTGCAAGAACTTCAGGAATATTAAGTTGCTTTTGGCTCTGATAGTTGTTGAATTGGTTTATTTTGTCCTATTCTTATAGTAACAAAAATTAAACTTTATATTTTATTTTTGTTAAAATAAGATTGAAATAGAAGGATGGTATTTCTGAACCAGAGACCAGGTGTCCAGACTACGTTTACATTGGAATCTTGTCTAAAAAGGAAAGAATTTGCCTGATGTCATGAAAATACCATGACAAGTTTTCAGCTTCCTTTCCAGCTATTAATGTATCAAGGGAATGAGGCCTACCTTTTAGAATTCAGCTACTGCCTTTATCTTTCAAAATTTAATTTAAGATTTGGAAATAGCTTTTGTTCTGCTAATGAAGTTGCATATTTACATTACAGTCTTGTGTTTTCTCAATGAGACAGAAGTATCCATGTATTTTTAACTCTTATATTGAAATATAAGAGTTAAAAATGCATCAGTATTTAATAAGTATCTTATAGAAACACATGTTTCTCATAAATGCATAGGTTTATGTAAAAATTCAAATTAAGTAGTAATTTATAATTTTAGTATTGCCTCCCTGTATTCTTGAGAAACTTATAAGACCTTGATATGCTGAGTCTTATTTTTAAAGTCATGAATCAATGTTCTTAATATCTTTATGTACAGCATTAGGGACAATATCTAATGAGATAATTTAGTCAGAGTTAGAGATTGACTCTTGTTCAGACCATGAATAGACAGTTAATCTACTCTTCTTTTTAATTAGACATGGGATTGATATGTTTTGAGCACAATCAATCCATTATCTATTTTGGGAAGCATCATTCTGTCAAGTACATGGTATAGTTTACTTAGTTCTACATCTTTAGTTGCTAAATTTTGATAAATAAACATTCCACTCACAAACAATATATATAATAAGCAGGAAGAATGCCAATAATGCATACGTAAGCCTTACATTTTGACACCTTATTTGCACTATTCAAACATGGTAAAACCAGCAGAATAAGATGGTTGTTATTATATTAACCATAATGTTCAATTCTATACAAATAGGCAGCCAATCTATCCTTTGTCAAAATTGATCTCATATCATAGGTTAATGAAAAGAGAAAAAAAGGAGCATGCAATCAACAGTTATGTCAGCTGCTTAAATACTTGCTCTAGTGATCAGGTATAGCTTATGCCAGAGTAGTTTGCAAGACAATAAACTCACTGCTTCAAGAAATACTCTTACTCAAAATTTGTATCAGAGATTAATTTACTTACAGGTAATCCTTGACTTACAACCACAATTGAGCTCAAAATTTCCATTGCTAAGCAATGCAGTTGTTAAGTGCATTGACTTTTATGACCGTTTTGCCATAGTTGTTAAGCAAATCACTGCAGATGGTGAGTGAATCATTTGGTCGTTAAACAAACTTGGCTTTCCCCATTGACTTTGCTTATCAGAAATAATAATAATAATAATAATAATAATATAGTAATAGTAATAATAATAGTAGAGTTGGAAGGGACCGTGGAGGTCTTATAGTCCAACTTCCTGCTCAGGCAGGAAACCCTATACCATTTCAGACAAATGGGAAGTCAGTTGGAAGGTTAAAAATGGTGATGACAGACACCGGGAGAGTACAATTGTCATAAATACATGCCAGTTGTCAGTCAGTGCCCAAGTTTTGATCATGTGGCCGTGGAGATGCTGTAACAGTTATAAGTGTGAAAACTAGTCACTTTTTTCAGTGCCATTGTAACTTTGTAACTTTGAATGGTCACTAAACAAATGGCTGTAAGTCGAGGACCACTGATATTGAATTTTCTATTTCTTCAAAATTAAAGTTTTATGATTTTGACACCAGAACATGAGGTATAATTGTAGCAGGATTTTATTTCATAGCTTGCCTGGATTAAAATGTTTAGAATATTTATGAATCTATTTTTATATATAAACACTTATTCAAAAATATAGCTGAAACTAGTCAAGGAAATTTCAAGGAAATCAATTTCTTAATATATTTTGAACCTTTTAATATTGGGATGGATCCAGATTTAGTCATGTTTAGACTAGACCCATGAAGAAGATTAGGGTTAAACCAATTAGACTTAAATTAAGTCTTCTTTATTTCATGTTCCTGTTCTAAATAAACACCAAATAATATTGGTAATATGAAGTTGTTTATAATTTAGATAACCCTTTGGTTCATAGTAGTCCTTTTAAGTTTTATAATGTAAGCTGGGCTCAAGCATGATATGTCATCATTTATTTTAATAATGATATGTAAACTAAGCCATAATGGTGTGCATCACATAGGGTGCTGAGTAATAAGTCATGATTTATATACTTGGTTTATATTATGGTAAAATAAAATCCAACAAAAGAAATAATAGATTAACACAATGTGCGAATCCATTTTTTCTTTGATATTCTGAAAATCTAATTTCATAATCAAAGTGAATGGTATAGGACAGTGATTCTCAACCTTTCTAATGCCATGATCCCATAATACAGTTCCCCATGTTGAGGTGACCCCCAATAAGAGGGAGTAGGACAGCTAGGGAAAAGGGAAAAAAATGGCGGACAGCATGGTTTGGCGACCCCTGTGAAATGGTCATTCAACCCCAAATGGGGTCCCGACCCACAGGTTGAGAACCACTGGTATAGGACATTCACCACTATAAATTTAAAAAAAATTCTAAATTATATCAGGAAGATGGATGGTTTCATAAGTTGCTTCAACATTAAAACAAAAATATTTAAGAGACTTTACACACTTACTATATGTTAGATGCCTATTTGCCCCCCAGAAATTTGTAAACTAAGTTTTCTAAGGAGAAATGTTTGTCTGCTGTCTAGTCTCACAAATGTGCAAATTTTAAATTCTAGAAAATCCAAATTCTCTGAATATGGAAACGTTTGGATTTCAGTAAATAATTTGTAAAGAAAATGAAAATAATGATTGCTCAGTAATTTTATTCCAAAGAATTAAGCACTACCATCTTGAATGACAATAGGAATATGGTGCTCATGAAAACCAATGTGCCCTCTTAGTATACACCAGAGTTCAAACTACAGAATGTCTGTGTCTAAAAAACCATTTTAAAATATCAAGCAAACATTAATAGTAATTATCCACTAGTTAAAAAAAGAACATTTTGGAAGCTAGTAAGCTTTCTCATAAATTAATATTTTGTGACTGTTCATACCTACTGTGGCAACTATTGACTTGATATATTCAGATCAGATAACTTATTAAGAATACTTTTTTTAAAAGATTGCAGAGTTAACATGCCTTTTATCCAAACTATCTATTTAGCTGATTTAAAGATATAGCAAAAAGATGAGAAATTGGTTAAATTTAGGAAGAATGTGTAGGTGAAAGTAATCACAGAATGTAGGTGGGTGTCATAATGTAGGAAGATAAGCAAGCTTAAAATAATTGAAGTAGCTGTTCATCTAAGTATGGTATCATAACTTTGTAAACTCTCTTTATAAAACTCACTGGTTTGCAATACATTGATTTTTTGGGGGACTCCTGGTTAAAGTTCCTTTCCACAATAATTTTATTTCTAAAATTCAGTTGGATTTACTTCCAATAAATATGCATAACAGTACATCTGTTTTGTATATTTAATAAGCAGCCCAATCCTTTATATTCATTTAGAGATTTAATTTCTCTGTGGATTAAATACAGATTCAGTATTCCTTAAGACATACAACTTAATCAGTGAAAGATTACCTATGACCCTCCCAATTGTGTTTTATGTGTGATCATATTTAAAGCATTTATCTCATTATTTGAAGACTTCCTTCCTTTCCTTTCTCCCACATTCCCCAGCAGTTATGTATGCATATAATTTGTCTTTTGCAGGACAGGACAAGACATGGACTTGTCCTATGAGTTGTTAAAATTAAAGTTTTCCCTACCTGATGTCACAGAAAGACAAATTACTTTTTCTTAAACTGGTAAAAGACAAAATATTACCTCAAGTAAAAAGGACAGAGTCATCTGCCCCCTCTTGTCTTATTATTATGATTTCCTATTTTCTGGATAACAGCCCAATATTGTTTTGTTAACAAATATAATTATTTAAGCTGATTATTATTTCTTATGCTTCTGTATTTGGTAGGTTTGAAAGGAGGGGTTGGTGGACCGGATGGTCAAGGAGGTACTTTCCGTTATTCTTTTCATGGAGACCCACATGCTACATTTGCAGCATTTTTTGGTGGCGCAAACCCTTTTGAAATGTTCTTTGGCAGAAGGATGGCTAGTGGCAGGGACACTGAAGATATGGAAGTGGATGGTGATCCATTTGGTTCCTTTTCTACTTTTAATGTGAATGGATTTCCAAGAGAAAGAAACACAGTTGGTAATCAACCCCGTCGTAAACAAGATCCTCCTGTTATTCATGAACTGAAAGTATCATTGGAAGAGATTTATCAGGGCTGCACGAAAAGAATGAGAATTTCCCGAAAAAGGCTCAATCCAGATGGTAGAAGTGTCAGAACAGAAGATAAAATCCTTACAATTGATATTAAGAGAGGATGGAAGGAAGGTACCAAAATCACATTCCCCAAAGAGAGCGATGAAACACCCAACAACATCCCAGCTGATATTGTATTTGTTATTAAAGATAAATTACATCCTCATTTCAAGAGAGATGGTTCAAATATAATCTACCCTGTCAAGATTAGTTTACGGGAGGTAAGTACTCTTTTAAGTTTAAAACTGGATTTTTAATATTTCTACAATCTGTTTTCATTTATATTGTTTTATATTTGTAGTTGAGTTAAACTTGACATAGATCAATGTTCGTTAAGAATGCAAGGCTTATGTAGGTAGTTAGATGTTAAATAGCTTAATTTTGAAATATGGCATGTAAGGTTAGAATTTAATATGTTAAATAATATATTCTGTAGCATTTTATCCTTCTCCCACAAAGTTAACTCTGTTCTTGCTAACTATCTATTCAGTGAACTGTTTACCTCTGAACGCTGTTTTGCTTTTTCCTCACTGTCATTATACACATAAATCATCCGACTTTGTACTGGTTTTCTGTACTGCTTTTGCTTGCACTTTACATTTGTATGGGAATTTGCAATACTAGGGTGTGGTGTTGTCCTACAACAATGTTATAGTGAATGTGTTGTCCTTGAATATTCCTCAAATAGAAATGCAAACAATCCTCTATGAAGTAACATAATCAGAATGCTGGTAGAGGGAAATGTATCATCAAGTTTGCAATAGTGGCGGATATCTGTAGCTCGGGTGTAGGATGAGGGTGAAGGTTTGTTCTCCCAGCTTGTGGGTGGGTTTCCGAATAAGCTCGAAGAACAAACCTTCACCCATATCATCAAGTATTAGAAATTTTTTTGTGATCACAGAAAAACAATTAACACTATTGTGAGAACAAAAGAGCAGCATTCTGCTTGTGTGAGCAACTTTATGCTGATCTGCCATGATATTTTCATTGATTTCAAATATATTTTACCATAATATTGATATAATGTTGATATAGTTATATTTACAAGACAACAAACGTTGCCTCCAAGCAAGTTAGGCAGCATGTAAGTTTAATAAATAACTAACAAATAAATAATGGCACCTTATATTGTCAGTTCAAAAAAAAAATAGTAGTTATATTGTTAGTTCAGTCACCAGATATAGAATAATAATATAGTAAAAGTATATTCCATATATATATCTATATAATCTAAAAAGATACCAAGGCCATCAAATTTTTAAAAATTTGTATAGGATTCCTTATTCCAACAGTAAAACATCTTGGGTAGTATGCTGTATTGGTACTTTTTGTATTGTGAACATGCAAACTAGATGACTAGATTTAGGAGATAGACATCCACTGCAATAATCAGTTGTCAAAAGTGTGCAGCATATACATTTAGTTACCTTAATGCACACATCATAATTTCTATTAGAGCACTATTTCTCAGTCAATAATTCCTGTGTATTACAAATGGTATGTAAAAGCAATCCTGGTAGGGTACAAGACAAGTTATTAAAACTCTTCTGCTGACTATATTTCCCTACTCCTATGATAACATGATAGCCTTTTTTACTTTCAAGCCTGGGATAACTGTTAGGCCAGTTTTCCATTTGCTTTGCATTTGCCTAATCAACTTTGCTTGTCCACCAGCCACTTTTTTCCTGGGATTTTATATGTCTTTCCTCAGGAGCCACAGATGGCAAATGGGTATATCTTGTCAAGGCCATAATCTCCATCCTCACTGAGTCATCCATTTGGACATGAAAGAAAAGGAAGTAGTGACAGTGGTGGGCCATTTTCCAAAATTAACTGTAAAGCAACTCAGTTGCTTCTTCCCCCACCTTTGTCCTCTGTTGTTCATTTCAAACAACAAATCCCAGTTTTCCACATAGGCCTTCTCAGAAGTAAACCTAATAGTATTTGGTGGAACCCTTGGTAATGTTACATAATGGAATCTGTATTGTGCTGGTAACTTCGTCATTATTATTGAGGAATGAATACAAAAACAGATTTTTTAAAAACATAAATGTCATTCTTGGGAAACCAAAGTAATTAGTCAAACCCAAATGCCCTACAAAAGACGTCAATTTTGAGCAACTTCTGGAAAGACAGTCCTGTATGGGAGTCAATTTGATGTTCACTAGGAGGCTTTTTCAAAGGACCAGCACTTTAAATGAAGAACAATATTGCTAACAAGCCTTGGCCTCCCTGATCTCCTTAAAGTGGGGCAGTGCTAATGGTTTTTCCAGGATACTCAAACTGAGTAGACTAATGTAGTCCTGCAAATAAATATGCATGTAGGATTTTATAGTTTAACACTGGAACTTTAAAATTACATCCATAAGTTTGGTGGCAACCAATGCAGGGCTTGCAGTACAGGTATAATGTGTCCCCTTGGCAGACCCTGGTATGCACACAGGCTAATGCTCTGGGAGTTTCTCTGAGCCCCATCATAGTCTTTGTAATTTTCCCACAAATGGTAAGATTGAAATCTGGGCACTAATTGTTCAGTACTTTTAGTTTCAAGGTTGTTATGTGTTTGCAATAATGGTGAATATCTGTAGCTCAAGTGTAGGATGAGGGTGAAGGTTCATTCTCCGAGCTCAACCCACAAGATCAGAGAATGAACCTTCACCCTCATTGTTACATATCTCCTCTTACAACGAGGCATTAACAGATCCAGGAAATGCCTCCCTCCCTGGACTGCTAGAAGGAGCTGGGGGGGGGGGCAGGGATTCAGCCCACAGGTAGCAGATGACATCTTAAAGAACATTATTTACATCTATATTGTGAATTTTAAAAAGGTAAGTGTTCCATCTCTAAATAGCAAGAATAACTGACTGATAAGTTTTGATACAATTTAGTATGTCAGAAATGTTTTAAAATCAGTTTGAGAATTTGACTTCCGTAAGCCTGGTTAGGGATACAGTATATGTGCCAAACATTTAGAGGTTAAAAAATTCTGACCTCAGAATATTGTCTTCTTTTGTCAGAACACTTGTTCACGATCAAAATGGATATTCCAAGTTTAGAACATTCCAACACTTCTCGCAATCAATTACATTCCAAGACTATAACAGGATATTCCTATTAAATGAGATGCAGATAGTCCCATTTCACTCTGTTACATTATTGTAATGTAAAAGGTGGAAATTCATGTCATGTGCCCAGAACATACCCATGAAAGAAAAAATATTGTTGGCAATGTTCCTGTCTCCTGTCTTTACATTTGGGCATTTTTTGCACATTTTGTTAAGTGGTAAAGTACTATTTTATCTTTATTGCAAATGGTATTTATATACTGAACTGTTCAACTATTTGGTGGTAGCTCTCCACTTACAAAAAAGATACAACATAGTGGTTTTTGCATTTGAATAAATTATGCTGTCATTTATTTAAGAATTATAGTTATTTATCTTTATGAAGGACATGTAGTATATTTGAAGCCTGAAGAAATAACAAATATGCTGCTCTTAATTGTTTCAATTTACTATTTTCCAGGCTTTATGTGGCACCTCAATCAATGTACCAACTATAGAAGGCCGAACAATACCTATGACAGTAAATGAAGTTGTAAAGCCTGGAATGAGAAGGAGAATTATAGGATATGGTTTACCATTTCCTAAAAATCATGAGCAACGAGGTGACTTAATTATAGAATTTGAAGTAATTTTCCCAGATAATATAGCTCCAGCCTCAAAAGAAGTACTCAGGAGAAATCTTCCTGTATCATAAAGAACCTATCAGTGAACTGTTCCGAATAGACATTGAACATCAAGGACTTTCAGGTTTATGCTGTAAAAGTTCAGTCTATAACTGTTGAACTTTTCTTTTGTGTGTGCAGGTAGGGAAGTGAATTATGCAGTGTTGCATGAGAATTGGAGTACAAAATACAAAGACTTGCAACCAAGTATAAGGCTATTACTACTTACCGTTTGTTGGATCTTCCTTTACAAAACACTTTATCCAGTATTTTGTGTCCATGTAATCATGGGTAAAAAGGGAACACCTCTGTCCGTGTATTTCTAATAAAGTGCATAATTTGCTATGCACTTTAATTCAGATAATCCCGATTATCTCTGTGAGTTAAAATATCACAGTATTAGAGTTCATTATATGAATCTATGTAACATTTGCAATATTTATTTTATATATATACTCTTAAGCTGCATTACCTTCTGCACAGCAGCAGGCAAGTAACATCACTTAAAATGTTTATGAGCTCAAAGAAAAGGTGGGTCTTACATTATTGTACCAGTCTGTGAATTCCTTTAGTCCATATTCTGGTAGTAGACATAGCAACCGAATAGAAAATAAAATTTGATGGCCTACTGTTTTTGGCCTAATAGATTTCCAGATAGAAATTGTTGTGAAAATGCATTAATGCTCTCTGGAACTTATATTTTATGAAGCGGCATACTTATAAGCATCATCTGATTAATTAGCCTAATTCAGTAACGATTGCAATCTTTCTCAAGTTTAGTATGAATACTTGAAATTCAGACAAACTGAAATTTTTATGAATATGTAGTGAATTATTTGAAGAAAAAGTAATGAAACTTTATTTTTGAAAAGAAGTACATATCCAGCTAATATCCTTGGGCAGCAGATGAACAGTATTAAAATTAAGGCAACACTACTTGTCTTGTAATATGGTCAAATGGAAATATTCATGAAATTATTTATCTTGTTTACAATAAAACTTAATTTTATTCAGTCAAAGTGTGCTAGAAAGCACCCTTAAGTGACAAGCTGTTTAACAATTATGTAAAAAGTTAATGATACCAGTTTTCTAAAACTAGCATATTAAAATCCAAAATAGTTGCAGTAATTGATAGTGGGAGGACACGCTTTAAAAACGACTCCTGAGTGAATGGGAATTTTTTTTTAATGGAATTTAGTACAAAGGCTGTAAACTGACAAGGTGTGCAATCTTAAACCAGGACTATGGAAAGCATTTGAAAGAGGTATTTCACAAAGCACATTAAAATAAATGAAGGATCAGTCTTCAAAGTAGTAAAACAGTTGTCTTCTTTGCAAATCTCATGTAGCTTCTTCAGAAGCTCTTCCCAGTTGTCTGCATGCTCATACACAGAACATTTTTGCTGAGACACCTGCATGTGGAGTAAGCAAAGACTGCTTTCAAACCAGTTGCATGTGCCTTGCAAAGGACCTGATTACTTTAATGCTTTGAAGCAAAATGCTGTTTATGCTAAAGTACTCTGCAAACAACCTCTTTTGAACACCTTATAACATCTCTTTCTGAAACTAGAGAGAATCTATAAAGCAAGTTTTAATGACACTAAAAATGAGAACAAGAAAACTACTACTTTTTATTTGTGCACATTGTAAATGTATTTAAATATACTTTATGATAATGTATTGCATTTCATATTTTTAAATATTAAACTATTATTTTTAACTTTTTTTCTTCCAATTGTCAATTTGATGCATGAGAGCAAATGAAAATAGTATTTGACATTTGAAACAACACGTACCTGCAGTATGGAGATAATGCACTATACCAGTGTTTCTCAATTCTGGGAACTCTGGGAGTTGGAGTCTACACATATGCAAGCTGCCAATGTCTATTCTGTTATTAAGAGTAAATGCCGATGAAACCTATGGCATTTACAAGATAGGAAAGTTCTAGATTGTATAGTTAAATGAATGGGTTTATATATTATAGTAAAATACTGTAAGACCATTTTTAATAGTTTCCTGTTTTGTTGCATAGGTCAGTTGTATTTACACGCAATGCTAGACTACAATCCATGGTTTACAAACTACAGTGGTTGTGTTCATGCAATGTGTACAAAACTATTTTTTCTAGCTGTAAATTCAATATCTTTTAATATTAAGAGACGGTATCAAAGTGATCAATTGATAATCCCACAGTTGTCATCTGATCTAAATAAATGGTAATGTTTTGTGGCAGTAGCATGTGACATGATAAATGTATATTGTAGAAGGAGCTCTGAATTTGTCCTGAATATGCCAACTTTTTTATTTATTGCATTTCAATCTTGTCGTTCTTCATGCCTTAATTATCTCCTGATTAGACTATTCTAAAACCCTCTTCATAGGATTGCTCTTGAAAAGCATTCAGAAGCTTCATCTGGTTTAGAATTTGGCATGAGCCCGCAAGTTCCTGGGTGTAATTCAAGATGTGGTTGTCACCTTCAAAGCCCCCTAGATGGCCTGGGACTGTATTTGCAGGTCTGCCTATCCCCAATGGTTTCTGCCTATGTTACCGGATGTGGCAGATTGAGCATACTCTGGCGCTAGATGAGGTAATGGTGAATTGGCCTTACAAGTGTGATTAATTAATAAAAATAATCGATAAACACTTTATTAAAATGAGAAGCTATTGAATGGAAAACAGCAATGATGCAAAATAACTAGCAGAAATATGCAAAACATATGTAAAATTCTGGGAATGGAATAATGCCCAGAATACAGGAATATTCAGTGTTTCTTTTAGATCACACCAATCTAGCTGTTGCTGGGAAGATCAATACTGGATTAAATCAGAAAAAAGAAAAATAGAACATTCCAATGTTTCCCAAAATATTTTTTTGAAGGCTTTAAGAGCATTTTTCTGTTACACATCACTATTTTGCTGATTATAAATTTAGCTATATCATTCTTTATTATTGATTCACTGGTAGACTTTCTCATTTTGCTGAAAACTAATCTTGGCCTTACGTGTCTCCTTCTGAATAGTTGGTTAATAGTATCAAGTTATATTGTGCAATCATTCTATCTCTTCTTCCATAACAGATGTTTAAATAAAACCCAGAAAGATAAACTTCACTTTTGCCGCCTCCTTCCATTTTCTGCATCGGAAAAGGCAATTGCAAAATAACAATTTCCTCTAAAAGTCTTCTCTTTCAAGACAATCCAAAAGAGGCACCCACAGACTTGCATTAGAAGCAGTAAAACATTGTTTGCTAATACGTCCCAAACTTATATATTTCTTGAAAGTCACAGTGAAACCCATGTATAAAACTACACTTCTGTTTTAAGCTATTATAACACTGATTGTTTTTAAAGAAGGTTAAGACTTTCTTTTTGTCTTTGATTTTAAAGAGATGTAGTTCCAGAAGGATTGAAGAAGCAGTCATCCAAATAAATGCCAATAATTTAATAAATAAATAAAGCTGAAGTAGATGTGCTTAAATTTGACTGCCTATCTTTACTTCTGGGTGTAATTCAAGGTATTGGTTATTATGTATAAAGCGGTTTGTGGCATGGGTCTAGGGTAGGGGTAGGCAACCTTGCCTCTTTTATGACGTGGACTTCAACTCCCAGAATTCCTGAGCCAGCATGGCTCAGCTTGGAAACCTTCCTTTCCCCTCAGCATGGCTGGCTCAGGGATTCTGGGAGTTGAAGTCCACCTCATAAAATAACCAAGGTTGCCTACCCCTGGTCTAGGGCATTTGAGGAGCTTATCCCACTGTTTGTGCCCATCCCACTAGGTCAGGTAAGAGGGACTCTGGGTCCCATAGATCAGGAACTGTCATCCAGGGGACCCAGAAACATGCCTTCTCCAACAAGCCCTAAAAATCTGGCTGTTTTCAGGGAGATGGGGGAATAATTGAGCCCAATCGTTCTGCAGTGTCTTCAGCAGCCACTTTGTGTTTTGGTTGACCTTGACATTTTTTAAAACACTGTACTTGTATTTTTTAATTATTGTTTTTTAAAACTTTGTTAGCCGCAGTCTGAAGATAGGTGGCCACATTAAAAACAAAAACAACCCCCCCCCTATGAATAAAATCTTACGCAACAGGATCTTTGCGACGACCCTCTACAATTTAGCGGCTGACACAAACAGCACCGAAGAGAAAAAGACCCCCGGCAGTCGGGCGCGAAGTTGCTGCCGGGCCCAAAGGCCCGTAGCCCATTGGCTGTCGCCTGTTTAGTCCACCTGCCGGGCGATGGCTAAAGCGGGAGGTGCGCCGCGAGCTCGCGGCTTGAGCGGGCAGAGTTCAGCCAAGTGGGAAAGAGCAAGTGGCGCCGCCGCTCCGCCACCAGTGGCGCACAGGTGCGTCTCGCCTCTGGCTTACGGTGGGCGGGCTGGGAAGATGCCTCTGGGACTGAGGAGAAAGAAGAAAGGCAAATCCAGGGAGACCTCCATGCTGGTGGACGGTGAGGCTCCGCCGGCGCGAGGGCGAGGCGACGACGAGCTCGGGGTCGGGGCCGGCGCTCGTGCCGGAGCGGGGGGCGCCACAGCTCCGCGCGGTCCCGTCCGCTTGGTCTTCCACACTCAGCTGGCGCACGGCAGCCCCACGGGGCGCGTGGAAGGCTTTGGCAGCGTGAAGGAGCTTTACGCTAAAATCGCTGAGGCGTTCCGCATTTCCCCGGCCGAGGTACGTGGCCGCCGGTGGTGGTGGTGATGGCGGTGGTGTGTCACCCAGGTCTTAAGTTTCCCTCCCTTTCTACTGCATAGCTGTAACCCAGGGGTCCGTCAGATTTCCATGTTCCTGTTCAGAGTATGTTAAAGACCAGGCAACCGAACTGAGTGCTCCTGTTTAAGCGTAACCATCTTCTTTTGAGGAGATGCGGATTCCAGCCTTTGGGGTTTCCAATAATTTTGTGCGCTGTATTTTTTTTTTTTTTTTACTCAGCAAAGTCATGTTTTCCTCAAGTTGAATTTAATTCCTGGTAACTTATGAACATCTCCATGTAGATTTTTGTCTGTCATGTATGTATATATTTTCAATCTATTAATTTTTTTTATCCCACCTTTCTTAATATAACATCTAGCACTGAAGCTTTACTAGGACAGGAGAACTGAGTTTTTAAGCGTAGTTTTAGGCACAGAAGCCAGATGGGTCACTTTTGGGTCAGTACCAAGAAGGTATTGGCAAACCATTTCCAAAAATGTTACCAAGCAAACTGTATGGCTCTCTCCATGTAGTTGTCTGGACTCAAGCTTGACTTGAAGGACACACACACACCTGCACACACAAACAAACACACACACATCCATCTGATATATATGGAATGGAAGTACTGAAGCCTACTTATTATGATGCCTAAGTGAAAAATCTGAAGAATATTTTAATCTCAAAACTTCAACCAATACAAGTAAGTATTAAACACATCACAATTACCAAATGAAAAAGTACTACTTTCTCACATGTGAACTGCATAAACAACTTCTTTTCCTTCCCTACCTTCTATACTTATACCACCTCAAATTAAATAATATATTTATTCAGCCACTCTATGCATCTGATAATGTGAGCTGTAATTCACAAAAGTTATTCTTTCAGTAAAGTGTATTAGTTAGAAAAATGCTATGACAGTCCTTTTGATTTTTTCAGTGTTTCCTGGGATTAACCTATATAGTAATAAATGCTTTTGATTAATTTGTGTTCTATTAATGGTGGTATCGAATCTGTTACTTTTGATGAGTTGATTCATCCTGCCTAAAGCTTTAATGTCATTTGTAGCTTTGTTGTAATAGAAAGATACTCAATTGTATTATTCAAATATTTGGCTGAGTGATTTGTATTTTATTCTACAGATCTGTTTCCTGTAATGGTTGCAAAACTTAGACACAAAATTGCTTCTTGATTTATTTAAATCCTACAATAGTTCTATATTTGTGGCTCAGAGCACTGTAAAAGAAACAATTCTTAACACATGTAATTATATTCCTAGCTACAAGTATCACTTTACCCATGGCATTCAACTTACAATGGTATCTTATTTATTCTCACGAGGAACAATAAAGCTTTGAAAGAGAGAAATTTCTTTATTGATAAAAAAAGTTCAGAAGGTATTTCACACCAGACAGTTTGGAACATGGCATTGTTCTACTTACTTTTGTGCACACAAAATGAAAAAAGGCCCTTTCTTCCATAATCTTAGTAAACTAGAATAAGTTGATGCCTAATTAATATTTTTATGAGGTTTGGATAAAACATTTTTTTGAAAATAAAAAACCCAACCTTTGTTGTTCAATAATTTATTTGTGACAGATGAGAGAGATAAAGATAAAAATGTTTGGGTTGCACTATTGGGCAGAAACATTTGTTTTGAACAGAAATCTATCCCCCTGCATTCAAAATGAGGATACAAGAATTTATATCCACATGAATTTTTTTTGTGGGATACTCTCTGTCTTGGTTGTTTTCTTGGAGACATTTTATCACCCAACTAGGTATCATCAATGCTAGAAGGGAGTGGGATTTGCTCTCTGTTTATATACAAACGGCTTGGCCTGTCAGTATTGGTGAGAGCGCTCTTGGTAGCTCCTTGATTAGCTCTTCAGACAGCTCAGAGACCACCAAGGACCCCCACAGTTCAACCTTGAGCTACAAATAGTCTATTCTATTTACTAGAGATTGGCCAGAAGTTTTGCACTTGCTCACACATTATTTATTTTGGCATACTGGACTGTGCTAAATCATTTTGTAATGTTTAATATACAAACATTAATGTTAGCAATTCAGCTTGACCGATAGCAGTCTTTACTCCTTAAGCAAATCAAGGCAAGAAACTTGATGATGGTATTAATGCTTGCATATTAGAAATTGTGATAAATTGGTTTGGTTCTTGGATAAACATAGTGTGTACCAATATTTGTAAAACTTAACATATTTTGAGGACACAGAAAATCAGCATTTTCTGGGACTGGTTTGTTTTATAATTAACAATGGTAGATTTTACCTTGATTGGGCCCTTCTGTGTTTATGAATTTTCTAGAGAATGTTAATACACAGTTAATCACTGGCTTTGTTGGCTGACCTGGAGAGGATAGAGGCTCTGCAGAAATGTTTTAATTTTTTTTTGTTTCTATTTGTTTCCTTTTCCTTGATTACTGTTTACTTTCTATTATTTCTTACCTACCAAAAAAAAAAGACAAAAAAGAAGTGGCATACTACAAAGAAAATGATGACCAATGCAGAGATCACCAAATAATTAATTGGGTAATCCACTGGTGGATAATTGCTTGAATATAAAGAGGAATAGACTCAGTTAGTTGGGTTAGGCGAATGGGGCACCAAGTCTCACAGTTCTTTCTAGTGGTAAAAGCAAGTCAAATGGAAATAGCTGGATGGTAAAAACAGACTTTCAATTACAGCAGATATAGTTCAGACAACTAAGTGTATGTCACATGTACTACATGTGTGATGGGAGTATGTTTTTTCAATCATATAGAAAGAGAAAAGGGGTCTGAATTTCAGAAAAAACAGGCATATGACATTACTGAACATTAATATTGTGACATTAACCTGCTGAGAAAAAAAATTAAAGAAGAGGTTAGGAAAGTGCTATATGCCTCATGTATATATTTTATTTTTAATATTTAATTTAGTTTCCTGAACCAGATTGGGATAGTTCCATGTTTGGATCTGTTCAGCTACAATTTCATATCTTAGATAATTGGCATGTTGAAGTTATAAATAAAACAAAATAAGCTGCCTCTGTTTTTATGTACAAACAGTACAGTTCTCATTCAAAATACTTATTCTTACTGAAGCTAGTGCCCTTTCATCAGACTTCTGAATTAAACAAATAAGTCAATTTACTTTATTCACCATCTTGTTTTATGAATGCTGAAACACATCATGGGAAGGTATATTCCAACTTTTTCAAAGTAAATGATGTGAAGACATTTTAAAGCTACATTTATAGTATTAAATATGTTAATGCAAATGAAAATTGTTACATGAATATAAGACACATTAGTCAGAATGTACTGTACTATTTTGCACTGTACACATTTGAGAATTGTTAGACTTAGCAGAATGATTAGGCTGCATCCATATATTGTCACCATGGATTTGCTTGGTTTTGGAATATTGTAACGTGTGAGACTAACCAACTGTGACTTAATGAACAAACCATTGCTTAGAACAATATATGAACCAGATTGATTAACTCAAATATAGGATTCATATTTTAGTGTAATGTTCTTATTTTTTATTGGAAATAAATATGAATTAGAAATATTAATGTAGTTACCTTTTTTAATTAACACAATCCTACTGGAGGCTCAGGTTGATTTATGTATGATTTATTTGATTTATATATGATTTCATCATGATACCTTTATAACTTTATTTACTTCTTTTTTGAAATATACATACAACTTTTATTACTAAGGCAAAGTATAAATAACTCTGGTTTAATTCTTTACTACTATAAATGTGGATCCTTGTATATCCTGCAGGGATCACTGCATTTACTAACATGTTACTAATTCTTTATAAAAGTAAGAGCAAATACATTGTGGAAAATAATCTGTCTATACTCAGTTCCATTAGTTAATTAAACAGTGTTGCTTTCATTCCCTTAATACACCTGTCTTTCCTCTTCTCCTTTCTTGCTAAACCTTTCTTGTTTGTTTAGCCTCCAATAATTATTTTTCTATATTTGATGTGAGGTAGTCTTGAATTTACCACAAATAACTGATGCATGTACATTTCATTCTATCATGCTGACCTATTGAACTAGTAATTTACTTCTGGATTATTATTTTCAAATTACAAGTGGGAAGGTTTTATTTTATTAAGATTTCACTCAATAAGGACTAAGCTATCACCAGAATCACCTAGGTACCTACATTGAATGAAATAAAATAAATAAAATTTGGGACATGATTGTATATTGCAACAATATAGGGAGAATATAATTTGAATTATTTAGCCACTTAAAACAATTCAGATAGAAAAATACTGTCTGCTTCTCAGGTTAGGGAGGAAGAAGTCACAATCTTCTAGAAGCAATGCTTTAATTACTGGATATTGTGTAAATGATTTGTCAATGGGCTAAATGTTTTTGTGAATGGGATGTTCTATTTTAGGCTTTGGAACTTCCAGCTGAATTCAGACTGCTCTGTGTATAAATATTTGCACTATATATCACATACTTCTATTTCAGAGACACAAAGTTTCTTATTCAAATACCTTCACTTTGTATGTTCTTATTATACTATCTATAAAATAGATTGCAATGACATCTTAAGAACGACACTGACATTTTGAGACTAAAACATCACGGTAAGTATAAGCGATGATTTATCTTACCTATGCATTGCCCAACAGACTACAACAGCTGAGGCAAAGCAAAACCCACAAAAGCATGGAACCACACTTGTCTGAAATGGTATGGTAGGAGGATTTGCTGCTTGAGCAGGGGGTTGGACTAAAAGGCTTCCAAAGTCCCTTCCAATTCTGTTATTCTGTCGCACTATAATTCAATGCAATATAGCAGCCAGCTAGGCTGAGAACGTACTGATTGCTATGTTTTAAAACATTGATTGATTGATTGAATGCTTGACTGTCAGAACAATTTGTACTTAAATTACTTGGTATGAGTGTAAAGAAAAATATTTTGCTTATTTACCATTATTGTCTTATATAAAAGTGGAACTCGGCAGGAAAATTATGTAACCACAGTTCTTTGCTTGACTGAAACTCTTCCTAGAAGGAAGTACCGGTATATAAAATTGGCTCATGTGGAGGCTGAAGTCTGCTTATGCTGCTCAGCTGCAGTTTTAAATAGAGTCACATCGTCTCAGATTTCTAAATATCACATTTCTGTCCTATTGCTGGTTTTATCTAGTCATAAGGGTAAAACTAGTTATAAGATGATTACTTACACTATCATGCTGACAAGGTCAACATCCAAAGGAAGCTTTTTTTTTCCTTAAAAAAGGGTACCAGGAATATGATATTAATAAGGATTAGTAGGGCTTAGCAACACTTAGCAACAGTTGGGAAACTTGGAAACTGTATATTGTGTCCTTCCTACCAGTTTCTCAGTATAGTATTTGATGCTTCACCCTATCTTTCAGATTCTCGGTTAGTAGTAGAATACAAGAAATGTTTGCAAGTTAGTATATCGGATATATCCAATATGTACTGTACCTATGATATGCAAGCTACTTGAGAACCTTGCTTTTTATCTCTGCAAACACAAGTGAAAAAAGAAAAGTTGTGACCTTTCATTTGAGATAATACCTGAAATATTTAAACATTTTGTATTTAAAAATAAACTGTAAAGTTTTCTTTTCTTTTTTAATTAAGCATAGTAATCATAAGTAGTCACTATCTCAGTTGCCTTTCAAAATATTTTCCCAAAATAATATGCAAAAGATAGTATTTTTAAAATAAAATATTCCAATTAACATTAATCAGGAAAGCACCTTTCAAATCAACTCCTTAAACTGAATTCCTTTGAAAGTTTTTAAAACTTTTTAACTTTTTTTTCCTTTTTTACTTTTAGCCCTTCCGGGTTATGATGAATTTGAAATATATAATTTAAAGCCATTTAGCCAGTACTACATTCTGCAATCTGTATTACAAAATCCTAAAGCAGTATAAAATAAAATATTGAAAATGGCTTTTTTAAAAAAATGGACACCATGTTTTAATGCTACCATATTGTTATGTTTTTAAATTTGCATCCCCTAATATTCATAAAGGACCCGGACTGAAATTTTGTAGCAAGCATTTTAAGTCAATTTATTATATATTCAGTTGAAAGGTAAACTTGCATATCAGTAAATGAATTTTGAAAAAACTCTTGCTAAAATGCTAATGATTGTAACTTGATCAAATCTTGTTTGTGGTGTCCTGTGTTGTTTCTGACTCCACAAAGCAAGAGTGTCAAACTCAATTTCATTGAGGGCTACATCAGCATTATGGTTGCCTCAAAGCGCCAGGTGGGCATGGCTAACTCAATATGGTCAGCTCGACATCGCTCACATTGAGAGGGGCCAGGCAAGGCTGGGGGGAGGATCTGGAGGTTTCCAGTAGAAGAAGGTGAGACCAGGGAGAGCGCCAAAGCTTTGTTCACCAGAGGAGCCTCACTGTCCCCCAGACGGGAGGCCAAAGGGGAGGGCCTTGCCCCACCTGCTGGGTGGCAGACAGGACCTGGCCCATGGATTGAAAGGTGGGGAGACGGTAGTGCAGAGTGGCACAAGCCAAGCATCGGTGGGGGCTGGCTCTGGGTTGCCTTCTCAGCTGAGTGGCAGGGCTGGAGAGAGGAATGCAGCACTCATGCTGGATGCGGAACCGCGGCCTGAAATGGCCTGGTGCCCAGCAACATGCAAGCCACCTCATGGAGAAGGAGAGCTGCACCCAGCACCTAAGCTGATGGTATGCCATGACCCAAATAAGGAGGCCAGGCACAGACCCACCTGGAAGAGGATCCAGGTACCCAGTTAGTGTTGATGGTACCCCGGGCTGCTTAGAGACCTGGGCAGTGGAAGACAAGTGCCCAGCCTGGCCCTCAGGCTCCTGGGGCACCAGGACCCTGCAGCCTAGCCTAGCCCTGCTTCCTTGAGAGGACACCCTCCTTGAGGCTGTTGCTGTTGTGCTCACTCTCCTTGGCCAGACTAGGATTCCCAGGCTGGAGGAGAACAGAGGGGTGGCAGGGCTCCTTCTGGACGGGGCTGCTGCTGCTGCTGCCTGTGCTGTCACCATGGGGCAAGACGAGGTGAGGCAGATGCCAGGGGTGGCCTGGCTGCAGGGCCCCAACTTGCACAGGTGCAGTGCACATGGAGTGGAGCCGAGTGGGGGTGGGGGTGGAAGGCAGGATCAGAGGGTGAGCCTTAAATGGCATCCTGACTCTGGCAGAGGGCAGCTCCGGGGCTGGGCTCAGACAGGGCAGAGGAGGTAAAGGAGTCCCAGCTGCTTCTTGGGGCTGGGAATTCCCTGCCCTTCCTGTTCACTGGGGCCATCTGAGATGTAGTGGTGGGCAGGAGGGTCCCATGTGTGCAGACAGAGCTGGAGGATGAGGTTTGATGGTGGCCCCCACACGGTCACCAATTCCTATGCACACACCCAGGGGGAGCGCTTAGCCAGGCTATAGTGGATCGGGGACCAGATGGCAGGGGCTGGCCTCTTGCCATCTCCAGGGTGGCTCCATGGGCCAAATCTAAACCTATTGTGGGCTGGATCTGGACTGAGGGCCTTGAGTTTGAAATGTCTGCCATAAAGGAATCCTAATATGATATCTAGTTTATTTTCTTTGTCTAGCAGCTGGATTTAGACATTCTGTTTCTTTTTAACTTTTCAAATAATTTATTTTGTTTGAAATCTTGGATAACTAGGATATTACTATATAGTTTCGTCCATAACTTTGGTTCAGAACAATAAACACAAGAGAAAGTTTATAAAGTATTTTGTAAAGAAGAAATGCAAGAGCGTCTGAATAAACAATTACTCAGCACTAGGAGTCCTCAGTGTGAAAGAAACTCAAGATAATCCCACTTTGAATCTGTTTGATATAAGAAGGGTCAGATAGGGCAAAGAGGCAGAGGGATAGTCTGGCAGACTTTCAAGATTCTATTATTATACTCTAGAACAAAGGTCCCCAACCCCTGGTCCATGCATTGGCACTGGTCTGCAGCATGCTAGCAACTGGTCCACGCAAACAAGCGAAGCTCCATCAGTGGGATGCAGGTAGCATGCAAAACCATGTCCTCTCCAGTCTGTGGAAAAACCTTTCTCCACAGAACCGATCCCTACTGCCAAAAAGGTTAGAAGCCGCTGCCTAGAGCAATAAAAGTCCTTTTGTGGTCTGTCTCCTGACATGCCTGATATTTACCCAGCCTACTAATCTATAAATTATGTTTTATAAATCATCCATTCACATGATATATTAAGAGAAAATCACATTATGGCTTTGTGCCATGCTTGAGCCCATCCTAAATATTTTGATTGGTTTTCTCAATAATTAACATTAACAGTGTTAATAATTACTACTGTTAATGTGGTAATTAAAGGGGGCATGATGGCTCAGCAATTGAAGACATTGAGCTTGTTAGCTGGAAAGCTGACCACCAAATTTGAGGGCCAAGCACCATGCAATGAGGTGTGCTCCTGTTACTTGACCCAGCTCCTTGACCCAGCTCCTAGCAGATCAAAAGCATGCAAATGTGAGAAGATAAATAGGTACCACTTCAGTGGGAAGATAACAGTATTCCATGTGTATAGTTACTGGTGTATAGGCACGCTGGCCATATGACCATGCAAATGTCTTTGGACAATGCTGGCTCCCTTCACTAAGAAATGGACATGAGTACTGCCCCTAGAATTGGACATGACTGGACAGGGAAAACTTTTACCTTTAATAAGGTTATTATCATCGTTAAGAAGGTGAACTACCTTATATACCATGTTTCCCCGAAAGTAAGACCTAGCCTGAAAATAAGCCCTAGCTTGATTTTTTGGGGTGGGCCTAATAGAAGCCCTACTCCAAAAATAAGCCCTGGGGTGGGGGGTGGGTGGAGATGCCCCACATACCTGCCCCTGCTTACCATTGCAGCTAGGCCTCCCTTGAATCGACACTTGCCTTGCCTTGCCAGCCCACTTTTTTTGTGGTACCCCCGGCCTTCATTTTGCCATCAGAGGTTTTCTGGAAAGGCCTTTGCAGCTGAGAACCGAGCTACAGGTTCAATTCGTAGCTTTGCTGCAGAAGCCTTTCTGGAAGGCCTCTGTCGGCGAAATGCGGGCCGAGGGGCACTGCACGCGCCAATCCAGAGCTCCATTCTCAGCTGCAGAGGCATTTCCTTCAACAACAGAAGAAGTGGGCCGGCTGGGTAGGGTTGTTGGTGCCGCTGCAGCGAGGTGAGACTGTGGAAAAGTCACCCCCCCCCCAAAGTAAGACCTGATGCCTCTTTTGGAGGCAAAAAAAAAAGACTGGGTTTATTTTCGGGGAAACATAGTATATATCCTTTGCTTTGATTTTTTTAAAAAATGTATTAGATGTATACTTTGCTTGTCATTCATTGGGAATGAAGAGATATATTCCTCCTAGCTTCCCCACTAAAATAGGCTGATCTGTGTAGGAGTGATTAGAAGTTTCCAAGCTCAAGGGTATACTTGATCTGGGCTCTGTTTATTGGTTGGGTGGTGATATAAACCTATTTAGCAAATAAATAGAAATCTCCCTAGTTCTGTCTGATTATTATCATATCTGGTGGACATGTCCAAAGCAAAAAGATTTTGGCTTAAAATGCATTTATGGCTGGAGAAAATGGCTAAAAAACAAATAGACTTTAAACCAGAATTATTTTTGTTAGGAATAATAGAAGTTAATTATGAGAAAGATTGCAGATATCTAATACTACACATATTAACGGCAGCAAGAATTGTATTTGTTCAACATTGGAAAGATGAAAATTTACCAACTGAAGAAGTACTAATTAAGAAAATCCTAGAATGTGCAGAAATGCATAGACTGACTTTAAAGCAGTGGTTCTCAACCTTTTTAATGCCGTGACCCCCAACTGGTTGTAAGTCGGGGACTACTCAACCAGTCATAAGTCGAGGACTACTCAACTGGTGAAGCACCGTTTGCAGAATGGGACTTTTGGCAGGCTCAGCAGGGCAGAGACAGCCTGGACAATTCCTATTGGCTTTTGAAAGCCAATAGAATTAGACTCTATTCAAGAGAGTCTATTCTATTGGCTTTCAAAAGCCAATAGAATAAAAGGGAGTAGCACAGCTAAGGAAAAGGGGGAAACAATGGCGGACTGTGTTGTTTGGCGACCCCCGTGAAATGGTCGTTCGACCCCAAATGGGGTCCCGACCCACAGGTTGAGAACCACTGCTTTAAAGATTAAAGAGAAAGAAGACTCAATGTACTTTAGAACATGGAATAATTTCTATCAATGGCTAGAAAAACGAGTCAGAGAGAAAGGAATGTGATATGTAATTTTGAATATATATTAGCAAGAAGAAAGCTATTGAGTGATGAATTAACATATTGTTTATGATAATTAACTATATCTATTGTTGTGAGTTAAATACATGTACCCAGACATTATGCTGTTTGCTAATATTAAAAATGTTATTTGGAAAAACCCCAACCCCAACCCTAACTCTAACCCAAATCCCAACCCTAATCCCGACTCCACCTTATCCCTAACCCTATAAAAACTAATAAAATTTATATATATAAAAAAGAGATATATTCCTCCTAGTTAGTAATAGTAATAGTAATAAAGTTGGAAGGGACCTTGGAGGTCATCTAGTCCAACCCCCTGCTCAGGCAGGAAACCCTACACCATTTCGGACAAATGGCTGTCCAGTCTCTTCTTAAAAACTTCCAGTGTTGGAGCATTTACTGCTTCTGGAGGCAGGCTGTTCCACTGATTAATTGTTCTCACTGTCAGGAAGCTTCTCTCCTTGACTAGTTTCCACCCGTTGCTTCTTGTCCTGCCTTAGGTGCTTTGGAAAATAGCTTAATTCCCTCTTCTTTATGGCAGCCCCTGAGATATTGGAATACTGCTATCATGTCCCCCCTTGTCCTTCTCTTCGTTAAACTAGACATACCCAATTCTCGCAACCGTTCCTTATATGTTTTAGCCTCCAGTCCCCTAATCATCTTTGTTGCTCTTCTCTGTACTCTTTCTAGAGTCTCAACATCTTTTTTACATCGTGGTGACCAAAACTGGATGCAGTATTCCAAGTGTGGCCTTACCAAGGCATTGAAAGTGGTATTAATACTTCACGTGATCTTGATTCTATCCCTCTGTTAATGCAGCCTAGCACTGTGTTGGCCTTTTTGGCAGCTGCAGCACACTGCTGGCTCATATTTAGGTGATTGTCTACTAGGACTCCGAGGTCCCTCTCACAGTTACTATTATTGAGCATGGTGCCACCTATGCTGTACTTGTGCATTTGGTTTTTCTTGCCTAAATGTAGAACCTTGCTTTTTTCACCATTGAATTTCATTTTGTTAGTTAGTGCCCAGTGTTCAAGTCTGTCCAGATCCTTCTGTATCTTAAGCCTGTCTTCTGGAGTGTTGGCTATTCCTGCCAGCTTGGTGTCGTCTGCAAATTTGATGAGTTCCCCATCTATCCCTTCATCCAAATCGTTGATGAAGACGTTGAAGAGTACTGGGCCCAGAACAGAGCCCTGGGGCACCCCACTACACACTTCCCTCCATATAGATGCAGTTCCATTGAGGACCACTCGCTGAGTACGGCCGGTCAGCCAGCTACGGATCCATCTGGTGGTGGTTCTGTCTACCCCACATTTTTCTATCTTGTCAAGTAGTAGGTTGTGATCTACTTTATCAAATGCCTTACTGAAGTCCAAGTAAATTATGTCCACAGCATTCCTCTGATCCAATAATTTTGTCACTTGGTCAAAGAATGCAATAAGATTTGTCTGGCATGATCTATTTTTGACAAACCCATGTTGGCTTTTAGTAATGATTTTGTTTGCCTCTAGGTGTTCGTTGATTCGTTGTTTGATTATCTTTTCCAGGATCTTCCCAGGTATTGAGGTCAGGCTGATAGGTCTGTAATTTCCTGGATCCATTTTTTTTTCCTTTTTTGAGGATGGGAACTACATCAGCTCTTTTCCAGTTTCCCCACTAAAATAGGCTGACCTGTGTAGGAGTGACTAGAAGTTTCCAAGCTCAAGAGTATACTTGATCTGGGCTCTGTTTATTGGTTGAGTGGTCAAATAAACCTATTTAATAAATAAATAGAAATCTCCCTAGTTCTGGTCCAGCACTTTAAAGACTACACCATTCAGACTCTAAATAGGGATATGGATATAGATATATGGATAGATTTACTGTTTAGGCAACCGATGAACTATAGTTCACAATAACTTATGCCATAAGTGAGTACTATAAGATTTGCTATATGGGTTTGCTATAACTCTAGAATTTTTTTTCAATATACTTTGGAATCTTGAAAAAAAAATGAAGACCCCCCCCCTCTTCTGAGATTGACCTACACAGTAATATTCCTTAATGTGTCTTTTACAGCCTGGTAAATTTAGAACACATTAAGTTTTAAATTAAGAAAAATGAAGGCGAAAGTAGCAATTAGTACATATATGCCACTGATAAAATAATGAAGATCTGGGGGTTTATACCAACAAATGAGTCAATTTTCAGCTGTCCGGGGCATGGGTGATATAATGCAGTCTATCAAAATCCAAGCTATATAGTGTATATACAATGAAGGTCATAGTTTATGTAGTAGAACTGTGCATTGGCAGGCAGATGGCCTTTTTTCCTTTGAAGTATGTACACACCTTGACTCACATTGAAATAAATACAGTATATAGTTCATTTTGAAAGGATAGAACTTTTTTTAATAAGCAACTCAACACTTTACGATTGACTGCAGGAAGTACAAAGTTTATTGCAGAAGTTAAAACCCTAGTTGAAGAATAACTTCGGGTGAAATACCTTGCTCTTAAATGTAACAAATAGAAGCTTTGGAGTGAAAGATGATGTAGTTAAATTAAATGCTTTTTTATTCTGTTCCTTTTTAATTACATAAATAAATATTATTATGAAGCCATTACTTTCAAGATTTTCTTTATCATACATAAGACTGTAGCGTTTGTGAACTAAAAAGTGTCTTAAGTGCTGATATGATGTAGCATATAAAAAGTTGGACTTAATGTTCAGGAATTAGGTAGAATTTTAGGTTTATTATTAGCATTTTAATAAAAGGTGATATTGTCATTTTAACATGGCATTCCATGCCATGTTTTTCCTTTGTGCCAAAGCCATTTCCTTTGATGTGCAAAAACTAGCCCTTTCAGGGACCGCTGATCACACATTAGAGCTGTAGTCTGAAGTCCTTGAGTGTTGCAGGTGTTAAAGAAACAAATCTGGGAGGGAAAGGAGGGGATGCATCATGTTTTAACAATGTCTATCTTTTCTGATGTCTAATCAATATCTTCACTGTTTGATTTGTTGCTTTCTGTCACATATATATAGAATGTATCTATGATTTGTTTCTGCACCCTACATAAAAACATGGCACCACCTTTTGCTTTATCTGAAGTCCTTGTGGTTGATATTGTTGGGAGGTAGGGTGAAAAGAGCACTTTGCAACAGTATTGGGTATTTTTCAAATTTAAGGACTTAGTTGTTTCCAGCTCCATGTCAACTTGGGGGCCTGAGTTTGATGGGCAACTATTTGAGTGCTCATCTAGGACTGCTGCATGGCATCCTTCATGGATCATATCAGTCATGGAATATGGAACAGCTGGCAAAGGGTGAGTTCATCCCTATATCTTCAAAGAACAAGGACAACCGAAGAGCCAATGGAAGATAAATACTAGCTGGTATTCCCTGGGAGAGAACACACAACAAAATAAGACAGAGGAGAAACACACTCCTGGGGGAGCCCATTGCAGTTCATCACCCAGTTGTGGGCCAGGGAAGTCTATTAGTCCAGTAAGGAAATGCTTATACTATGTACAGAGAAGTGGACAAGATATATGGGTTCCTTTCATGGGAAGAAAGGCGGCCAAAGTGAGGCTTCTTTGATTTATGACTAGTGGGGGCAGTCAGAGCACAAATTGAGCAGATCCATTCCTGTCAGTTGGACTTTGGATCCTGTGGGCTGAGTGACATGTCACCCAGATGATAGTTCAAAAAAAATAATGCCCTCCATCACTCCCCTTGAAGTGGCCTTCGGGTGTCCTACTCCCGAAGAGATGAGGATTACCTGACTCCTGTCTTGTGTCCTCCAGGGATGAGCCGTGGGGAGCAAAGTGGAAATGCAGACCTGTGATTCATGTGGCCACACTCATTTGTAGATCCCTCACCCAATAGCGAAAGAGCTTTTATCAGCGCTAAGACAGAGCATATGGGCATTGTGGGGGTAGGGGAAGCCTCAAGGCCTGCTTATTCTGAGAGAAGCAAATAGACTGCAAACTCTGGAATACAAAAACAGCATGAAAAGCTAGCACAATTGAAAGCATCCGACACTCACCACGGGAGCAGCTGGACTGTTCTCTGTCAGAATTATTGCAAGCTTATTTAGAAAAATTCCAGCAGGCTTAGGATTCTGGAAACTTTCCAGATTAAATTGGAATGAATAAGAAACAAGCTATTTCTTTAAATAGAAACTGGCAGATAGTTTTGGATAATTCTGGTAAACAGAATGAGAAACTTTAATTGTTGTCAGCTAAAACTTTTGAAACTTGTTTTGGTGGAAGAGGAAAAATTAAATTAAATTAATTTATTTACACTTGCCAGAACAAAAGAGGAAGTTACTTATTTTTCCTTTGTTTTTTAATTTTTCTCTTCTTTTTCTTTTTCATTGCACTTATTTTTTTCCTGGTATGCATTAGTTTCATCTGTATAATGTAATTGTTAATCAATATTATTTTAAAAAAGACTTATTCAAAATTGTGTTTTAATTAATTTTAATTAATTAAATTTGTATAGAATAAAAACAATGCATTTTTTTAAAAAAGGAAAAGTGAACAAATTAAAGAAATGTGATGTAAAGAAAGAAATAGAAAAGACAGAAGAAAGAGAGAAAAAGAAAAAAAGACATAAAGTGGCTTCCATTCTTCTTCATAGCAGTTATAAATGCATTTATATTTTCCAATGTTGCATTTTAAATAATAATTATAATATAATAATTATATGATATTGTATTATTTTGGTTTATTGCACAGTCAGCCAGAAGTTCAGAATGAATTTGGCATTTCAGTCTGCCTATCAAGTCCTTCCCAAGAGTATAGTATTACAATTATAATAATTGCAATAGGCATATGATCTAAATATCTCAATATTTTCTGTACCATTCCATAGGAACCATACCACTGGATCCTGTGGGCTAAGGGACATGTCACTCAGGAGTGGTACTAGGCTAAGAATTCTCATGCAGCATATTATTTTGCTGGTTATTGACTTTTGGTGATCTGGAAGGACCTTATTTTAAATAGCATTTTTTTTTATTTTGTGATATAATTCTTACAGGAATTTGGGGACTCATTATGAAATGTACAGTATAACATTTTTACAGCAGCAGTATATTGAATTATTTCTGTTTATATCAAATAGCACTCATTCTGCTTCCTGCAATAAAGCTTGGCAACAAATCACAGGCTTTGGGCATTGAATGGATTTTATAATTAATACACATCTAAGTTAAGAAATCACAATAATACATAGCATGGTGACTTTTCTAGAATATTGTAACTTACTCTTGTTGCCATTGGACAATTATTTAGGTGTCCTATGATTTCGGGAAAGGATATCTCTTTGAAAAGTAATTAACATACATCTGTTTCCCTCTTGGCTTTATAGATCATGTTTTGCACATTGAATACACACAAAATTGATATGAACAAGCTTTTGGGTGTGCAAATTGGTCTTGAAGACTTTATATTTGCTCATGTCAAAGGAATAAAAAAAGAAGTGGATGTTTTCAAATCAGAAGATTCACTTGGACTTACCATTACTGATAATGGAAATGGATGTGCCTTCATAAAGGTAGGTTGGGGATGAAGTGAATACAGGTAGTCTTCAATGTTTGACCACAATTGAGCCCAAAATATATGTTGCTAAGTGAGAAACTTGTTAAGTGAGTTTTGTTCCACTTTACGACTTTTCTTGCCACATTTGTTAAGTTAGTAACACGGTTGTCAAGTGAATCTGGCTTTCCTATTGACTTTGCTTGTCAGAAAGTTGCAAAAGGGGATCGCACGATCCCAGGACACTGCAACCATCATAAATATGAATTAGTTGTCAAGCCTCTGAATGTAGTTCACATGACCATGGGGATGCTACAGCGGTGCTAAGCGTGAAAAATGGTCATATGTCATTTTTTCAGTGCCGTTGTAACTTTGAATGGTCACTAAATGAACTGTTGTAAGTCAAAGACCCCCTGTATGAGAAACATGAACATATCAATTTATTTCATTAATTTATGGTGATAGCATTGAAACTGTGTTGAGTAACTCCTAAAGTGAATGGCTTGAAAGCCTAATACTGGCATTATTTCTTGAGTGAACACTTAGAGGAAAAGGAATATCCGATAGAGCCATTTCTTTTTTAAAAACAGAACATTTCTGTTATGAAAAAGACACTTTAGCATATGACAAACCATATGTCTGTATGCTGTATTTTGTGTGCATTTGATCCTTATTCTATCATGATCATTTTTAATTGTCTTTAAAACACAATGATCAGGCTGACGTTATGCATATCTGCATAATCTAGCCCATAATTTCAACAGAAACATATGTTATATTACTCAGAGTGGAGATAAGAGACCAAGCATTTTTTTTAGCATATTTTTTTACTGCATAATAACTATTATATTCTTTTTTTCACTCCTATTTGTTCTGGAAAAGTTCATCATTTCTCCTGTCAGTTACATTTTGCTGTCAAATAGTTCTTCTTCTGAGCAAGTTTTTTTCCATCCTGGTCACCTTCCTTTGGAGAGAAGCCAAGAGAGGGAAGTTAAGGGCTGCAGAGTGGACATATCTCCCTGTCAATCATATATTGATAGACTAATACTGAACTTTTTAAAAAATTTCTCATTTTTCTCTAATATTATACAGTTTGATCACTTTATTTGTAGATCAAAAAAATGAAATAGGGTGAATTAACTCCTATTCCAGGATTTTGGCTTTGATAAGATTTAGATGATTACAGCTTCCCTATAGCCGTTTTTATCTTTGAGGAGGAGATGAAAATTAAATTATATTCTCTGATCCTCAGAAGTAACTTACATAGAATCAAAGGAAATTGCTAACATTTGTCTTAAAAGATACAATTAAAAAAAATCAAAATATTGAAAATGGAGGCAAATCTGTTTTCCTTTTCTAAAGTTGTCAATGTAGAAGAATGGAAAACCTGGCCTTCCCATAAGATCTTGATGTGTGCTGTACATTTATTATTATAGCTGTTTGGAATGCTATGGAATATGCTTTGTTGAATATAAATTCTGAACTGCTTTGTATGTTTTGCAGATATTACCTATGTAGTACCTACCACGTTTCCCCAAAAGTAAGACCTACCCTGAAAATAAGCCCTAGCTTGATTTTTGGGGGTGAACCTAATATAATCCCTACCAAAAAATAAGCCCTAGTTTTGAGGCGAGGCGCACGCTTAAAAATCAAACTATAGTGGGGGTGGCGGGGTTAGAGCTTACTGTTGCAGCCAGGCTTCCCATGGATTGACACTTGCCTCACCGGCTCACTTCTTCTGCGGCCGAAGGAACAGCTTCATTCTGCTTCTGAGAATGGAGCTCCAGCCTGCATTTTGTAGCCAAAGATAAGGTGACCAACTTTTTTACAATGAAAAGGAGGACACAAATAAATTGAAGAAAAAAATATCGTAAATAAAAGAAACATTTTATTCATTGCAACAATAATACAGACAACTTGCATGTGCAAAGTTTGCCAGGCAGGTGTTTTGGCGCGCTCAGCAGCAATTCCTATTGGCTTTCGAAAGCCAATAGTGAGAGTAGCACAGCTACAAAAGTTGAAAAAAAAACCATCAAAAAAAGGTGCCGGAACCCCGTTCTGAGTGTTTTATGAGGAAAAAAAAGCCCTGCAGATTAGTCTTCAAATATCGAAAAGGAGGACACTTTTTGAGGGAGGACAGAACTTACAAAAGGAGGACTGTCCTCCCTAAAGGAGGACGGTTGGTCATCTTAGTCAAAGACCTTTCCGGAAGGCCTCAGCAGCTGAGAACTGAGCTATCCGTAGCTCAGTTCTTGGCTGCAGAAGCCTTCCGGAAAGGCTTCTGATGGCGAAATGCAGGCTGGAGCTCCATTCTCAGCTGCAGAAAGAAGCTGCTCCTTCAGCCATAGAAGAAGTAGACCAGCTGGGCAGGACTGTTGATGCTGCTGCTGCAAGGTGAATGAAAAAGACACCCCCCCCAAAATAAGACCTTGTGCCTCTTTTGGAAGCAAAATAAAATAAGACTGGGTCTTATTTTCAGAGAAACATGGTAATGTTTCATCATTGGGTTTTTCCTGCCCTTCTTTCTAATGATACTCCCAAATGTCCTGAAAATTTCTTCAAGCCAGTAAGAGCAGACTAGAAGAGGTTAGTGTAAAGATGATAGACACAAGAGACTACTGACTTTTTCTTAACTTCCTGGATATAAAGAGAATGAAAATATCTTTTCTTGCCTATCTTCCATTGGATTTTGGATAGAAGGGTCCTGGCAAAAAATGTGAGACTCTTCATGTTCATATTTGTAGTTCATAATTTTCTGGACCAGACTATTTTTTTTAATCCATCATAATATATGTAAAATTGTTTTTGTCTGCAGAGAATTAAAGCAGGAAGTCTTATTGACCAAATAAAAGTGATATGTGTTGGTGACCACATAGAATCTATAAATGAAAAAAACGTAGCAGGCTATCGTCATTATGAAGTGGCTAAGAATTTAAAGGACTTGAAGAAGGGTCAGACATTTACATTAAAACTGATAGAACCTATGAAATCATTTGGTGAGTGGAACATATCCACCCAAAAAATTGTACCAATAATCTTATTACAATAGAATAAAACTATCCTCATCACAATTAAGCTACTTAATCATAAGGTTTAAAGCTGTCTTTCCATACCTTACACTCTGTTACACTAATTATTACGGAGACAAGTTCACATGAAGCTCAAATACTTTTATTTCTTTCTGGCACATACAAAAAGGGATTATCAAGCCCAGCATGGTTCATGGATTGTATTAAATTTAATTTGGTTGGGCAGCCTGATTTAAAATAAAGACAGAAGTTAAATAAAATGATGAAGGCAATATGCTTTCAAATTTATCTCGTTTCAAATGCATTAGGGCCCTCTCGACAATATTTTTTCAGATCTGCCAATCTACTTCAATTAATCCCCACTAGCTATGTATTTACAGCCCTTTAAGGAGGATTGAAAGAATCACCATTTACTCTTTTTTTGTAATTTAGTTAACATTCAATTACACAGTCATACTGGATCTGAGTTGCAGACATTACAAATTTTCAGTAAATATATAAATAGCTTTTCAACAATGTGGGAAATGAGATTCTTACTTTTAATTGGAGCAGCATCTAATTTTTTCAGGAAATACAGGAGTTTCTTTGCTATGACAACTCTTACTGTCAAAGCATTGCTGGATGAGAACTGTTCAGTTAATTGGGCAGTCTTATACCTGGAAGCGCAGCTTACATTTTGTGGAAGCACAAAATTAAGATGAGAAGTCAACAAGAATTACAGCTGCATCTCCAGTAGTTTGCCTTTGCCAACTAATTTTTGGGGGGAAGATTTTCAAGTCCAAAGCTATAAAGCAGACATGTCAAACTCGGGACTGTTTTGCCATTGTCAGCAATGGGGTCGGTGCGGCTTCCGTGTGACGGGTTCAGCCTGTAGGCTGGCAGTTTGCCACCCCTGCTATAAAGTGAGGAAATTGCACATTGAAATTAAGTTGCTATTAACAACAGGTGTGGTAAAATCATACGGGTTAGACTCATATTGAGTATTTGATGTCCTTGAAAAGAGTACTGAGACTGAATCAATTTAGTTAGATAATAGGAAAGTTCAGTACAAAACAGATTATTTTAAGCAGGTATGGGTGAGATAGACAAATTGATTAATATGATGATTTTTATAACCCCTGTTTTGACAAAATATTTTTATCTTAAAATTACTACAAGCTAGTCATTGTTGACTGAATCATAAACTTCCCAATCTACCCATCTATAAAATGTATGGGTCTCTTGGCCCCATTAAAAATGTCTTAATGACTCTGCAACTGCTAAAGTAATCTCCAGCTTAAATCCAGTTCTGAGTTAAATTAATAGATTGCCAAATTTCATCCTATTTCATCCTAAGTTTGGGTTTGATATTGTTCATCTTGAAAAGAAGTATAACTATATTCAGAGTTGAATTAGAATTTGGGAAACGTATATTTATTGCAGAAATTATCGAGCCAAGGTCAAAAAGTGGAACTTTTGCAGAGGAAAAAATCTGCCGAGGAAGAGAGACTCTTCGACTAAGATCCAAAGGTTCTGCTACAGTAGAAGAAATGGTGAGTTTTTAAATTCATAAATCTTTGTCCTGAAGGCAGATTTTTGTTCCAGTTTGGAAGCCATTAAACTATAGTTATAACTGCAAAGAGTGTCTTCACCCTGGTGAATTTGGCAATTGCCTCATTTCTTCCGTTGCTGCCTTGGCTCTTTTATGGCTTGTGGACTTCAACTCCCAGAATTCCTGAGCCAGCCATGGAGTTGAAGTCCACAAGTCATAAAAGAGCCAAGGTTGACTATGACTACCCCTGATCTATACCATTTCCAGCAATGAAAGTTGCACAGCCCTTCCTTAAAATATAGATTTCAGGTTGAGCTTTGACTAAAAATAATGGTGTAATAAGTGCAAATTGAAAGCAAAAAGTAAAGGTAAGTGGAAAGGAGACGGGAATTTTTTATTCACAGATTTAAAAAAAATCTTTTCACAAGATTGTGATACACTTTACTGTGATACCTGCACTCACGTTGGTTTCGTTATGGTGGTTCATGTCTGAAACTGGAAACTGGAAAACTGAAGTGTATTGACAGAAATACCTTTGACTTGGCATTGTAATCTACCATGCTTCTTAAAGGAATGTATTTACAGAATAGCTGATATTTCAAATGCTACTGAAGTTACATGAATATCTTTTTGATAGTATTTTAGGCATTTTATATATAGTCTTTTCTTCCGGGGACTCTCCAGATTTCCTGGAATGCAATTATACCACCTGGGAATGGCAAAAGATGTCTAAAAAGCAGGACAGGTCATCTCTTTGGGTTATGTTTATCTAAAGAAAATGCCTGCAAAATGTGTGTAGAATCATAACATTGCAGAGTTAGAAGAAATCATTTAGATCAGGGGTTCTCAACCTTGGCAACTTTAAGACTTGTGGACTTCAACTCCCAGAATTCCTCAGCCAGCAAAGCTGGCTGAGGAATTCTGGGAGTTGAAGTCCACAAGTCTTAAAGTTGCCAAGGTTGAGAATCCCTGATTTAGATCCTCAAATCCAGCCTTTCCAAAGCCTCTCCCATCTCAGTTTGCACACATTTTGCTTTGCTTTTTTGGTTTCAGTCTTTGCCTTCCTGCAGTGTAAATCTATAATGTGTCCTGCATTCTGTGGTGATAGAAAGGTCTTGGCATTGTTATTTGTGAAAGATCATTTCAGGTGATGGGGAATGGAAGGATTTATATTCCTTGCAGACAGCTGGTCATTTCATTCTTTTAGAGAGCCGTTGAGGCCACTTGGAGATTTATCTGTGTCCTCAAGGTCACCTGAGTGGTACAAATGGATGTGGAGCCTTCTTGGAACTGCTGAAAGGTCTGTGTTGTCATTGAATATAAATCCTTCCATTCCCCACCATCCCAGTCAGAGCTGAAGAAGCTTCTTGGATGAGAAGCGAAACGTCTTCAGAGAAAAACAAGGAAGTCCAGTTGAACTCTTGAAAAAGCACCTGTGGAACGAACGTGACTAGATGACTGAGAATCTCCATAGACATTTTCAGTTCTTTCATTCTTTCTTTACAGGATTTAATTTCTAATCCTTGATCATCATCCTTATTGTCCTTCTCAGGACCTGTTTTAATTTATCTGACTCTTTATTTGCCTGTAATGGATATAGTAGTTGAAGTCTAACCAAGGGAGAATAATGTGGAACTTATTACTTGTGGAATTTATGTTTCCTCTGATGCAGCCTAATTATTATTTTTTTCTGCCCACCTTACTGTGCTGTTTCAATTCAGTTTATAGGTAGTGTTCAACTTATAATAACTCAATTAGTCACCATTCAAAGTTACAACAGCACTAAAAAGTGACTTATGACCATTTTTCACATTTATGACCATTGCAACATCCCCGGGGTCATGTGATCAAAATCCAGAACTTGGTAACTGATCCATACTTATGATGGTTGCTGTGTCCTGGGGTTATGGCAGTGTTTCCCAAACTTGACAATTTTAAGGCATGAGGACTTCAACTCCCAGAATTCCACAGCCAGCAACGCTGGCTGTGGAATTCTGGGAGTTGAAGTCCACATGCCTTAAAATTGTCAAGTTTGGGAAACACTGGGTTATGGGATCACCTTTTGCGACCTTCTGACAAGCAAAGTGAACGGAGAAGCCAGATTCACTTAACTAACTTAACAACTATAGTGATTCACTTAGCAACAGTGGCAAAAAAGGTCATAAAATGGAGCAAAACTCATTTGACATCTGTCTCGCTTAGCAATAGAAATTTTGGATTCAATTGTGGTCATAAGTACCTGTATCATCAACTACTATTCCAAGATCCTTTTCACAAATACTCTTTGTCAACCCAGATTCCTCGTTCTGTTCCTGTACATTTGATTTATTTTTCTTGAATGAATAGAATTTATTGTATTTATTTTAACCTTCATTCTATTACTCTTGTCCCATTTCCCTAGCCCTCCCCCAGAAGATCATTTGATTTATTCTGATATTAATGCATTATTAGCATTCGGTTTTCTATCAGATGCAGATCTGATAACCATTCTTTCACTTCCTCACCCAAGTACTTAATAAACATATTAATAGTGCAGGGCCCAATATTAATTTATATTTTCATGGATGAACTTTTTTTTCCTTTTTGAAGAGAAAGGATTATGCTTCCCTTCACTTACCTACTGCCCAGGGTCTTTTAAAGATAATAACATTTCCCAGTTCATCAGAAAGTTCATTCAATATTGAAGGATAAATTCCTCTGGTTTTGGAGATTTAAACTCACTCAAAGTAAATAGATGTTTTTTTGACTATGTTTTTATTTGTCTCAAGCTTTAATCTTTCTATTCATTCTGTTCTTCTTGGTAACTATTGGAATGCATACATTTCATAAATGCTATGTATTAACATTTTCCAATCTAGACTGAACTGCTGGCATACATATATGAATGTAACTGAAGAAGCTCTTTTGATGTACTACCAACTTTAGATTTACATCAATATTTATAATACCAAGCTATCTATATGTACCCTTCCTTGGTGACTTGTCCCTCTTTCTAACACAGAGACATACACAGACACACACGGAGACATAATTCTTGCTTCTGACTGACTCATTTTATAACCATTTGAAGATACAGTTGTGTAAATAAAATACCTTTGCTACCAATCCTTGCATTTACAACCATAACCACATCCTGCTGTCACGTAATTGTAATTCTGGGGAATTTGTGTGCTTTGCAGTTGACTTGCATCAGAGTTAATAGAGAAGGTCGAAATAAAATTGTAAGTCATAGTCATGTGATGTTTTTCTTAGTAATGGAGTTGCCAGTCTCAAAAGTAGTCAATAGTAGTCACTTACCTGTTAATAGTCAAGTAGTGAGGGCTTACCTTTTTGTCTTCTTTTTGTTTATAAACAGTTTTGCAACCATATTTGCATTTTCTGCTATCCTATATTATTTCCCTTTAATGGCATCATTGAAAATTATACTTTTAGTTTTAAGAGCGCCTACTCACCTTTAATTTCTTTTTCCATTAGATTGTCCTACCACTATTAGTTACACATTCCAAATCCAGGCAATAAAACTCAGCTTCAGTTTTGGTTAAAACAATGAAGTCCAGTATTATATGATAGCTTTTTGGGGAAAGACCATACATGGCCCCTATTGAATATGACTTGCTGCTTCTGAAGGAACAGTACAATCATGGGAAAAGATAACTGCACCAAGGAATTACACAAAGTGTTATGGGAGCAATCCTGCATGCTCTGAAGCACTTTTTTGTCTTCTCACATTATACACTGCAGAGCCCTAACAGACACCAAAGGCTCTGAAGAAGTTTTAGTGTCATTGCATTTTATGATTGAGTTTGCAATGAGGCCCGCTGTCACATATGAATTTCTTAGTTCAGCTTGATTGTTCAGTAGACAGACACACAATTATCGTTCAACAATTTTCATTATTGAAATTCCTCATCTCATTATGGGATATTAAATTCTGCACCACAGAAGTCTGGACCTGTATTTAATTTAGTTTTATTCATTTCTTTAATCAAATGTCAAGGCCTCCCGGCTGTGGGCAGTTTACAGATTTAAAAATCCATGATAAAAAAAAAAAACATAGACAGCTGACTGGAGAACAAGACACCAAACATAAATCATCCAAAAGTGAAGTGGAGCATCACAAATACCCTGTCCCCAAGGCTTGGGAATTGGAATAAATAATATGAAAAAAATATTTATATGTAATTAGCTTAGTGTAATGTTTTCCAACTTGGGCAACATCAAGGTGTGTGGATTTCAGCTCCCAGAATTTCCAGCCAGCATGACCATTTACTAAGAATTTTTGGAATTGATATCTATATATCTTAAAATTGCCCAGGTTGGGAAAAGCTGGTTTAGTAGTAATTAGTTTGGAATCAATATTGATATGGTTGCATTGCAAGATACTGAAAAATTTCACTTAATTTTTAAATATTATAACTCATCTATTTTGCATTACTCATTGCATAGTTTATATTTCTGTTTCTTCCTTTTGGTAAAGCTTTCAGATGTTGAAGAAAAGGCTACCAAAAAGGTGGATGATCTTCTGGAAATGTACATGGGAATAAGAGATCTTGAACTAGGTTAGTATTTATGTAATAACCCTTCATTTCTAGTTCCGCTAAGCTGCCAGAACTTTAATATAGACATATTCTGAATGTGTTATAAAATATTATTTCTTACTTTTTTTGCCAGCCAAAACAGTGTGGTAGGCATGTAGAATTATGATACATTTCTATAGCTTTAACTTGAATTTAAAATATTTTCTATTATGACAAATGACTTAACATATTAGGTTCCCAAATTATTAAAATGTGATAGATACCCACATCTTAATACTTTGAGAACTCTGTTAAATTATTTGACACCCATTTAAATGTATAAAATATGACAATAAGATTTCAATATTTGCTCACAGTGCTGGTTCTAACAAATCGTATTTTAAACAATTGAAGATGAGTTTAATTATGAAATGAAAAACTTGTTTCATGAAAAGTTTGGTTGCTTATCTGACCTCATTTGCTGCAAAATAATGTTGTACAGTATTGAAACTTGCACCCATTATCTATTTATGGCAGCCTGATTTATTAGGATCCTCATTATACTGCTTAGACTAAAAAACACAGATCTTAATGTATCAGACTGCATGGTTGACTAGAAAGGTTGATTGCTATGATTGGCTTTAGAAGCATGAACTCCTGTTTAACGATATGTTAGGCTGTTAAGGCAATTATGTGTATATCTACTTGGAAATAAGCCTCATTCAGTTTAATGGAGGTTCATTTCAAACAAATGGTTATGAACTGTAGCCATATATTCCCCTCCCAAATAACTTGAATTCTATTGGCAATTTGAACAATAGATAGGTGGTAGCAGCATATGTGTTGCCTACTATTAAACATTAAGATCAGATTCCGCCTCTTGCTTTTTTTTCTTTTTTAATCATTGTGTGCATGCATATGATTGTAATTCTGAAGATCAATTACTTGCCACAGGGCAATCATACACCAATTACTAAACGTATTTTGTTGTACATTATATCTGTGCAATCATCCCTGCACAGATTAGGCATATAAATCAGAGCAACAAAATCATAGTGTTTGTCATAATTAAGAATCTTTAACAATTATAAGTAAATCCTCTCTCTGTGTAATACATAATTATAAAGTCTTAGACCTCCTAATTATAAATAGCTATCTCAAATCTGTTATTTAACATAATATCAGTTTTTACAATTATTTTTACAATAAATCAATCCAATTTTTATTTGGAGTAATTATAGATATCTGTATTATGAAATATGTATTTAATTTAAAAAGTTGAGTATGTAATAGGAATTTGTAATATTTTCTAGTACTGTAGTTCTTCTTAACAGCCATTAGAGGCCAGTATCTGACTGTCCCATATTAGTGTACTATAATATTGAAAATAAGATTTTCCAATAACCTTTATGCTGAGATTCACCTTTTGGTGTCAAAGACATTTCCTTCTATGAAAACTCTTAAGTGTTATTAGAATATAAAATATACCATTACATTTCTGAAGTTTAAATTGAAACAATGGTAGTCTTTCTTCTGTCCCTCCCCTTTGACTCCATTACAACATGCAGTGGGCAAATAGTCCTTTTTTAAAAAAACAAAAAGTTCCAAGAAGGCCCCAGTTCTCTAGAAAGATCTGTCTGGGTAATGTGGGGACTGCAAACAGGAAGAACACTCCTTAAATATTGCTGTTCATCCTGTTCCTCTTGTCACTTGTGATATGAGCAATTCTGTGAATTAGATAACACTAAGTAATAGTGGTTCATGATACTCAAGCTGTGATCGAAAGAGGATCTGAGTTTGGTTCTTGAAGAATCAAAAATAAGGCACTGCCAAGTGCCAACCACACAGTTTTAGCTCTCCAGTGGTCTTTTCTGCACAGAAGATGATAGAGCTCTAGTAGAAAACCTGTGTTCTCAGGTTTTGTTATCCCCCAGCTGAAATTGATGGTGATATTTCTACTAAGTGGGGCTGAATCTTTAATCCTGAAGAAAATAAAAACTCCTTAGAAGATTAGTTGGCCTGGCCTTAAATACATTCTACAGAGTTTAATTAACCTTTCATTTTCTAATTAATTCTGGAAGTTTACAAATGTTTTGCTTTTTACTTTACATTTTTATTTAATAAAATGCAATTATTCCAAGTTTGTTCATATAAAATTCAGCTACTACAATCATATTGATATGCCTACAAAAATAATAGATGACTTTTCCCCTCTCTTGATTTAGCTGCAACTATGGTAGAAGCCGGAAAAGGCAAGAACAATCCAGATGAATTTGCAGTAGCTCTTGATGCAGCTTTAGGAGACTTTGCATTTCCAGATGAATTTGTCTTTGATGTATGGGGAGCCATAGGTGATACTTTGAAAGGGTGAATTTAATGAAAGGCATGAATTGTATTCGAGTACTGTGACAGCAGTGTGTAGCCATGTACACGGCATTGAATATGAACCAAATATTCTAAAAAGACCTATTTAAAATTTATAAACCTGAACAAATTACATGAATGTAGGATTATATTTGTACAAAACTTGTAGCCCGATTTGCAGTTAATTTAACATATTCACTTCGAATCTTTGCTGAACAAAATTCAAGTATTTTCTTTGTGTATGTACATAAATATATGCTAGTTGCCAAGCACCCATAGTTTGATCATGTGACCCTAGGGATGCTGCAATGGTCATAAGCGTCTATTTTTTCAGTATTGTTGTAACTTTGAACGGCCACTAAAAAAATGGTTGTAAGTCAAGGACTATCTGTAAAGACATAAAAAATGTCTAACCAGCTGCATGAAATAAAATGTACTTTTTTCATTGTTTTTATGTTTGGACTGCACGACTGTTAGTCTAATAGCATCAAAGCCAAGTTAACGTATGTCCAGTGTCAGAGAAGTGAACAGAATTTTGTACTGCAGCCGGGTGGCTGGGTGTGAATTAGGTGGCCATATAAATTTATCAAATAAACAAAGTGTCTCAGCTCTAGACAGATGGCAATGGCAAAACGCTTTCAAAATCCTTGCCAAGAAAACTGCATGGATTTTTTCCAGACATTTGCCAGGATCAAAGGATATCTTGAAGGCATCAAAAGTTAAACCATACCAAACAAACAAACAAAAAATCCACCTATGATTTACTGCTTTAAACTCTATGAATCAGTTCCTATATTCCATGAAACCATTGCATTTGTCAAGAGAACATAGAGATAATGCTGAGATTTTCAGTGGACTCTCCTATATAAATATACCGGTAGTTTTTGTGTGAAATCTATCAGTTGACCTTACTATAGTTGGAACCTCTATAGTTGGAACTTCTAATGTAAACAGAACAATATCTTTTTTATAATCTTACAATATCAGAAATAGGGATGGATACCTATTAAAGCTAATTTCAAAGTTATCCTCAAAAAAAATATTTTTCTTTCTCCTGTTCTTGTAATTGGTTTGTTGCTAAGTGCATTTGCAGAACAACTTAATGCCAAGATCACTGCAATGTTACATTTCAGTAGATCTGATATAATGTAAAATAGGAACCTAGTATACTATTTTAATCATTTTGCTTTAAACTGGTTGGAATTGACACTGATGTAGAGCACCTATTGAAATGAAAAAATGCTGCCAACTTGAATTCTGATCTCTTTCTCTCCTATACATAATTTAGATATATATACCATACACAGAAATGACACTTTGTACTGTATTATGCTATTAAATTTTTACTCCCTTTTAAAATGAATTACTTAATTTTTCATTCTGATTCTAATTCAATTATGAATCAAGTAGGTTTTGATTATGCTTTTCAAAAAGCATAAAAAAACCTTTTTTTTCCATGGTTGGGCTGAAAGAAGTTACAAATATTGAGCTGAGTCTCATAAAGTGAAGCTTATTTCACAACCCACCAAATAAGTCATTAGAGTAAAATACTTTGAACATACTTGTATTACAATTTCACAAATTTCTTTATACCTGAATGTTAAGAAAATAAAATATTTTCTCAAAAATGTTGTTTCCTTTCTTGATTTGAGGAATAACTTTGTAATAATTTCAGATTAATTCTCTCTTCAACCAAAATGGGCATTATTAAATGGAACATGACAAGTAATTTGCTATCTAGAATAAGTCTTAAAAGGGCCATTTTTTGCTTGCTATGTGTTGTAAATATTTATTTTTTTATCACAGAAACTGCTAGAGCACAATCTCCAAAGCACACCAAACCCAAACAACTGACATGTAGTTTATCTTCCACGAACTTTTCCTTGCCCCTAGTCTGGCAGCAGATTTTATAAGAAAGATATACAATAAGCGTTATGGATAATATTTTATTTATTAGTGTTATTAGGACAATGCATGTTGGGTAATTCCCTTAATCGCATGCTTCAATGCTGCTGGACCAGGAGGTGATTACATAGAATTTATTTTATACATTTCTCATTTCCTTTTAATGTGCCTGCAAAATAATACACTTTGTGTGAGGCCTATCCTTCTCACATATGGGTTAGTGAGAAGATGTCCATGGAAGATATGTGGGGTGGCAATGATACGTTTTCATCCTATGGACTTGGCCATGCCAAGGAATGAAGACAATGAGTTGCCTTGATGCTAATTAATGTACTTCCAGATGGAATTCATAAAATGCAAAGAAAATAGAATTTTAAGCTACAGAAAACATATTCATGCACCAGTTAGATCCAGTGCCCTATACAATATACTTTGGCACTCATTGTTCATTGGTTCCAGGAGGTGCAATGAGTGCCAAAAATGATGAGTAACAAACATTTCCCCCCCATAAGGAATAATGTAGTGCAGGAGTCCCCAACCCCTGGTCCGTGGATTGGCACCTGGCTGCGGCATGCCAGAAAGTGGTCCACTCAAAACAAGCAAAGCCCCATCTGCAGGATGCATGCAGTACATGAAACCACGCCCCCTCTGGTCTGCAGAAAAACCTCTCTCCACGGAACTGGTCCCTGGTGCTCAAAAGGTTGGGGACCCCTGATGTAGTGAGTCACAAGGCAGCTGACACCGATGAGTACCAGGACAAATTTTTCACATCAAAATATGCTGAATATACCAAATGTGAAGAGTTTCAAAGCAATTGAGTACCAAGGGAACACTGAAGAGATGTGTTTTATTCTTTGGATATTGATGATCCATAATATAATTTGTTACATTATACTAGATTTTTGAGGCATGCAGCACTTTGGATTTCATCCTAAAAGGGTGCTTCAGACTGGGCTAGATTTTGAACATTGTTTAAGAATTTGTTAACCTATGATCACTTTCTTTAGCTCTCATCATACAGGTATGTATGCGCAAAGCACATGCAATCATACTTTTTTGTAGCACTTTAATATGTGTGGCCTTCAGCTCCCAAAATCCTCCAGCCAGGCCTTGTATAAAATTAGTTTCTCTCTTAAAACTGTTTCTCTGATCATTGCTTGCACATATATTGATAATGTTTCAGCCTTCCATATATTTTACCTTCTGTTGTATTAAATTACGGTTTTAATATTTAGAAACTTATTTTGTTTTTGTTCTCTGGAGTGCCTTTTATCCTGGAAGGAAGAAAAAGTAGCCAAGCAATCGAGCAAGTGGGAAGTAATAAATAAATAAAAAGGTTAACCATATTTGTCTGTTACTATAAAAACTCTTAGGAGTCCTGTTATACAATGTAATCTTTTTCTGGTATAATGAGTCCTGGCCATTAATAAATGTGCTGAAATGGATGTTCTGTATGGGATAATATTTCAAATAATTTTTTGAAGCTGATTTTAGAGAATAGCAAAGGAAAAGTTTTATATTGTTTTTCTTCTAAAAGGGTGAGGAAGATGTTTTATACTTTCCCTCCCTCTAGAATATTTACAAAAGATTTTGGGAAATCTCTAGGACAGAGGTCCCCAACCTTTTGGGCACCAGGGACTGGTTCCGTGGAGAGAGGTTTTTCTGCAGACTGAAGGATGCGTGGTTTTGTGTGCTGCCTGCATCCGAAGATGGGGCTTTGCTTGTTTGTGCAGACCGGTTGCTAGCATGCCATGGACTGGTACTGGTCCATGGACTGGGAGTTGGGGACCCCTGCTCTAGTACATAAGAGCATATGTATAAAAACAAACATAATAATATTGCTTTTGGCCAGTGAGGAAAAATAGTTTGATAAAACAACATGCATATAGGGGAAATCCAAAGTCTATTAAACTTCTGCTTATGGGTCAGGATTATTTATTTTATATTTTTATGCCTTCTATATGTATCTATATTATGCCTTCCATCTGTTCTAAAACCCAAAATGACATACACAGAACACAAACAGGCTCAAGGGAAAAAGTTTAATGAACTTTAATAAAACAGTGACTGTTATATAAACCTGCAAGGAGCAGACAAAAGGCAACAGCGCCCCCTTTTTTCAAACTGGAAAATGCAAGAGGGTGCAATAAATGAAAAACAACTCCAAGAAAAACAAACAAAATTAAACCTTTAGAAGTGGAACAATATTTCTGCCAAATGTATCCAGGAGTTGCAAATTAGTAGCAGACCTGGATAAAGTGAATGAAGGAAAAGTTTCATTGCAGAAATCCTATCTCCAAGTCACCCAAAGAATACACTTAGAATAAGAGTATAGCTTCAAAATGGCATATAATCACTGAAATGTTTAAAAGGAAAATGCTTTCAGTAAGTCTAAACTGTGAGAGTTATTAAAGAAATCACAAAGTTGTTCTGGTCAGTTTAGGTCACAGGCTTATTGTTTTGCAGTACCATTGCGGAAGTGACTTCTCTGAACAGGTTTCCTAGTTTATTATTTAGTTATAGAGATCTATTAACTCTGTTATCCCTGAAAATTAAATTCAGGACTATTTGTTGCGTTTTGTATTGTTTTTGACAATCTACTCTTCTTAGAGGCAAGAACATATTAAATGTTCTTTTCAACAAGCACAGTATCTATTTTGCAAAAAAGTTTAACTGTTCTAACTAAAAATATATTGATGGCATTTATTTAGACCAGGGGTCTCCAACCTGTGGGCCGCGGCCCGGTAGTGGGACAGGCGGGACAGGCTGGTGTGCATTCACTCCCCAACTTGCAGTAGCACTGTAGCTGCAGGATGTGAAAATGGGACGCTGCGCCATGCAACAGGGCAGGGCTAGCGAGTATCATGCGGGTGCTAGTCCTGTCCCGTTTGCGACACACATGCTTGCGGCCCCATGCATGTGCGTGTACATGCGCACATGTAAAATGCTTCCCCCTCCCTTTCCCTCTGGTCCGCCAACTGAGAAAGGTTGGTGACCTCTGATGTAGACTACTCAATAGTGTTGTTTTGTGTGCAATTTAAAAAGCAAGGACAAAAATTAAAATAAACAGCAAACCACAACAAAACACAGCTAAAGATTATGAGCTGAATAATGATGTGACTGCCTGAATTATACCTGAAGTTTTAAACTGAGTTTTAACAATCTCCAGATAATTAAAGATCCTCATTGATAGCCCAAATAATTGTAAATATTGTTGGGGAAGTGTGGCCCACAGTTAGGTAATCCTATTAAGAAGGCTTTCTCTCAAGTAGAGTATCTAAAGCAGAACTTGAAACAGGATTTTAGGATTTAGACTGTAGGCTGGATGGAAATGAAGATGCACTAATAATAGAACTATTAACTGTTCAGATAAGAAGACTTAACACAGCTTTTTACATTTTAAGAATCTAAAAATCATTTTGAAAATGCAAACAAACTATATTGGGCATATTCAATAAAGAAAACCGAAGGAAAGTAAGACAATAAATGCAATGAAGAAAGGGCTTAAATTGTTCCTTTTTTGTTTTTTGTTTTGTTTCAGATGGGGAATCTGTCTATTTAGCTTTGAGTGGGGTGGGCAATATGCTTAGAAAAGAGAAATGGTAGAATCCCTCTGAGGGAAGCTGTCATGTCAGCCAGTACCACAAAGTCTAAGCACACACAATGAAGGAGGGAGAAGAGTGGTTCCACACACAGCAGGAAGCCACTTCAAGCTGCCTTGGTCCCAACAGCCCTGCTTCCTGCTTTTCAGCTAACCCCACCCCTCATTTGCTAAGGAACCAATTGTTGCCCCACTCAATAACACTTCCTTAACATAGCACTCTATGTCCTAGTACAGAACAGGTGAGGCCTTCTCTTAATACACAAAAGAAACCCTTAATACACAAAAGAAACCCTGAGCAAGCTTCCTTAGCTTAGTACAGTTGCTAGGCAATTTGGTAACACTTCTAAACAGTTGTGTATTCTGAATAATGCCTATCATTGTAAGATTTCTAAATAGTCAAAAATTATCTTTGAATTTTTTTTCTCCCTCTCTGGTATAGTTCTCTGCCATCAGTGTTCCAGCGTTACTCTCTAAAAAAGTTCCATGAATTTTGAGTCAAATAAACCCCTAGATCAGTGTTTCTCAACCTTGCCAATTTTAAGGCATGTGGACTTCAACTCCCAGAATTCCACAGCCAGCAATGCTGGCTGTGGAATTCTGGGAGTTGAAGTCCACATGCCTTAAAATTGTTAAGGTTGAGAAACACTGCCCTAGATTTCATTATGATTTACAATGTGCAGATATATAATTTTGAGTTGATCATAGTGTACTAGGTATGGACTGGATAAAAGAAAGAATAAAAATTCTTGTCCAGTTTATATAAGCACATTTAAGTTTTTGTTTATATAAGCACATTTAAGTTTCCATGAATTCAATTTTTAAATCAAAACATTACTGTTTTCTTCCTCAACAATTAATGAAGAACAGCCTTTATGCACTGTAAAGGTTAGATAATAAATTGCTCATCAGTGACCTTAAGGAATGTAAACATTTAGCAACAATCTCAGTCTCTTACATCATTCACAATTTAGCAGAATAGGATGTTCTGGAAGAGAACAAAGATCAACCATTGTTTATGAACATATCTTGATTTGATCCAAGAGTTAATTTGGGTACAAGAACATGCCACTGGGGTTTAAAGATATAGCCATCATACAATTAGATAGTGCCATAAAGGCTATGGGATCCAATCAGGAATTAATACAGGAATCCAAATATAATCAACACCCAATAGATATCTGTCCACTTGAAAAAAAAAACTATTTTTATAACTTAGTTTCTAGTCCTCTGATCATCTTCATTCTCTATATTTGACATCTCACCCGATTTCATGTTATGAGCATTCCTTGAGCAAAAAGGGCTCTGCAGTTGTTACTGGTTGAAATTATATTTTTATTGCAATTGATCTAGTTTGTTAAGATCCTCTTGCTTTTAGTTACTATTCAGATCTGCAGATCTGATTGTCATATTTTCAGCACTTCATCCAAGTCATTTATAATGATCAACATCTTCATCAACGATTTGGACGAGGGGATAGATGGGGAACTCATCAAATTTGCAGACGACACCAAGCTGGCAGGAATAGCCAACACTCCAGAAGACAGGCTTAGGATACAGGAGGATCTGGACAGACTTGAACACTGGGTGCTATCTAACAAAATTAAATTCAATGGTGAAAAAAGTATGGTTCTACATCAGTGGTTCTCAACCTGTGGGTCGGGACCCCATTTGGGGTAGAACGACCATTTCATGGGGGTCGCCAAACAACGCAGTCCGCCATTCCCCCCCCCTTTTCCTTAGCTGTGCTACTCCCTTTTATTCTATTGGCTTTTGAAAGCCAATAGAATAGACTCTCTTGAATAGAGTCTAATTATATTGGCTTTCAAAAGCCAATAGGAATTGTCCAGGCTGTCTCTGCCCTGCTGAGCCCACCAAAAGTCCCATTCTGCAAACGGTGCTGCACCAGTTGAGTAGTCCTCGACTTACGACCAGTTGAGTAGTTCTTGACTTACGACCGGTTGGGGGTTGAGACATTAAAAAGGTTGAGAACCACTGTTCTACATTTAGGCAAGAAAAACCAAATGTACAGGTATAGTATAGTATAGGGGGTACCTTGCGCAATAGTAGTAACTGTCAGAGGGATCTCGAAGTCCTAGTGGACAATAATTTAAATATGAGCCAGCAGTGTGCTGCAAGTGCCAAAAAGCCAACACATTAACAGAGGGATAGAATCAAGATCACGTGAAGTATTAAAACCACTTTACAATGCCTTGGTAAGGCCACACTTGGAATACTGCATCCAGTTTTGGTCACCACGATGTAAAAAAGATGTTGAGACTCTAGAAAGAGTACAGAGAAGAGCAACAAAGATGATTAGGAGACTGGAGGCTAAAACATATAAGGAACGGTTGCTGGAATTGGGTATGTCTAGTTTAATGAAGAGAAGGACGAGGGGGGACATGATAGCAGTGTTCCAATATCTCACGGGCTGCCACAAAGAAGAGGGAGTCAAGCTATTTTCCAAAGTGCCTGAGGGCAGGACAAGAAGCAACAGATGGAAACTAATCAAGGAGAGAAGCAACTTAGAACTAAGGAGAAACTTCCTGATAGTTAGAACAATTAACCAGTGGAACAACCTGCCTCCAGAAGGGGTGAATGCTCCAACACTGGAAGTTTTTAAGAAGAGACTGGACAGCCATTTGTCCGAAATGGTATAGGGCAGTGGTTCACAACCTTTCTAATGCTGCGACCCCATAATACAGTTCCCCATGTTGTGGTGACCCCCCAACCACTTATATATCACCGGGTGCCAGGGCCGTGGCCAAAGAAAAGGGGAAAAAAATGGTGGACAGCCTTGTTTGGCGACCCCCGTGAAATGGTCGTTCGACCCCAAATGGGGTCCCGACCCACAGGTTGAGAACCACTGGTATAGGGTTACCTTCCTGAGGGCGGCGTTGGACTTGATAACCTCCAAGGTCCCTTCCAACTTTATTATTATTATTATTATTATTATTATTATTATTATTATTATTATTATTATTACTACTACTACTACTACTACTACTACTACTACTACTACTACTACTACTACTATTAATATATTGAATAGCAGACAATCTAAAATAAGGCCATCTCTATCTCTATTATATATGTTAAATCATATCTGCTTTCTTTTACTAGTATTTTGATTTCATTTTCATTATTTCTCATACTTTGAACATTTGGAAAAAGTCAATGAAGACCATTAATTTGTCAGCCACTGTTCTTTTCAATTTTTCATTAAATGGTTTTATAGATCTCATTATAACAACAGTTCCACAGTGCACAATCTTTATCTGATATCCTCACTGTAGGGCTTTTATCTCCAGCCTCTGAATTCAATGCTTCTTGTTGTAACATCCAATTCTCCAAATAACACAGAGTTTCAGAAACAAGATTGCTCCAATTAGCACTATTGCTAAGCTAATCATTCACTTTCACTTTCTGTTGCATTTCATGAACTGGAAGGATAGATCAAAACCTCATCTGAATCGACACGGTCTTGAATTCATTCCTAGATCTTAAACGTTCATATTGATTTTTTGCAGTAGCGTTTGTTCCTACATGAATGAGCAGAAGGGGATAATGATCAGTGGCCTCAATAAATGTTGGAAATTGTTTTGTTACATCCCTGATCCTTGTACCTGGTAAACAACAACAACAACACAAAAAAAGATCAAAACGATAGACTGAACAGTTACTTGAATGCCAATTATCATTTCATATTTATTGCCATCACCTAATCTGACCTTCAAAAATGATGATATTAAGCTGTACAACAAAATGCAGAAATTTGTGCATTTGTTCTTGATGGATGTAATGTCCAGGAAAATATATCATTTCAAATTACTATTTCATTGTTTACCCCTAAGCAAATAAATCAGGCATTTTGTACCTGTTTTTGTTTTGGAAATGGGTATGACTTTTCACAGAGTGAGAACCAGCTCACATACAAAAGCTTTGAATTTATTTTCTTGGATGTCACTGAACTATTACAGGGTTCAAACAATGAAATATACCAACCAATTTCAATAATAGTTGTTCTTGGAATTCTACTAGCACTAAAATTTAAAGTTTTCATAGTAAAAAAAAAATTGTAGAGTAAGAAATACCTTACTCTGTGAGGGTATTTGGGTGAAATGTATTTGGTTTAAATTTCAGGCAGCCATAAATGTATTGAATGCACTTTGTCTAACCAAGACATCTCAGTTGTAAAGTGGGACAATAAGAAACATAGCAAAATGGTTGCTGATTGATTGCAGGCAGGAATAATGGCTGCAAAGCAGTTTTCAATATTATAGCAGAAAAGCTGTGAACATTGTGCTTAATATGAGCAAGAAACAATGAAAATAGTTCATTGTCAGATTGCGGATACCTGAATACTTCAGTGTGAAAAAATATGGATATTTAAATATCTCCCAGGGCAAAAATATCTTTGTTCCAGACTGTATGGAGGCACTCCTTTGATATCTTTTTTAGAAAATTAAAGATTTCTGAAATGAGACTGTGGGTAATAAAAGGAAAATTGCCCTAACCATTAATAGTCTTTTTTATGCTAATTGAACTGTCTATGGAGACCGGAAAATGTTGAAATAAAAATTGCTCAAAATGTCATTAAACCATATGATTTAATACTTTTTTCTATCATATAGGTTGCTAAGACTAAAAAAAAAAAAGACAGTTAATGTTGCTGTGGTGTTGCAGTGGTTAGAATGCAGTACTGCAGGCTACTTCTGCTGAGTGCCAGCTGCCAGCAGTTCGGCAGTTTGATTCTCACCTGCTCAAGGTTGACTCAGCCTTCCATCCTTCCAAGGTTGGTAAATGAGGACCCAGATTGTTGAGGGTGATATGCTGATTCTATATATTGCTTAGAGAAGGCTGTAAAGCATTGTGAAGCGGTATATAAGTCTAAGTGCTATTGCTACAATGAAACTGAATTCACACAAAGCACTAACCATGTTTTGTGTAATGATATAATGTGAAGCATTGTGAAGCGGTATATAAGTCTAAGTGCTATTGCTACAATGAAACTGAATTCACACAATGCACTAACCATGTTTTGTGTAATGATATTTTTAAAGTAAACCACATTGGGACGGGCCCTATCTAAATAGAGAGCTTTCTTGGCCTGTTGCAATTATTTTGTAAAAACAGGTGTTCACAAAATTAAAAAGCCATGCCAGATTAGATACTTATAGTTTCAAAAAGCAGTGTCCTATCTCCATGGTTTGGATTTTAATTGTAGTTAAACCAAGATGACAAAATGTAACCTGTGAGACCAAAGCAGGAGGGAACAAAAATCCAGGCAAACACAATTTTCTAAGGATGCTAAAGACTGGCAGGGAAAAGCGAAAAAAAAAAAAAAAGAATGAGGGGAGTCTCTATATGTGTATCTCAACCTTGGCCATTTTAAGATGTGTGGACTTCAATTCCCAGAATGCCCCAGCATGCTGAACCAGCAAAAATGTCAGAAGGAAGAAGCTGAATGTCAGTAAAGAATGGAAATCACCAAAAGCAGAAGCTAAGGAGGTCTCTTGGGCAAGGAAGCTTTCCAGAACAGATTTGTCAATTCTAAGCAGCTGAGCTATGAGTATTTAGTGACTCTGAAGCAACTAAAAGGCTTTTCTATGCTGAATCCTCATCAGAGGTCTCAGACTAATATCTTTAAAGCAGTGGTTCTCAACCTTTTTAATGCCGCGACCCCCAACCGGTCGTAAGTCAAGAACTACTCAACTGGTCGTAAGTCGAGAACTACTCAACTGGTGCAGCATCATTTGCAGAATGGGACTTTTGGCGGGCTCAGCAGGGCAGAGACAGCCTGGACAATTCTTATTGGCTTTTGAAAGTCAATAGAATTAGACTCTATTCAAGAGAGTCTATTCTATTGGCTTTCAAAAGCCAATAGAATAAAAGGGAGTAGCACAGCTAAGGAAAAGGGGGAAAAAAATGGCGGACTATGTTGTTTGGCGACCCCCGTGAAATGGTCATTCGACCCCAAATGGGGTCCCGACCCACAGGTTGAGAACCACTGCTTTAAAGTAATAATATAACAGAGAGGTTTGCTTAATGTCAATTGACCAATGACATTGGTCAATTGACATTAAAGTAAAGCAACCATAGCACAAGCAACCATAGCACAAAAGCTAATTTTAATGTCATGCATTGAACTAGTAACTCATTCTTTTAAATAAAATTAGCTTATAATAATTTGATTTAATATTAAGATCAAACTGCTTGAATGCCTCATGTGCAGGCCAACCTTCATCTACTATGAAAAAAGATTTGCATCAGAAATGGCTGCTGGAAGTAGAAAATTAAGATGAAGGAACACAGGCAAGGTATACAAAGGAGATTATAAATATTTTACTTACAGAGACTGCACGGTGGAATCATTCACCACTGAGTAGATCTCTATGTGTGATTTAAAAAACTGGAAGTTTTTAAGAAGAGACTGGACAGCCATTTGTCCGAAATGGTGTAGGGTTTCCTGCCTGAGCAGGGGGTTGGACTAGATGACCTCCAAGGTCCCTTCAAAGTTTACTACTACTATTATTATTACTATTATTATTAATGCCTTGGAAGAATATAAAAAAGGACCTTGAAATATGAAAACATATTAGACCCAAAGGATTAAAAACTCAGTGGAAGGCAAAAATTGGTTTTGATCCTTCCCCTATGTCAAATCAAACCATTCAGTTCACAAATGCCTACTTCACTAAGAACAAATTAATAATATCCAAACATGCAATCAAATAAATTCTACAAAGTTGAATGCCAGCTCTGTTTGACTTTCTTTTTAAAGGGAAGAAGAAAAAGCAAAATGAAATATATTATATCTTCTTACCAAGATTTTCATTGGTAAGAAAGTGTGTGCATATGCTGGTTCATTGCATTATCACATGCAATCCAAACACTAGAGCTGCTTCTAAGATGAGGTTGTCCAGATGTTCGCAAACAGAAAAAAAGATTTTTATAGTCTATATTTGCTTTAATGGTTGAGTTCAAATTAATCAAAGTAACCTTGGATTTAAAAGCACGGCTTGCTAAGCAAGTTGTAGTAATTGGTTCATACAGAAAACACATTACATGGACTTTTCACAAATCTTGTTGAACAAAAAACAAATCCACAACATTATGGATTAGTGTTATTGTGGGAACCAAGCTATGTACCTTGCAATGTGATAGGAACTTGCAATGTGATAGGAATTAAATGCAAAACAGTCTGTGGAGTGACCCATGATAGTTTAGTGATGGTCATGTCATTTGCTTGAAAGCTCTTTCTCTCCAGCAAATTAATTCAATATTGCTTAAATGGTGGAGAGAGAGGACATTCAGAAACCTTCAAATAAGTATTATCTTTTAATACATGTTCTTACTGCTTGTCTGCAACCACAGAAGAAACTACAGAGAGAACATTTTTTTAAAAAAAATTCGTGTCTGCAATAATACTCATAGAATTTAGGCAATACATTTGCTGATGTTTTTAATGAGAGAGCTCACAGAATGCAACAATTACTAATTATTTTGAATAGAACTATAATAATGCAGCCAAACAGTTAAATGAAATCACTAGCAGTATCTTATTCTACTTGCTTACTGAAGTTTTTTTCAGAACAAGAAAAAGTACAGATGTTGATATGGAAAATTATGCTGTTGCCTAGCAGATGTCCTTATTCCCAAATGCCCTAATTGTTCCCAAAATATTCCTGAATGCTATAATTATTGCACATAATATTCAAATTGTGGAATTCTGAATCTTTCTCCTTCTTCCTATGCATGATCTGTAAAATATTGCTGGTTCACGTGGAGGTAAAAGTATAACAATATAATAATGACTCATGAACTGAATCTATTCTCTGAGAAAAGCAGCAAAGGGTAGATATTATCAAAGTAGCCTCTTCTCACTTCAGTCTGTTTTATTTTTATTTTCTTTATTTATTCATTAGATTTATAACCTGACTTTCATCCAAGGAAAAGGTACAGACTCCTTCCATTTTTTCCTCACAGCAACAAATGAGTTGGGTTAGGATGAGAGGCTGTGATTGATTGTAAACCAGTGTTTCTCAACCTTGACAATTTTAAGGCATGTGGACTTCAACTCCCAGAATTCCACAGCCAGCAATGCTGGCTGTGGAATTCTGGGAGTTGAAGTCCACATTCCTTAAAATTGTCAAGGTTGAGAAACACTGTTGTAAACCATCCAGTGAAGTACCATGGCTGAGAATGAATTATTTGGATCTGAACATCTGTGGTCCTAATCTGACCCTTAACCATTACTCTATTCTGGTTTGATCTGCATAATGTAAAAAAATGGCTGAATGACCGGACATTATGGTAAAAAATGTCTGTGGCAGCTTGGTCTGTGGCATTTTAATTACAAAACCAATTCACCTGATTAAATGTGGAAATAATCTTGTGCATTGGTCCATGTACAAACATAGAAACTATTTATAGAGTTGAACTTCATCAGCCACAAGCAATTTTTAAATCAAACCACGTATGAAATATTGTGCTACTTACACCGGATGGAAAATAATATGAGCATAGCATTCAACTTTCCATCTACTGTACACCTCCTAGGCAGATTCCCAGAGTAAGATATGTTCTTATATAGGATTTTTCCCCTTCTGCTAAAGAAAAAATACTTAAAAAAAATGAAAGAGAAGGAAACCAAGTGTTCTCATTTTGATAAATGATTTATACAATTTTTTTCTAATGATGATGGTCTGAGTAAGGCTTTCTGTAATGTTATCTTTGTCATGGTAGAGAAGAAAACAAAGACATTAGGGGAAGAAGTTGTATAGTGGAGAAGATAAGCTAACAAAAGAAATGGAGTTTGCACTGTCTTTTCCTCCCTCTTTTAGACATAACCAGGATCAAAACCAGGCCTAATTTATTTATTTATGAGACTTATATACCGCTTTAAGTGCAAGCACTCTCTAAGCGGTGTACACCAGTAAGCAATGTATATATATATATATTTACATTTCCCCCAACAATCTGGGTCCTCATTTTACCTACCCCGGAAGGATGGAAGGCTGAGTCAACCTTGAGCCGGTGAGATTTGAACCGCTGACCTGCTGAACACAGTCAGCTAAAGTGGCCTGCAGTACTGCATTCTAACTGCTGCACCACCTCGGCTCTAATCCCAAAGTGACCCTCCCTGCACCCAGACAAAACCCCTCTGCTATCCCATCAGACCAAAAAAATAGAAGCCTCCTCATAAGCTCACAATCCAGCCAAGGACAGCCCTAATAAAGGTGTTGCAAACCTAGAAAAAAACCCACATTCCATCCTCCATCAACTGAGGACCTCAACATTCCATCTCCTTTGCAATGAGCTTCCATTTTGCTTAACAATAGAACTAACCCCAGATTCACTGACAAGGACTTACCTGGCTTCCCCAAACTGCCCAGCAAATGAGATCCCTAGGATTTTCTGCTTTGTAGTTCTCAACCTCTATAAAAAATTTTGCTTTTCCATTGTTTGAATTTCCCTTTTATTTCCATAAACCAGGTACACAATGATCTTTGCAAAACACATGTTTTATTTATTTAAGGAAATTTATATGTCTGCCTAACTCACTCCCAGTGAGTCTCGGTAGCTTACAAAGATAAAAAAATCTAATATTAAAAAAAACAATAAAAAGCAATAAGCTCCACCCCTCTGGTGACAACAGTCTGTCAATCAAATACTCCATATGATGGGCTCCATCTCACTCTAGGTCCCCCAAGCCTGTTGGCAAAATCAGGTCTTCAAAATCTTGGGAAAGAATGTCAAAGTGGAGATCAATCTTATCTCCGCAGGGATGATGTTCTGTAGGAAAGGAGCCATCACAGAGAAGGCCTTTATTCTTGGTCTCACTGGATATAGCAGCTTAGGAGAAGGGACCTATAACCCTGCCCCTCTCTGTTCTGGTGGGTTAGGTAGATGTGACCAGAAAAAGATGGTCCTTCAAACAACCTGGTCCCAAGCCATCTAGGATGACAACTAATACTTTGAATTGGCTCCAAAAGCAAATGATGCAGCTCCCACAGGACAGATGACACATGTGGACATCTAGGTCTGCACAATACCATGCAGCCCACTGCATTTTGAACTAATTGAATCTTCTGGGTATTTTTTCCAGGACAGCCCCATGTAGAACGCATTGCAATAGTCAAGACAGAAGTTGAATAGGGTATGAATGATGGACCCTAGTCAGTTAAGCAGGAATTCTTGGTCCAGGAAAGAGTATAACTGGTGCACAACCTGCAGTTGCCCAAAGTCCCTCCTGGCCATAATTGGTGTTGTGTTCCTTCTTCAGACTATATTCATAACACTTGACTTTTCTTTGTGGAGGCTATTCTAGAGCTGGGAGAATTCCTGCTGCCAGAACACATGGAGCAGGCTTCTAAATCAGAGGTGTCAATGCAATGGTTGGATTCAAACATGTGAACAACCGGTTCTCTGTGTGGATGCCACTTCCGGAAGTCCATTCTGGTCCTGGGCAACAAAAAATTAGCTACCGGTTCTGTCAACTAGTGCAAACTGGCTGAATCCCACCACTGTGTCCATGGCTGGCTGGGGATTTCTGGGAGTTAAAGTCCATAAGTCTTGCCAAAGTTAGATACCCCTGCTCTAAATAATAATGTTCAAATAGGAAAACAAGGGAAGATGCTATGGACTCGAGTTATAACTTCAACCATTCATACCAGCAACCGGCATTGGATGTGGAAAAAAGCTAAAAGCTTATTCAGAGATTTGTGATTAATGAGGAAGAGGTGATGGACTAGACAATTTCTGAACAGATTGAGGGCATAAGCTATTACTGATCTAATAAGAACTTTCCATAAGCTATTTCACCTTCTTTGTTTGCTCTCATTTATATTAAAGTCTGCAGATCAAAACTGCTTGGCATTTTGGATGAACAAGAATCCTGATAATTTAGGGTGTCTGTCCACATAATATGCCTAATACGGTATGTGAAGAAGACAAGTAGTGACAAGATGGCTGGGTTTCACCGTGGCATGCTGGATTTATGATTTTGATTCTTTGCCAGAGCCATCCTTATCTTGCTTAAATGATAAATAGAAGCTGTTTTTCTTAATTTAAGTACTGCTGTGTGGCGATAATTTTATTACCTGAGTTGAGAAAGAAGGAATCCCTCATATCGAGGAAAACAATCCTCTGCCACAAGAGAATGTAGCTGAGGATATAACATATGAAGAGAGTAAGGCTGAACTTCATACATTTTATCAAGACTGAATTTATGCAGATAAAATCTGCAATGGATAAGGTAAAGCAGTTTTTTTTTTGAATGTCAGAGATCAATCTGGTTTTATATAAAGGTGACAACTGTTGAAAAATGTGAATGATGTTAATTAATATTAACTAATTAATATTTAGGGATATAATATTTAATATTTTTAAATATACACTTATTTATAACATTTAATTAGTTAATATTTAGGGATTAGGTTGATTCTATTGGAGCAAGTTTGGACCAAATATGAATCTACAATTGGGAAAGGAATATTAATCTGTTCTGCTTTTTGTCTCTTTTTATATCGTGAAGCAATAAAAAATAAAAATAATAATTATGTCTGGATTTATACAATCTTGTTTAGGCTAAAATGGGTTTGGATAGTTTGTGATTCAGAGTATTTGTAGAATCCAACATTTATCTATGCTATCTGAATTGGACTATCACATTACAAAATAACATGGTTTGTTTCATGTAGCATGCTATACATCATGGGTGTCAAACTCATGATGTCATGTGATGTGTCGTGATGTATCGTGACTTTTTTCCCATTGCCGGCAATGGGGTGGGTGCGGTTTTGGTGTGACGCATCTGGCTTGAGGGCTGGCAGTTCGACCCCTTGCTATACATAGTCATTCAGAGACTTTTCTTAGGTTCTTATGTTCTTACAACTGCTGCAGTAAGTTAAATTGAAGTTTTTGATTTCTCTATGATATTTTCAGATATTTGTCACTTCTGCTGTATGATCTTTTAATGTGTACCTTTGGATGAAAGTCTCAATTCCATATTTCTAAGGAAACTGAAATCTAGTCACTATGCCTAACTCATATTTCTAGAACTTATAAAATTGTCAGAAGATGTTATGCTGAACCTATGATCCTAGTGAATCTTCACTATGTCTGTTCATTATCTCCTCTCATGCCAGTATTGGTGGAAGATGTGAGAGGCAATATCTCTTCATACTTAATTAAATGTGTGACGTTTTTTGCTTGAATTTTGTCATGCTACCCTCTGACTTAGAGGATGCAGACAAGTAGAAGCTTACTCATACAAACTGTAAGCCCCAGGATTCGGGAAACAGAAACCAATTCAGACAAATTAATTGATGGAGCTCCTAATTGTGAATGCCTGTTCATCTTAAAAATATGTCAGAAATTATGAAGAGCTGAGCAGAGGGGCTCTGCTTGGCGTCTTGAGAAAAAGAAGTGCCAACACCCTTAATTGGACCATGTAAATCACAACCTATATCACAACAACTGGAGCAGTAGCTCCCTGTTGGAAACAATCACACCAAATCTCAGTCCATAATTTCATATCCTTGAATGCTATTTGCTTTAAACCTGAACTGCTTCATTAATGTCTGCAATAATCGAACCATTCCACTTATGTAGGCCTAACCTTACTCATCATCTGATTTGGCTTTGGACTCTTTTAGCCAAGACTATATTCTTCTATAAATTGCTTGAATGTATACATGGTTGCACACAGTACCTGCCAGCCTGCAAAATTCTTGTTACTTGCTCTTGTAACCAGTTCTATGCATGAGTACTTAGCCTGAAAATAGGACAAATATAGTTGCCATTCATTCTGGATGGCGACTAGGCACTAGACTGTTTTCCTGTTACTGACTGGTTTTATTTGGCTGTCTTGAAGCTAGAGGACTGTCCTTTCATACCTGCTGATGTCATCATCCTTGATATTATTCTGGAATAAAGAGAATGTAGTTCTACACAAATAACTCCTATTCCTGTGAAAAATGGTGCAAGTTGATATATTTAGGCCACTCTTGTACTCTATGTGCCATTAGTATACAAAGAATCTTCTCTGAATGAAGATTGACTTTTGGTCTCTTCTGAATCATTGGACCAAGTCCATAAACCAGACATTAAATTTGAATTTCTTTTATAAATTGATTATTTATTGATCAGATAAATACCTTGGCTCTTTTGGTATCAGCTCAAATCACTGTTGGACAAAGGAAGTTTCAGCAATACTACCTCATACCAATGTTGGGAATTTACCTATTTCACTATTTAGAACAAGCAAAAGAAACAACCTCAAAAATTTAAAGGTTATTATTGCAACTAGAAATAGATCTACCCCATGGTTTACAGGAAGTTTGGGATACTGATTTGTTAATTCTGCATAGCAGACAAATTGGCAGAAATTATGGAGACTGGGTGGATTCATCTAAGCTTCAATGGAAGAACTGCAATAGAAGATTATACATGGCTGGCACTTGACTCCAGTTAGAATAGCACATGTACATCAAATTTATTCTTCCAAATCTTCACGATATTATCAAAAAAGAAGTCATTTTTTTCATTTGTGGTGTTCATGAGTTAAAGATATATTCTCTTGGTGTAATTTTTTGGGGGGCAGATAAATACTATAACTAAACTAAAAACAGAATGATCCCCAGAGTTAGGCTTATTGCATTTATTTACAGGAATGAATCTGAAGCTTAAAAATAAAGAACTTATAATCTATTTAATTTTAGCAGTCAAAATAATAATTGTCCAACATTGGAAAATTCTAGATAATATAACAGTTGAGATGTGGATTAACAAGACCTCTTCAACTGCCAAATTAGAAAAAAAATCACAGAAATAGTTAAAATAATGAGACCTCAGAGGCACAAACAACAATATCAAATCTGGATGGATTTTATGGTTTTATTGTTCTCAATAGCAATAGTCTGCAATGCATTATATTTTACATAGAAGATAAATTTGTATATGTACAATGATTATTTACATTGTAGTAGGTTTTTAAAATTTTCTTTATCTTAATCTTATGCAATCTTATCATAGTTCAATAAAAATAATAAAAGAAAAGATTCTGTCTTGCTTCATACCATTCAATACTAAATGCAATTGACTAGCATAATTGGTGAAAAAAACCACTAGATAAACATGTACCCCTTTATGGATTACTGCCTTGTCGTGGCGAAGGGGCTTGCGTAACTCAATGAAGCTATAAGCTATGCCGTGCAGGGCCACCCAAGACGGACAGGTTATAGCAGAGAGTTCTGACAAAATGTGATCCACTGGAGAAGGAAATGGCAAACCACTCCAGTATCTTTGCCATGAAAACCCCATGGACAGTACTAAAAGGAAAAAAGATATGACGCTGGAAGATGAGCCCCTCAGGTCGGAAGGTGTCCAATATGCTACTGGGGAAGAGCAGAGGGCTAGTACTAGTAGCGCCAGAAAGAATGAAGCGACTGGGCCAAAGCCGAAAGGACGCTCAGCTGTGGATATATCTGGTGGTGAAAGGAAAGTCCAATGCTGTAAAGATTTTTTCTCCATAGGAACCTGGAATGTAAGATCCATGAATCAAGGCAAGCTAGACGTAGTCAAAAAAGAGATGACAAGACTGAACATCGACATCTTAGGAATCAGCGAACTAAAATGGACAGGAATGGGTGAATTTAACTCAGATGACCATCAGGTATACTACTGTGGGCAAGAATCCCTCAGAAGAAATGGAGTAGCCTTCATAGTCAATAAAAGAATAGGAAAAGCAATACTGGGATACAATCCTCAAAATGACAGAATGATCTCAATTCGAATCCAAGGCAAACCATTCAATATCACAGTAGTCCAAATCTATGCCCCAACCACTGGTGCTGAAGAGGATGAAATTGACCGGTTCTATGAAGCCCTACAGCACCTTATAGAATTAACACCAAAAAATGATGTCCTTATCATCATGGGGGATTGGAATGCTAAGGTAGGAAGCCAAAAGATAACCGGAATAACAGGCAAGTTTGGCCTTGGAGTACAAAATGAAGCAGGGCACAGGCTAATAGAATTTTGTCAAGAGAATACGATGGTCATAACAAACACTCTTTTCCAACAACCCAAGAGACGGCTCTACACATGGACATCACCAGACGGTCAACATAGAAATCAGATTGACTATGTGCTCTGCAGCCAAAGATGGAGAAGCTCTATACAGTCAGTAAAAACAAGACCAGGAGCTGACTGTGGCTCAGATCATGAGCTTCTCGTTGCAAAATTTAGGCTTAAATTGAAAAAAGTAGGGAAAAGCACTAGGCCACTCAGGTATGAACTAAATCATATTCCTGATGAATATACAGTAGAGGTGACAAATAGATTTAAGGAACTGGATCTGATAGACAGAGTGCCTGAAGAACTATGGATGGAAGTTCGCAACATTGTACAAGAGGTAGCAACTAAAACCATCCCAAAGAAAAAGAAATGCAAGAAAGCAAAATGGCTGTCTGAGGAAGCTTTGCAAATAGCTGAGGAAAGAAGGGAAGCGAAAGGCAAAGGAGAAAGAGAAAGATACACCCAATTGAATGCAGAATTCCAGAGAGTAGCTAGAAGAGATAAGAATGCCTTCTTAAATGAACAGTGCAAAGAAATAGAAGAAAACAACAGAATAGGGAGGACCAGAGATCTCTTCAAGAAAATTGGAGATATGAAGGGAATGTTTCATGCAAAGATGGGCATGATAAAGGACCAAAATGGCAGAGACCTAACAGAGGCAGAAGAGATTAAGAAGAGATGGCAAAACTACACAGAAGAACTATACAAGAATGAGCTTAACATCCCAGATAACCACAATGAGATGGTCATTGACCTCGAACCAGACATCCTAGAATGTGAAGTGAAATGGGCCTTAGAAAATCTGAGCAACAACAAAGCTAGTGGAGGTGACAGTATTCCAGCTGAGCTATTCAAAATCTTAAAAGACGATGCAGTAAAAGTGCTACACTCAATTTGCCAGCAAATTTGGAAAACTCAACAGTGGCCACAGGATTGGAAAAGGTCAGTTTACATTCCAATTCCAAAGAAAGGCAATGCCAAAGAATGTTCAAACTATCGCACCATTGCACTCATTTCACATGCTAGTAAAGTTATGCTTAAAATCCTACAAGCTAGACTCCAGCAGTATGTGGATCGAGAACTACCAGAAGTACAGGCAGGATTTCGAAGAGGCAGAGGAACTAGAGATCAAATTGCCAACATACGCTGGATCATGGAGAAAGCTAGGGAGTTCCAGAAAAACATCTACTTCTGCTTCATTGACTATGCAAAAGCCTTTGATTGTGTGGATCACAACAAATTGTGGCAAGTTCTTAAAGAGATGGGAGTACCAGACCATCTCATTTGTCTCTTGAGAAACCTATATGCGGGTCAAGAAGCAACAGTGAGAACCGAACACGGAACCACTGATTGGTTCAAAATTGGAAAAGGAGTCCGGCAAGGCTGTATACTGTTCGCCCTGCCTATTTAACTTATATGCAGAGCACATCATGAGAAAGGCAGGGCTAGATGAATCAAAAGTTGGAATTAAGATTGCCGGGAGCAGATGATACCATCTAATGGCAGAAAGTGAAGAGGAACTAAAGAGCCTCTTGATGCGGGTGAAGAAGGAGAGTGCAAAAGTTGGCTTGAAACTCAACATTAAGAAAACCAAAATCATGGCATCCGGCCCTCTCAATTCCTGGCAAATAGATGGGGAAGAAATGGAGGTAGTGACAGATTTTATTTTTCTGGGCTCCAAGATCACCTCAGATGGGGACTGCAGCCAAGAAATTAAAAGACGCTTGCTCCTGGGGAGGAAAGCTATGGCAAATCTAGACAGCATTCTAAAAAGCAGAGACATCACCCTGCCAACAAAAGTGCGTATAGTCCAGGCCATGGTTTTCCCAGTTGCAATGTATGGCTGTGAAAGTTGGACCATAAGAAAGGCTGAGCGCCAAAGAATTGAGGCCTTTGAACTATGGTGCTGGAGAAGACTCCTGCGAGTCCCTTGGACTGCAAGGCGTTCAAACCGGTCAGTCCTAGAAGAGATCAACCCCGACTGCTCTTTAGAAGGCCAGATCCTAAAGTTGAAACTCAAATACTTTGGCCACCTAATGAGAAGGAAGGATTCACTGGAGAAGAGCCTAATGCTGGGAAAGATTGAGGGCAATAGAAGAAGGGGACGACAGAGAATGAGGTGGCTGGATGGAGTCACTGAAGCAGTATGTGTGAATTTAAATGGACTCCAGAAGATGGTAGAGGACAGGAAGACCTGGAGGAACGTTGTCCATGGGGTCGCGATGGGTCGGACACGACTTCGCAATTAACAACAACAAACATGTACCCATGACCAGAAGTAGAAAAATCAAAAGTCAAAAATGGATTGTAAATAAGTGGCTGATCTTTCATTACAGAATCTGTGAGAAATACTTGTGAGAATATTTTTTTTGTCAGATGCTCAAACCCATAGATATTCTGAAAATACAGACAAGAGAGATCTGTGCATGAAAGAAATGGTGCTGTTTATCTGCTTTATAAGGAAATGTTAAGCGCAGCAGGTGTTTTTATAATGTCAACAAAGAATAGTCTCCCCCCCCCAGAAGTGAAACATTGAGTAATCAGCTTTTATTAGGTCTGCTAGCAACCTCTGAGGAGAAATTAGAAGGACATAAACCTAAAAATCCATAAAAAGTATTTTCTTTCAAAAATACATTAATTGGTCATGAGTTTAGATAAAAATGGAATCATACCTATTCAAGAAAATATCCAGAAGGAAGGTCTTTTTGTCAGCTTTATTGGTTCAAGGAAATTGTTTTTAAGTTATGTAAAGTGAATCTAATAGTTGCTGCTGCAATTTGGTTTCCTTACTATCTTTTGAAAGATCTATGGCAGTGGTTCTCAACCTTTTTAATGCCGCGACCCCCAACCGGTCGTAAGTCGAGGACTACTCAACCGGTCGTAAGTCGAGGGCTACTCAACTGGTGCAGCACCGTTTGCAGAATGGGATTTTTGGCGGGCTCAACAGGGCAGAGACAGCCTGGACAATTCCTATTGGCTTTTGAAAGCCAATAGAATTAGACTCTGTTCAAGAGAGTCTATTCTATTGGCTTTCAAAAGCCAACAGAATAAAAGGGAGTAGCTCAGCTAAGGAAAAGGGGAAAAAAATGGAGGACTGTATTGTTTGGCGACCCCGTGAAATGGTCATTCAACCCCAAATGAGGTCCCGACCCACAGGTTGAGAACCACTGATCTATGGCAAGTATTACCTTAAGTAACGGTGTCCTTACATTTCAGACCAATAGTGAACAGGAACATATTGAATATAAGGAGCTATTTCTTTTTGATTCAGTGTTGATGCCTAATGACTGCTTGGACTAGTCTCTGCAGTTTTCATGACAAGATTTTTGGAAGCAGTTTGCCACTGCCTGCTTCCAAGGGCTGAGAACAAGTGACTGGCACAAGATCACTCAGCTGTCTTTGTGCCTAAGGCAGGAGTAGAACTCAGGCTCTCCTGCTTTCTAGTCTTGTACCTTAATCATGTACTTGCATGCAAGGGGCTCTCTGAAATAAGAATAAAAATATAAAAACTTAAAAGAAAAAAACACACAATGCAATTGCCCTAAGATAAATTATATATCTAAGGGCTTTTGAAAGCCAATAGAATAGACTCTCTTGAATAGAGTCTAATTCTATTGGATTTCAAAAGACAATAGGAATTGTCCAGGCTGTCTCTGCCCTGCTGAGCCCGCCAAAAGTCCCATTCTGCAAACGGTGCTGCACCAGTTGAGTAGTCCTCGACTTACGACCGGTTGGGGGTCGCGGCATTAAAAAGGTTGAGAACCACTGATATAGATGATTATTTTATATAACTTTCGATAACATTAATTGTATTTCATTGCAATTGTTCATGTGTAGTAAAACACATCATCATGTTGTGGTAATTGAAGCCATACATTTGTTTTAATCCCTTGGCAATAACGAGAGTGCAGAGACTTGTTTCCATTATCCAGCTATCTGTCAATCTCTATGGAGAAGGTATGTAATTGAGAAGAATGAAAATATTAAACTTTGTTTCAAATTCAAATTAATATATGTAATTACTTCTTTCCAGGATATAATACTATTAAGACATTGAAAAATGGTTTTATTTTTAGAGCAACATTATTCTAGTAAAAATCGGTTGACTTTAATAAGAATTTCTCCTGGGACTGAACTCCTTCTATTGTTTCTTAAAAACATTACTGTCTGGAATTGTGGAACCTGGCAATTTTTTTGTTGCTATACCAAAACAATACATTTACATTGGCAGTCTCCAATATGCAAGACGCAAAAGTTACATGGGAATATAAGACCGGGTTATGGAAAGAGTCCCTAAAATACAGATACAAAAAACATGATGGATGATTCCATGCACACCTGTTAGCAAGAAGCCGGTTGAAAGCTTCTTCAGTGATAGCCATATTTCTCTAATCCCAGGGTTCAGACTCAGTTCTTGACTGATCAAAATGCACTTGCTCTACATACTCTAATATTTAAGTTATCAATATGTTTTGAGGGGAAAAACTGTGAAAACAAATCCAAGAAATGGTATCCCTTATATGCCGGCATATAAGACGACTTCCGCAAGTGCTAAACTCGGCGCCAAAGACGGGGGTCATCTTATACGTCGAGTCATCTTATATGCCGGAAATACTGGTAGTTTCCGGCGTATAAGACGACATTCTAGGAATGTGGCTCGGCGACAAAGACGGGGGTCGTCTTATACGACGGGTCGCCTAATATGCCGGCATATACAGTATGTTGCTAAACTTTTCAGTGATTTTCAAGCATACTGCTGATTGACTTCTTTTATAGAAGGAGGAAGAAGAAGCCTTGTTCTCTTACCTTTTACAACTTCTGACTGCAATTCTTTCTTCCTTATTTTGCTGAAGAAGAGAGAAGAATATCCAGGTGTTGAGACTATTTTAGTGATCCTATAGTACTTTTTTCTATGAATATCCCCCAGACAATCTGCACCTGCCATCTTATCAAGATCATCTGAGAACTGTTAAGGGAAAGTACTTCACATTCGGAAGTCTGGGCAAGAAGTGTGGCCAAGAAGAGAACACTATGGATTATAAGATAATAATAATGTGATGAGGAGCCTAGTTAAAAATATCGCTATCAATACTATAGCTTTACTCATATCTGCAGTCCTCTTGAGAATTACTCTTTATATTTGGAACAGAAGCTGAAACTTCCATATTTTACCTTCAATTTTACAGAGGTTGTTATATAAATTTATAGTTAAACTGGGAGAGAATGTGTTCTCAAAAGAGATATTTTAAGAATACTAAAGAATACTTAAAAAAAGATATTAAAAGAAATATTTAACGTAAACAGTTTTGTAAGGTTTTCCACTTAGCCTCACAATTGCCCCAGCATTACTCAGGAATTTAAAAGAGCCAAAGAAACTCCTGAGCCAAGGTTTCAGCAAGCAAACAACTTTTATTTTGATCAAAATAGAGTTGGGTGACCCCATCTCTCTTCATGGCTGGTAGAGAGATGAAGGCAACAAACAGAAAAGATGTCTTCCACCTTTTATACCTTTTCAGAAGAAAAAGATCAGGTCTTGGTACCAGGCATAAGATGGCACAAAAAAACAATTCTTAGATGATGACTCATACGCAGCAACCCAGGCTCCATCCATAACTCCATAACTCCATTCATAACTCCTTTTCCCCCTCCTTTTCATATAAGCAATCACCTATGCCTAAAGCATGAAGCCCTTACTTTTCCAATATATATATAAAGCATCTGATCAAGCAATTAACTACAAAATAATGATTACAAAATAACAAAACAATGATTACATGATAACACTATACGTATCAATATAAAATGGTTACTATATATAAAATAAATGCTAATGTCAAACTTAAACATACTAAAATCATGAGCACAATAAAATCCCTTCAGTTTCTTCCTTACCCAGAATGTAGGAATCAATAGTATGGTTGTGTTAATACTTTGGCAAAGGGATCTGTGCCAACTCTTTTTGAAAGAGCAGTTTCTGGACATTTTGAGGCCTAGTGAAGCAGGTAAGATGGCTCACGTTTGCTGTAGTCTTTGAGAGGATATTTGTGCTGCAATAATTTGACACAGTTCTTAATTTCTGGGTGATCAGTTGCTGATCAGCCCTGCAGTGAGCAAGGCTGGTATAATCAATATAGCCTCAACATCAGGGGTCTTCAAACGTGGCCCTTTTATAACTTGTGGACTTCAACTCCCAGAATTCCTCAGCCAGCATGCCTGGCTGAGATATTCTGGGAGTTGAAGTCCACAAGTCATAAAAGGGCCAAGTTTGAAGACCCCTGCTCAACATGCTGCCTGGGTCTGCTTCAGCAGAAATGTTGCTAAATTCTTAGAAGGGCAGCTACAGAGATTGCTTAAAGAGCTGGATATGCCAACAGAGTGGTTTGTATGTTCACTATTCTCCTGTGACTTTTTAATATGCAATTCTCATTCTCATCCTACAATACATGGAAAAGTTCAGTAGATGGAACAAATAAGATATGCAGATACACTATAACTAGATTATATTATTACAATTTTTTTCAGTGATTTTAATTAGTCGAAGAGCAACTCATATCTTAATTGGTGGACTGTGGCAAAGAAGGAGCAAAAAGCTATGAGAACAAAACTTTTGCATGCAAATGTGAGTAGGGATGGGGAACCATTGTAGCAGGCTGATTCAGTTGTGGTCTAAAGAAAGTTTACAGGATAAAAACCTGGCACTCTTCAGCCCAACAAAAGGAGTCAGCAGGTCTGCAGGGTCATTATTCAAGTCAAATCATGATGTTTTTAAAATCTACCTACAGTAGCATCTGGAACAAAGGATTTGCTATAGGTTTTATCCTACTTATTTATTATTTCCAGTAAGGCAATGAGAGAATCTAAATTTGATTCTGCCTTTGGGAATTATGTATAGGTGATGCAAAGCTGACTGTCAGAGGGTTAAAAAAATACTTTGTGAAGATGGTATGAAACTATGGAGACTATTCCACAGGAAAACACTTTAGGCAACAAATTAGATTTTTTGTCTTCAGCCATGCACATATGATTTACTATTATAGCAGTTCACCAGGCCTAGGATGGTAGACAGATAAGTTGATTTCAGTATTTTGTTTAACTTCACTTTTCCATTTTCTAGAGAAGGTTGAGAATTTTTTTAAATTCCATATATTTTGCTATGCATTTTTCCAGTATACACAATTTTGCCCAACAATATGCATACTGCTGCACACTGTTTTACTTAACATGATGTATTTTTGTTTTAATTTCATTAGGACAAGAGGTTTATGTGAAAAAAGTCTTTTAAAAAACAAATTGGGGAAGTATTTCACAGAATGGACAGAAGTGCAAGTTTCCAAGGATAACTGAATTTTGATTTGGATATTCTTTGGAAATGCAAAATTTGAGCAAATTCAAAAAGGAAATATTTCTGGAAAAATAGCTGACTGTATAAATATGACCAAGAAAATGTATATTATTGCAACAGTTTGCAATCCACTGTTAAAGGGAGCAGCGATAGTATTCTCTAACTTTATATTCTACTAATTTCAAGGATCATCCTAGACAGCAGATTTCATCCAGTATACTTTTTTTTCAAACCAATGATGGATAAACAACACTATGACTCAGTAATGGAGATAAGGCCTTTCTTTGTTTTCAAACTGATACCTTTATACTTTGAGGTGTGCAATTCAAAGGTGAATAAAATTTCTCATTAAGGTAATGTTCTTAATCCCTTAAAGAAGATCAGTCCATGACTGTTGAGTATGAAATCAGTTTGTAGTTAATCAAGAAATATTTCAATATTGAAGTATTTGCTTCATCAGAGCTTCATTTTTCAGCATAAGTGTACAATATATACACGGAGAATCTGAGAGGGGTGAAAAAGGTACCAAACAAAACCAGTCTGAAATACCTTTTCCCCACTATTACAATGACCTTGTGCTTAAAATGCTTTGTATATGGTCTAAAACATTAAGCTAACATTTGGTAGCAGCTCAATGAAATAAATTACCTACTGTATTGCTCTTAAAGTAAACCTTTTTCCAAATAAAATATCTTTGATATTTTTTGAAGAAAAGGTTTACTTTAAGAACCATACAGTACTATTTCTTTGTAGAGGGATTTCTTTTCCTTCTTTTCTAATTAAATTAAGCTGTCTAGAATGACTGTTACTTGGAAATGCAAAGTAATATCAAACATGCCAAGGGAGCTTGGTCATTTCATTAAAAATATGTGGATTTCAAATTTCACCTTTTCATCCTAGGCATTTGTTTAATTGCATTTATCTGTTCTGATTGTCCTATGTCAGTAGGTATGAGAATGTTACTGAAACATTTTTGGTTTCTCTCTGATCTGTCTTTAAAAAGGGCAAATATCTGGAATCCTTCCCCATTAAAATGTATTTGATCATGTGAAAAACAGTTACTATGATTATTCACATATATAATTACTTTCTCTTCCCATCAGAAGAATTACAACTTGGCAGCAACTTTTGAAAAGATCTGGTGGCTGCACCCTGTTCTTTGGAGAGGATTTGAAGAGCTATAAACTCAGTTTCTGCATTCTTGCTTTCGGCTTGGTCCAGACTAGATTATCTCATTTAATGTTCTAGCTATTTGTTCACTGGCAGACTGATGTGACATCTATGCCAACTGGTTAAGTAAAAAGCCTGCTTTCTCACACCATCCTGGACAAAGAAAGGGGAAAAAGAGAGCTCATGTTAGCGGGCCTTCTCTTTTTCTTCCTGCCACAAACCAGTTTATTTTTTGTTTCCTCCTTCTATGTTGGACAGGCTCTTCACCCTCTGAGCTTTTATTTGTAGGTGTGGAACAGGGAGACAAGTAGTAAATCATAACTGGAAGTTTGTGTGTTCAACTTTTGAAAAAAAGCTAAAAGAAGATCTGGCTCCTAGAGTGAAAAAATTCATCATTACTTTTTTTTATGTGCACCATGTTCCTTTTTATGCATCCTGCCATGACATTTCCATAATAGCTAATTAGGATTTTTTTTTAAAAAAGTATTTAAGTCCATTTAAGCAACTGCCCAACAGCAACTCAAATGAGCTAAAAGGATTAGAAGCACAACAAAAAAAATTGAATCATAATATACATTTAATACCAATTGTTGCCTCCATAATAATAATCCCACAACCCTCCTTAGCCTTCTGATTCCTCATGGCTGGGAAAACAGTTTTTATGTTTTTAAGGCTTTCTGGAATACTGGCAGGGTTGGGGCCAACCAGATCTCAGGGGTATGGTGTTTCAAACAGCAGACACTGCAACAGTTTATTAGTCATTCTTTGTTACAACATAGCCCTTTACAATAGCCTGCCTGGTTATTGAGGTATAATATTTCCTGAGAAAGTCATTTAAATAGAATGAAAAATTAATTATTCTTTCATGCCGAACTCTTAGTGACTTCCCAGAAGTCCATGCTGTTTTTGTGATAACTGTATAAAAATGTTTTCATCAACACCTTCTTTGGGGATATTTTTTTGACATTCCAATTTAGCTTACTGCTCATGAATTTCTGGATGGATTTTCATTCAAGCCCTGAACTGCTTTGCTTTTCAAAAGGAGCTGGGGTCAGTTAGTTGATGTCGCCCAGCTGGACAGATATAATGAGGATGGTACTAGTCTGGGAATGCACCTAAAAAGGAATAAGAAACGGGGATGGATAATGTTCAAATCATTACAGATTTTAATAGTTCTCTGATCTTTGAGCTGTTCACACACATGCATTTTTATGGGTTCTTGGTGTTCTCTCAGCTTGGTTGATTTCTTGCAGATGTTTCATTACCAGACTAGATAATGAAACATCTGTAGGAAAATAACCAGACACAAAGAACACCAAGAACCCAACAGCTTAGCCCTGAATTACACATATTCTCTATAATGGGAACTTACATTTTTAATCGCACCCCCCAAATATCTAAATATTTTTTTGTCCTAAATATAAGTTCTCATTCCTTGAGAACAAAATTGAGATGCTTCATATTATCGTTCTTTTGGTACATACATACATACATATATGTATGTTTCTTTGTATATATGCATATGTGTTTGTGTACATTCTTAGGAAGGACCAATGCATGTATTTCAAGGAGGGAGCCCTGCCTACCACTGTGGGTTAGAGATACAAATATTGTGTTTATATATCTTTTTTGCATTAATTGTTGGAATGTCAAGCCCCCAAAGGCTTGCCATACGAACAGGGACGGGGGAGCAAGGACAACAACCCACCAGCCCGAGAAGCAGCTGAGCAGTACACCGCCACATCCCACGGCTGCACCAAACGAACTGCCACCATGCAGACGTCTCCACAAGCTGCACAACGGACGCCACGAGTTCACGAGTGTCCACCACAGCCGGCAGGAAGGATAACGGCGGGCGGGCCGTTTGGGGCCAAGAGGACTGCACTCCGGCGGGCGGACCTAGCGTGGGGGAGAGGGGGGATGTCCCCTAGCAACCAGGACGTTTGGCAGGGCAAGTTTGGCGGCGGGCAACCGACGTGCGGATCGGACGCACGGGCAACGGGGTGTGGGGGCGGAGCTCCGTCGGGGAAAGGGAAAGCACAGGGAAAGGGTGGAGCATTTATTCACCTTAAACGGATGTTGGTTTGGGAACGGGGGCGGGCCCACAGGGTGGAGCACGTCAATATATTGCGGTGGGAGGAAACCACTTCCAGTGCTGACTTTGTCTCACCTGCATATTAAAGTGCTTGTTGGGTGTCAGCGTGTGCCGGCTTTCTTTGGTTTTGCTCTACGGATGACAACGGATACGTTTGACATAAAGTCAGCACTCACCTCACCAACTTCTCTCCAGCTTCCAGCTCCCACGTGCGGTGGAAGGCTACGGTATGGCGGAGGGAACGCAGGGGGCTGCCTTGGCTGAGGGAGAGGTGGCGGCCGATGGGGCCACGGACGCCGTTCCGGCGCCGGAGCCGGCACCGGCCCAGCCGGTGGTGCGGCCAAAACTGCTACTACCTGTAATCCCGGGACTCGACGTGGAGGAGGCAGGGGCCGCCAAGCCACAGGAGGAGTGGTGGCAAAGCCCGGCGGTGACTGGACTGCAGACCAAACAGCTCCTAACGCCTAAGCCGAAGCTCGGTCATTCGGGGTGGAGGGAGAGACGCGCCACCATAGAGGACGACGAGGACTGGAGCTATTCCATGGCTCCAGGTCAGGAGACCATGGATATATTGCGCCATCGGTTTGGCGAGGCAAGCTACAGGGGCACCACCAACATGTGGCAATCAGAAGGGGATGCTGCAGGGCGCACCCCCTCGTCTAGGTTCTGCCTAAGCAGTCCGCGGCTGCGGTTGCCTAATCCCACAGGTGGGCCGGGTGCCATGGGACTCCCTTCCAGCGGGCCGCCGGGTCAGGCGCACCCAACCCAGCCGGGCAGACCCAGGAATGTGGCAAGAGGTCCGGCGAAGATAGGGGGCATGGAGCAGCAGAGCTTTGCGGCCGGATATCCTAACATCGTGCCAGGCCAGGGGCCGTGGGGGCCAGGTTATCCATGGGGGGTTCCTCCTATTCCTGTCACCTTTGATGGTAACCCCGACCAACTGGCAATGTTCCTGGGACAGGCCATAAGCCACTTGGACCAGTTTGCACAGCTATATGTCTCCCAATGGGCTATGGTCGGTGCCATTACCACCGCCCTGCGTGGAGAGGCGGCCGCGTGGGCAGCCGACCTGTACAGCGACCATGCCCGGGAGCTGGGGAGCGCGGGGCTGTTCTTGGACGCTCTGCATGGGAGATTTGAAGACCCTACCCGGGCACAGAGGGCCGAGGCAGACCTGCTAGTGCTCCAACAGGGGAAACGCCCGGCCATCGACTACGTGCGGGAGCTTCGGAGGTTAGCCGGCCGGTTGCAGTCCTCATGGCCGGAGTGGATGTTAGTACATCAATTTAGGGCAGGCCTAGACCACGACCTACGGCAAGCATGCGTATACCGGGGTGTGCCCAATAGACTGAGAGACTGGTTCAGAGTGGTGGTCGAACTGGAGGCAGGCCTTAAAGAAATATGTCGAGGGACGGGGGACGTTTCGCGGTCGTGGCGTCCCGGGGACAGGCCTCGCGAGGGAAGCCAGGACCAACAATGGGCAACGCCAAGGCCACCCGGGGCGTCAGGAGAACCCGGATTTCGATGTTTCCGCTGCGACCAGCCGGGCCACCGAGCAGCCGACTGTCCGACACCCAGCCCCCGTAAGGCCACAACAGTCGGGAGAGCCACACCCACGAAGAAGGCCACGGAGAGCCCGAGGGCGGTTATGCAGCAGCCAATCCCAGGGGCGAAACAGGGGTCTCCGGCCAGGCCAGAATCTACAGCCGTGGCACGCTACCAGCTGGTGGACGAGGAGGACAGCCCTGACGACGGACTGGCCGATCCAATGGTGAGTGACCCCATTAGCCCGTTCATCCTCCCTATAGTTCTCACGAGTCCGGTGACAGGCGTACGGAGGGCGTGTCAAGCCTTGATCGACACCGGGTGCACACGGTGTCTGATGAGTAGAAGGGTGGCGGTGGATAGTGGGTTCCGGATATATCCATTGCCACAACCAATACGGTTTGAACAAGTGGATGGGTCATTGTTGGGAGGAGTCCCCGTGACCCATGTGACGGAACGGGTACGCATGGATCTGGGGGATCATTGGGAGGTGTTGCGGTTCATCGTGGTACCCATTATGACGGAGACTGTCATATTGGGGTTGTCCTGGTTGGACAAATGGACCCCAACTATATGGTGGGAAGGGGGGTACCGTAAAGTGCGCCTTGGGGTGGGTCCAATACCAGGGACTGGTGGTAATGGTGACCAGGTTCCTGAAGGCCCGGAGGTAATGGCGCAACTCCAGGAGGGGCCGGGGGAAGTGCCTTACCCCGAGGAATACAGGGATTTAGCGACGGTCTTCAGCGAGGAGGAGTGTAATCACCTGCCCCCTCACCGATCGACAGATTGCGCCATAGAGCTAATACCGGGGGTTAAGCTCCCGAAACCCCGGATGTACGCTATGACATTGCCGGAGGTGCAGGAACTCCGTAGATACATCGATCAAAATTTGGCACGAGGGTTCATCCAGCCTGCTAGGTCCCGGATAGCGGCCCCCGTGCTTTTCAAAGAAAAGAAAGATGGTTCCTTGCGCTTATGTGTCGACTTCCGGGGGTTAAATGCAGTATGTGTCGAGCATGTATACCCCCTTCCCCTAATGAAGGACTTATTGGCACATTTGGGGACGGGCCGCATATTTACCAAATTGGACCTACGGGAGGCGTACTATAGAGTACGGATTAAGGCTGGCGACGAGTGGAAAACGGCGTTTAACTGTCCATTGGGTAGTTTCCAGTTTCGCGTCATGCCGTTCGGGTTACAAGGGGCCCCTGCGGTGTTCATGCAGTTAATCAATCAGGTGTTGCATGAACACCTATACCGCGGGGTACTTGTGTACCTGGATGATATTCTAATATATACCGCAACGAGGGAGGAGCATGTCAGTCTGGTGAGGCAGGTGCTGCAGAAGTTGCTGGAGGCCCAGCTTTATGTGAAATTATCTAAGTGCGAGTTCCACCGGGAGCGACTAGACTATCTGGGCTACCATATCTCGGGGAGCGGGGTGGAAATGGATCCGAGCAAGGTACAAGCAGTACAGGAATGGCAAGCGCCCCAGACTAGATGCCAGCTGCAAAGTTTTCTCGGATTCGCGAATTTTTACCGCCAGTTCATTCCATCGTTTGCCACCGTGGTGCATCCCCTCACGGAACTGCTGCGGACGAAACACCTTACGGCAAGGCCTCGCCCGAGCCAGCGGCTAGAGTGGACCATGAGCTGTCAAAAAGCGTTTGAGTCACTGAAAACATTATTCGCTAAAGAGCCTGTGTTACGCCACCCGGACCAGAGTGCCCCTTTTGTGGTACAAGTGGATGCAAGCGATGTGGCAGTGGGGGCGATGCTGTTGCAGAAGAACGATGGGGGGAGCGTTGCAGCCATGTGCCTATATTTCGCGTAAATTTACGATGGCCGAACGCAGCTGGACCGTTTGGGAGAAGGAGGCATTCGCGATCCGCTGGGCTCTGGCAACATGGCGGCATTTGTTAGAAGGGGCCAAACTGCCTTTTGAGGTGTGGACAGACCATAAGAACTTGGAGGCGCTACAGACCCCGAGGCGCCTAGCCCCCAAACATGTCCGATGGGCCCAATATTTCAACCGGTTTAAGTTTACACTGAGGTATGTGCCGGGGGGGGGAAACTTCCTGGCCGACGCGTTGTCGCGGATGCCACAGTACCATAGCAGACGAGAGGAGGTCATACAGGCACTCATGCCTCCTTCTCGGCATGAGACCGCTAGAACCGTAAGTCACAGGTCTCAGGTAAGTGAACCAGAGGCCATTAGAACTGTCTTGCTGACAGATACGTGGGCGAAGGAGCGTCCGGGGTGGTTGACTACTTGAGACGGTGTGGCATGGAAAGGCGATAGGATATATGTGCCTGAGAGCCTACGCCTATCCGTTCTTCGAAAGTGTCATGACGCCAAACAAGCGGGCCATTTTGGGTATTTAAAGACCCTACATTTATTACGATGACAATTCTGGTGGCCCAAACTGAAAGTAGATGTGGAACGGTATGTAAAAGGGTGCCACGTGTGCGCCAGTGCAAAGCCCCGGGTGGGGAAGCCCATGGGATTATTACAAACGGTGGCCGATCCCTCCCGGCCGTGGGAAGAGATCGCCATGGATTTTGTTGTAGAACTACCCGACAACCGGGGCTATGGTTGATATGGACCGTACTAGATCTCTTCTCCAAACAGGCGCATTTTATCCCATGCAGAGGCCTGCCATCAGCGCGACTATTATCACGGTTGTTTATCCAACACATCTATCGGCTCCACGGCATACCTAGGAGAATTGTATCAGATAGAGGGGTGCAATTCACCGCGAAGTTCTGGAGAGAGTTCGTTCGGTCGCTAGGGTCATCACAGGCGTTGAGTTCAGCGTATCACCCGAGCACCAACGGGGCGGCAGAAAGGGCAAACGCCATGGTGGAAAGATACCTCCGGAGTTATGTGTCATTCCAGCAAACGGACTGGGTGGACCTCTTGCCGTTTGCTGAAGTGGCATATAATAACACCGTTCACAACAGTATGGGGTATACCCCGTTTAAAATAGTGTATGGTATGGAGTTTAACCCCATTCCCGAATTGTCACCAGAGGTGGCTAGCGGCCAGACCCCTCAAACATGGTACTCCAGGATCACAGGGTTGTGGGACCGGGTGAAGGTAGCATGGAGGAAGGCCGAGGCTGCTGCCAAACTCCAAGCCGATAAGAAAAGGGCAGAGCATAAACCATTCAAGGTGGGAGACTGGGTGTATTTGGCCACCAAATATCTATGCTTGCAAGTGCCATGCAAGAAGCTGGGCCCGAAATATGTGGGTCCCTTCCAGATTCTCAAAGTGGTTAACCCAGTTACGGTTCAACTACGGTTACCCGCCTCTCTAGGCAAGGTGCATCCAGTATTCCATAGTAGCCTGCTCAAACCAGCACATACACTGACGGGCCACCAGGACCGGTCTCGGGGTCCCATTATGAGGTGCAGGAGGTCCTGGACTCACGAAAGCGGTATGGTAAAACCCAATATCTCCTTCGGTGGAAAGGATACCCGTTATCGGACGCAACCTGGGTGGGAGAGGAGGACATAAACGCACCTAACCTAATCCGAATGTTCCACCGTAAGTGCCCGGGAAAGCCAGGGTGAGACAGGTGCAACACTGTGTAATCAACTCCTTCCCTCTCTTTTCCAGGGGAACACGTGGTAGAGGGGGCCGCATGTCAAGCCCCCAAAGGCTTGCCATACGAACAGGGACGGGGGAGCACGGACAACAACCCACCAGCCCGAGAAGCAGCTGAGCAGTACACCGCCACATCCCACGGCTGCACCAAACGAACTGCCACCATGCAGACGTCTCCACAAGCTGCACAACGGACGCCACGAGTTCACGAGTGTCCACCACAGCCGGCAGGAAGGATAACGGCGGGCGGGCCGTTTGGGGCCAAGAGGACTGCACTCCGGCGGGCGGACCTAGCGTGGGGGAGAGGGGGGGTGTCCCCTAGCAACCAGGACGTTTGGCAGGGCAAGTTTGGCGGCGGGCAACCGACGTGCGGATCGGACGCACGGGCAACGGGGTGTGGGGGCGAAGCTCCGTCGGGGAAAGGGAAAACACAGGGAAAGGGTGGAGCATTTATTCACCTTAAACGGATGTTGGTTTGGGAACGGGGGCGGGCCCACAGGGTGGAGCACGTCAATATATTGCGGTGGGAGGAAACCACTTCCAGTGCTGACTTTGTCTCACCTGCATATTAAAGTGCTTGTTGGGTGTCAGCGTGTGCCGGCTTTCTTTGGTTTTGCTCTACGGACGACAACGGATACGTTTGACATGGAATAAATTACAGTTTAGATTTTGCACGCTAGAAATGAGAGCCATAAAACAAACCAATCAATAAATACTGAATCAGGCTTTTCATATTTCATTAGGTCCTTGCTGATTTTCCAGCATGATTAACAAAGGCTGCACCAATCCAAAGAATATGCATTACTCTCCAGGTACTTGCAATCAATAGAATAACTTCTGAGTATGATTTTAATTTGATCTGGCATTTTTATTATTACCTTCTGCTTATTAAGCCAAAGCACGCTATGTAATTATTACCAGTTTTGTGCAACAGTTGTGTGATTGACAGGATCTAATAACCCCAATCCATTTTACAGACACAGACACACGCACAAATTCAGAGCACTTTGTGAAAGTATCAGAACTGCGATAGGACAAAAAGAAAATCTTTATATTGCAAGGAAGTTTCCCATGCTCTGCCAGGTACTCTGTTTTTAATGATCAGCTGAGGAGTGAATCTCTTGAGAAGATGCAGCCAAACTCTAGCTGCAGTGTACCTCATGAAAATCCCCAGTGCATTTCATCAGAAAATGAGATCAGATATCAACAGCCTTAAGGATAAAGATTATAAGGCACAGAAAATGTAAAACATATTGCAAATGTTGTATAATCAGCTGTAGGTGCATGGCCAAGAATAAGATATATTTAGAATCAGTGTAGTAACAATAGGAATGCTATATCCACTTTGTTGTATAAGTCCAATTTTCTCCAACCAGGTTTTGGTTTATTTTTTGGGGGATATCTGGCAATGCAGCTAAATGAATTATTACTTAGGCTCCAAATTTGAACGGTTTGAAATCAGATGCAGACTTTTAACTCCTTGATAACCATATTTCCATTTTAATCTCATATTTCGACAGTATATTATCCTCTATAAAACTTGTTTTTCATCTTCAGTATTCATTGACATTTACCAGCCGTATTGGTAAAAGCATAATAAAGAGATAGTAAATCAGAACATTTATTTTCCAATTAAGCTGTTATTATTTTTCATGTTTATGATGTCCTAATTTATGTTAGCTTTTTATTTTTATGAATGTTGCTCTCTAACAGATAATTCCCCAACATTCCAGATGTATTCATTTGTTTTTTGTTTGTAACTGTCTCCTAAACAATTGCTGGCCATAGTTTATCCTGTAGTACACCAAATTCTGGTATTTTATTTTTGTTTTTATGTTATTTAATCATTTAATACCAATTGAGCAGCACAGTGGTTTAGAGATGAAGATACTGTATTTGCCTCCCACTCAGAAGGTTGAGAGTTCAATCCTGTTTCTTTATTGAGGCACAAAGAAAAAAATATCTGCTGTGAAACTCCAACTCCACATAGGTGTCAAGAAAGGCATTTGGCCTGTAAATGCTTAGCTCTATTCAGTCACTCTGACTTCACCCTGAATCAAGGGATTAGAGATGTAATTTTTTTTTTAAATACCAATGAATAGGCTATTGAAAGATACATTTGACATTATTGCAAACTGTATCATGTGTCATCTGTATTACTAAAATGTTGGTTCCAGTACTTCTGCATCTTTCTTGTGGGTTTGTGGAAGCATATCAGATATGCACAATCCATGCACAAATAAAGATAAGGTTTAGAACAGTGGTTCTCAACCTGTGGGTCGGGACCCCATTTGGGGTCGAACGACCATTTCATGGGGGTCGCCAAACAATGCAGTCCGCCATTTTTTCCCCCTTTTCCTTAGCTGTGCTACTCCCTTTTATTCTATTGGCTTTTGAAAGCCAATAGAATAGACTCTTTTGAATAGAGTCTAATTCTATTGGCTTTCAAAAGCCAATAGGAATTGTCCAGGTTGTCTCTGCCCTGCTGAGCCCGCCAAAAGTCCCATTCTGCAAACGGTGCTGCACCAGTTGAGTAGTCCTCGACTTACGACGGGTTGAATAGTCCTCGACTTACAACCGGTTGGGGGTCACGGCATTAAGAAGGTTTAGCACCACTGGTTTAGAATGAACTGACACCAAAGGTCTTGTCATGTATGGAAGAATAGAATTTATTGACTTGTTAAATTTATATTCTGATTTGATCCAGGAATTTAAAAGATTATAGATGATACTGTCTTGTCAGAATTTTCCCCAGAGCAGTAGTTGGGCTGAGAAACACTGAAGCAAAGTTACTCAGTGAGTGAGAATAGACTTGAAAATGGGTCTCTTCTGTCCCAGTCCAGCATCTTAACCATTATGCCATACTGCCTCTAGGCCAGTGGTTCTCAACCTTTTTAATGCCGTGACCCCCAACCGGTCGTAAGTCGAGGACTACTCAACGGGTTGTAAGTCGAGGACTACTCAGCTGGTGCAGCACTGTTTGCAGAATGGGACTTTGGTGGGGGCTCAGCAGGGCAGAGACAGCCTGGACAATTCTTATTGGCTTTTGAAAGCCAATAGAATTAGACTCTATTCAAGAGAGTCTATTCTATTGGCTTTCAAAAGCCAACAGAATAAAAGGGAGTAGCACAGCTAAGGAAAAGGGGAAAAAAATGGCAGACTGTGTTGTTTGGCGACCCCCGTGAAATGGTCGTTCGACCCCAAATGGGGTCCCGACCCACAGATTGAGAACCACTGCTCTAGGCCCAGAGTCTGATACTTCTCTTGATGCTCTTCAAAATGTTTTTGGCTTTCTTTGCAGCTGTATTATACTAGCCTTTGTGTGCAATATTTGAGTTAATTGTGGATTTGCCTAATACCTGAATTTTCAAATCCATATTTAATAATTTTGTTAATAAGGATGCTATGAGAAACGTTTATCAAAAGCTTTATTATACTATACATTTCTCCAATCAACCAGTCTAACAACTCTGTCATAGAAGAAAATCAAGGTAGTCTTCCATGACTTGTTTGACATAAATCCATGTTTAATGAATCCCCACTACTAAGTTTTAGTATTTTGACCCGGGGGGGCAGAGATAAAGTGGGGGTCACAATTCTCAGGATAGAGATGTTATGTCAACAATCAATAAGACCATAAAGCAGAGGACAAATAGTCCGCTAAAATGTAAGAAAGATAAAAAAAGAAGATCAATGGGTTTATATTGTTATGGATGTCAGAAAGAAGGGTAGTCTCATGCTGACAAAGGACAACTAACTTTCATTGTGGCTTCAGGGAAGGCTACCATGACACCTTCAGCCTACTTTCAACCTATCTACATGAGAAATCAATTCAGACTTAGGAAAGAACAATCTTAAGAGACAAGGGAATATGAAGAAAGAGAAAATAGGTGTTAAGTTTCACTTCAAGCTTTGGCCTCAGTAGCAACTTGTCTCAGCCCCACCACTAAGCATCACCACCAATTTAACCTGACACAATGCAGCATGGGCAGGAAAACAACAGTTACTGCTCCTGTGTGGTCTCTTAAATGGTTTGGAAGGGTGAAGACATTTCTTCGATAGTGATTTGCACTGAGTTCTGTTCAGCCGTCTTTGTGCCACAGTAAAGAGGACAAACTTTATATCCATTCAGCAATGAGTGTGTGATGAGCCACTAAAGGGAAAATTATATCTTGTCAATTGTAAGGAGTTTTTCCTCCTCATGTCTGTTTCCACTGCAAAAGATTTAAAGCAAATATGTAAAACTCACGACGTCACGTGATGTCGCATGATGTATCAGGACTGTTTTGCCATTGCCAGCAATCGGGTGGGCGCGGCTTCCACGTGACATGTCCAGCCCGTGGGCCGGCAGTTTGACACTGCTGATTTAAAGCCTTATAGAGAATTTGCTAAAAAAAAAGTATCTGAAACACTTTACCTTGTTTATCAAACAAAAATGTATCCAAGAGAAGCTTACACATAATCCCTTTTTTTAAAAAAAAAATGTGGAGGCTTCCTGTTACTTCACCAAAAATACAACTTAACATACACTGGGTGGGCATGGCTGCAGTGGTCACAGCAGACTGGGTGAGCGTGGCCGGGGCCAGTCCCTTCCCCTCTTCGAGGCATCCCTGGGAGGCCAACGCTGCTTACTTGCTCACTTCCTGCCCTGTCACTTCCAAACGCCATGTGCTCTCTACTCTGGCGAACTCTGCTGGGGCAACGGCACGTGTGCCCACAGAGAGGGCTCTGAGTGCCGCATCTGGCACACATGCCATAGGTTCACCACCACTGATCTATGTCTTTAATCCCTTCAAATAATGTCTTACAAATTAATTTCCTATCGTTTTCTCTTCATCTCATCTCAGAAATTCCTATGGAAGTTAACACTTTTCTTCAGTTTTAACACCTAGCTTATCATTTTCTCTAAAATGCAACAATCTCTTAGTCCAATCCAGTACTGGTCAAGAAAAAGCTATCGAGAGCTACTAGGAAAAAAACCCATTATATATGTTTTAACCTTCATCAAATTGGTGAACTTTATAGTCCTTCTTTTTGCTTTTAAAAGTTTTGATGCTTATTTCTTTTAAATAGTGTCTCTTTTTAGCTTTTCTCAGGAATTCCGCAACATATCTCACATCTCTGTGGAATCGTCTTCATTCCATCTTTGCTTTCCTGGAAGTCCTTTTTCTGTCATTTGTTTTTATCCTAATAAAGATATGACTCAGTGTGGACTTCAGATCAATAAAAAAAATCTCTATCTATACTTCTACAATTTAAAAGGCACAATACAAAGGAGAAAAAAAAAGAATGGAAAAGAAGAATATGTTATTTTTACATTTAAATCATATTTTTATTATTATGGAAAGAAGTCTGGTGAAATGGATTTTTCAATAGAGTTTATGGAATGTCCTTTCTTTTCACCCACTTTGGCTGTAGTTTGATAGAAAAGATAAGGGAGGTGTTTGATAGAAATGCTTTTTCAGCAAAGATGATGAAGTAGTTTTGTTTTGCCCCTCCATATGCATCTTGATTGAAAAGAGCTGAACAAGCACATTTCCCAGGCGACTTGAATAGCATATTCAGTATCTTTTTTGATGGGTGATGATGAGCATAATTTACAAGAATAATAATTCCCTGACTTATTTTGCCATAGTTGTTAAATGAATCACAGCAGTTTCAAATGAATCCCATTTTCCCAATTGACTTTACATCCTGGAAGACAGCTGGGAAGGTTGCAAAGGGCAATCATGTGACCCTGGGACACTGCAAACTTTATAAATACATGCCATTGTCAAGTGCCCAAATTTTGATCATGTGACTGTGGAGATGCTGTGTGAGAACCAATCGTAAATCACTTTTTTTAGTGACATTGTAACTTTGAACAGCCACTAAATAAATGGTTGTAAGTCTGAGAGTGCCAGTACTATTTTATCATTTTGTTCCTTTATCCCCAGTCCCCACACTCCTGCTTTGGTCTTCCAGAGGTGTGGACATCTTCCAGATGTGTGGACTTTAATTCCCAGAAACATCAATAATGGCTATGCAGTCTGAAGATTCTAAGAGTTTAAGTCTATGGATTTGGAAGTTGCTGTGACCAGGAAACGCTGTTCTAAAATCAGCACACCAGACCAAAAAGCTTCTTGTATCTTTATGCTCAATCTTTTGCCGTTTGCTTTCAGTAAATCCATAGTAAATTATTTTCTCCCAGTGAAAAATGGAGTTAGAAAGAATGCTAATCACACCATTCTGACTTATAATTCTTGAGAAAACGGGGTTTATTCAAGGGGGTTTATTCAAGCTTCAATCCTTAAAGGAGATTGAAATGCGTACTACTCTGTTCTAGTATTCAATAAATCATGTTTCATGAGTTAGCGTGTTGTGCATTTTCAATCAACAGTGCTTATTCTTTCAGTGAAGGTTAAATGAACCAAAAGCTTTTGTGATATGAAACATCTTTTGCATTTGTTACATGTATCAAAAATGATCACAGAATCATAAGATTCTTCTGTCTGTTCAAGAAGAGGCAGATATGTCCCTCAGCACAATGAGGAGTCACTTCCTGTTCAAAGTTAGTCAGGTCTTGATCCCAACTCAATGTGTGCTGAAGCCAGATTGATCTGCTTGGTATATCTGTCTAGTCAGCATGGTTCTAGGATGACATTTTATCCTCCACACTATGACAGCATTCGTCTGTATTCTGAATTGTCCCAATGTGCATTGTGCCAATGATTCAGAACCTTTCTGCTCTGTCATATCTACGGCTGCAGGAGACTTCTGGACTACCAGCTCTCCCATTTTCAGTGCCACTACAGTCAGTGGCTATAAAGAACATCGGGGTGGATATGAAGCTGCTTGTTCACAGTTGGACAATGGCAGCATTAAATAGTACCTGGCAAAATGCATGATTTACGATAGCTATGTCACTGCAACCATATCCCTCTGAGTTGTTGGGCAATAGGGAACCGCATTTGTTTTGCATCCAAAAGAATGGGTGGAACTAGACATGAGAGAATACGGAAACTGTTTAGAACAGAGTAAAAATAATTATATTACAAAAGGCGATAATGATGGAAGAAGTATTTCAGAAATCTGTATGAGAATGATGGTGTTGTATTGAAGAGTGGAACTGAAAAGTTACAAAGAAAAATAAATGTTGAAAAGGAAATCATAAATAATGTGGAATATTAAAAAATGGTAACACTGCAGATATAGATGGTGTAACTAGACACATTTAAAATATGGTTGCTTATGTAATGCTGAATGATTTGTTTAATGTGTCTGTGAAGATTGAAACAATGCCTGTTGACAGGATGAATGCAATTATTGTTCCTCTATTTAAAAAGAAAGGTAACAAGCATGAATTCTAAAGCCATAGAGGGATTAGTTTGTTATACATGCCTAGGAAAGTGTTTGGCAGAATATTTTTACTTAAAATGAAACATAACAATGGGCTTAGCTTGAGAAGTAAAGTATGGTTGCAAATCAGATTTTTGCTCTGAATGTATGAATACATAAAAAAGTTTATTGCAAGCTTGGAAGTTGAAGGACCTTGAAGAAACTAAATTATAGAACATTTTACTTAAATATAAATTGAAAATTGCTGAATATGCATTAGAATAAATATAATGGTTTGTGAATAGTTCAATAAAAAGAAGGAAATGTCACAAATTGTGTGATGTCTCCCAGGTATGTCACCAGGTCCATGAATATGTATGTATGTTTGTATGCAGATGATACTGTGTTGTTTATTTATGAAGCAATATCAAAGGATGTAAGCCTAGGTGTATCATAAGATTACCCTTTAATTTCAGGCATGTTATAAATTCTTCAATTATTTCATTTTCTGAAAACAACTTTTATAGTTTACATTTTTTTATGGCATACAATCCATCTTACAGTTTTGTAACAGAGCTTTATATTTATTGCCTTTTTAAGCCAGAGATGTAAGTGTATTATATCATATCAGGGATATCTGCTACAGCCACTGTCAGGAAAATTACTACTCTCTGTATGACCTTTTCTGAACAATATCCAAATACTGTCAAGTAGAGTAATTTTTTTTTTTTTGTTAAAAGTGTCACATTGGTTTTCCATATTACCAGTTAACTTTATTTCTGATGTTGGTCTCAGAGTACTTTTTTAAACGAAACTGTCACTATTCCACTAATAGGGCCACTATTCTTTAATAGCTGCTCAGTAATGCTGCAATTGGTTTTCTATCTTGTGATGCTTCTCTATGGTTTGCGCATCAAAACATTTTCTTTTTTAAAAAGCTAGTACAAGTTATAGAAGTTGTCAAATCTTGGCTTTCTGCAAACAACTTTTCTACATGCCATTATTGCTGCATGGGAATTCAGTTTCATTTCTAACATTATATGTTGCTCATTTATGAAGTAGTAATGGCATGAGAGATGAACCTGTTAAGTTCAGTTTAGACTCAGCTGTAACCTGGAACAAAAAGTAACTTCATTGTGTCACAAGATCATATTATTATTTTCCATAACATAGGTTCAATGTCTCATAAACACCACCTTCCTGACGCTGTTGGATGGGAACTTAAAATGTTCTGCACGGAATGATAAACTGTAAGTAGAATGTAGATCCGAAAATTAATGTACCAAAGACCAACTTAGTTGTGTCTGTATGGAAAATGGAATGAATAATTGAGAGATAAATGTATGTACAAATGATAAAAATGAGAGAAAATAGAAGAATTTGTCTATTTTTGCAGGATGTTTATTAAAGATAGAAAAATTGGCAGATTTTAAAAAATGAAATGCTGATAGATAATGGGTAGTTTGTATTCTTTTGTGAAGAGCGTCTTGTTTGCAAAGTAATGAAAATGGCTGTATTTCATACTTCTGTCCACTTTCTTCTATAAAAATGAAATTAAGTGTATCAGGAGAAACATAAAAGTTGAATGCAATGAGAATGCGATACTTACATCTGCAAGGAATACTAGGAAAACACAAACTCAAGGGTGAACGAGTGTTGAATGAATGATAATTGAATACAAAATCAAACAATTAGAATAAAAGAAGTAAGCTAAGGAGGGGTGCTGAAACCCTAGTAATTAGTTCAGAGCTAATAGATTCTTTAAGATTCAGAGGCAATAGACTCAAATCATGGTGAAAAAGCAAAAAAGATTTTCTTTCAAAAATATTAATAGAGTTAACAGTGAAAGATACACCAATCCATGTCTCTTCTGCATGACAGCAACCCCAAGAATAGCAATGGCCAGACTCCCTAGATTCAGCATTTGCCCAGCATCTTTCCAAGAATTTGGGTTTATGTCAATGTTCAAATTATTTGGGCATATCATTACCACAGGATGTATCAATAATAATAATATCTGGTCATAGCTTGGTAGCACATCTTATCAAGGATCTGTTCATAATTTTAAATAGTAAAATCTTTGCCCAGAATATCTTTAGAGAAGACAGAGTGTCTAGCAGATAGTATCTGATATGATGGCCTGTATTTGGTAAATACCTTGGGAACCCAGTTTCTTTGCTCATGAGAATATTGTTCTTAGGTAGCTTTGGTCCCCCACTTCTGGACAAATGATGGATTAGGTAGTTCATGTTGCCTTTATCTGAACACAGATAAGAGGCAAGGCAGAGGGATTAATCGCAACAATGACCCAATCTGCATGTGGAAATATATTCACATAGCCTCCACTAGTTAAATAATGTTTTCTGCACAGATATTTCTTGTATTTGCAAAGAGAAAAACCAAGTCTACACCACAAAATCCTTGCCAATCTTCAGCAGTGTCATCTCAGATGATATGGTCATATTGAGGATTAACTTGTAAAACAAATATATGAAATAAGAGTGAAAGGGGAAGAAGAGTAATGAGAAAGCAAAGTGAATGGGTCAAGAAGAACTGAGAAAGTCATAGCTTGTAATTGCTAAGATCCTCAAAAACAGAGGTTCTTTTCATCCTACAGTGAAATTGTATATAGGGTGTGGGTCTGTATAAACTTCAACTGCTTCTCTGTATATAATTTAATTTTCTAACGTCATACAAAAGAAATCAAGTCTGCAACTGCGAAGTCTTCCTGGTCTTCTTCCCACTCTACCTAGGCTCCTGAAGTTCTCTTTCTTCAGCCATACTTTGAAAACTGAGAATGTGTAACAGTTTAATATAGCTCATATATTTTACAGCCTGATTCAACCATCTTCCTACAAAAGTAATATAAAAGAATTGTAGCATCTTATAGTACAGCAGGTATTTCATCTTTATACAAGGTTTGTACATATCATTAAATAAATGTCAGTATTATTAATTTCCTGACAATGATAAACCAGCAATTTTGAGGAAAATTACTGGGAATGATGAAAGTATCTATTATTTCTTCTCTTTTCCAGTGACCAATTGTTTAAAATTGTTCCATAGTCCTTTTCCAGCAACCAGAATTAACAAAGTTGACTTCCCAAAGTAGGTTGCCAGTAATTTACAGTATAAACATGCAGAAAAAAACAGGAGACTATTATCTCAGAAACTTGCTCTGAAAAGACCATTTTTACACAACATATTTCATCAAACCTGTTAGGTTTTGATCAGATGCTAAATTTGATTACTGTTAACTTCAGTTTGTTTTTATGGCTCAAGCTGGAGTGAACCAAATATACTAGTTTATGTAGTGCAACCTGGACAATAAATTAATTAGTAATCAGGTTAAAATATGTGAACATATCCAACTATGGGGCAAATATAGGTATATATTCACAGCTTTATCTCTCATTTATTATTGTATATATCACCCAGCTGGCTTTATGCCCAAGTCAAGACTAGAACCCATAGTCTCCTGGTTTTTAGCCTAGTACCTTAACCATTATACAAACTGTCTTTAACTCTTACGCTTTGCACAAAATATGTAGATGTCAGATATCTATTGCACTATAAGCATGCCTGTGTTCAGTAAAATGGAAAAGGCACTTCTGACCTTAATTAACTGGTTTATTAACTCTTCACCCAAATATGCTAATTAGGGTCATGGAGCAATTTCTTCATGGCATTTAGAAAATTGTCTAACTATTGAACCAATTGGTTGCTACAGATACATACTATAGATGATAAATAATAACTATTAAGGACTTTCTGCAGCTACCCTGATGTAATGCATAACTGTTAGGCTACTGTAACTTAGTAGATAAATACAGTGGCAGTGCAAAAGAACAGTACAGCACAATTTTATAGGTGATAGACACCCACTTGTTAGCCCAGTTGCAAACTGTACATAGTTAAATAATAGTATCAAGAACTAAAATTCTCTTTCTGGTTCATAGGTGGCTTAAGATTTATTGCAATTATCCAAGAGGATTTAGTCTGGATCATGTAAGGCAGGGTTGTCAAACTCAATTTCATTGAGGGCTGCATCAGCATTGCGGTTGCTCTTGGGGGGGCTGGATGGGTGTGGCCAGAGTGGGTGCGGCCTACTGGGTGGGCGTGGATGGAGTAGGTGTGACCTACTGGGTGGGCATGGCCAGCTCTACATTGTTCGCGTCAAGGGTGCCTGTGGGGGCCTGGGCAGGAGTGGGACAGATCTGAGGGTCTCTGGCAGATGGGGATGGAACCGGGGTAAGCACCATTTCTTCATTCCTCACAAAGGGCGACACCTCCCCAGCACGCACCCAGGGAGCGGGGCTGACGCAGCAGGGACTGGTTCCTCACTGTTTCTAGATGGCCTTGTGGAGCTAAGACTGAATGTGTTTCAGCATAGATGGCCACCACAAAATTGTACATTGGCTCCTGGCTGGCCTGGGCCAGGGCCAAGGCAGCAGGGGCCATTCCCTCACTGTTTCCAGGATGGCTTTGTGGGCCACATGAAATCACTTCGCGGGCCGTATCCGGCCCCTGGGCCTTGTGTTTGACATGTCTGATGTAAGGGCAGAATAGCTCATTTTTCAGTGCTAAAGTAATGTGATGATAAGAATTTTATATGCAAATTTTCCTTGGTCTAAATTGATTCCTTAATACTGTATTTGTTATATAGCAGTATTTACTGTTGTAACGAACATATAGCACATAGGACTACGGGCACAAAGATGGCAAGATGGTGGTTGTTGAGTCCTTGGCTAAAAGCAGACGCGAGAAGCAGTTGTAGTTCTCAAGTTTCTTTTATTCTGTGTTCAGCTTACAGGTGAAGGCTTCAGCAACGCCCAAAAGCTCCCAGCCTCTTATATAGGCAGTTCCCGGGTCAATGTGTTACTTTTCCCGCACCAGCACCCGCGCATGCGCACAGGCGACAGCCTGTCTGGTCCCGGGCAGCTTGCACCTGCCTGCGACTGCCTGCAAACGCCCCGAGCCCGTTTGCAAGGCTCGGGACATAACACCCCTTTCCCCCGGGCTAAGACTACTACCAACATACAATTATTTCTTGATGCAGTGTTCTACTCCCCAGTGCTCCTACTGTTTACTGGCTTTTGTTTGGCCAGCAATGTTATGTAATCCTCTAAGTATTTAGGAGATTTCCTTGCTCTCTGTGACCTTCTCAGCTCTGGGTTTCTGACAGGTGTTTCCTGACTGAGGGGAGACGTGAGCCTGTTCTCCTTATCATGCCTTGGTGCCTTCCAAGGACTGTGCCCCAATGCCTGGCCTGCTTGCTCGCCCACGGGCTCGTCAGGCCAGGGCTTCTGTCACTTTGTGACCTGGTTGACCTGCCTAGCTGTAGGCCCTCGGGCCCCTTGAAGTGATAGCCACTGCTGGGCGTCTCTGTAGAACCTCCTAGGTCCATCCAAGACCTGTCAGGAGGCTGTCCATTCCCTAAACCCCGTTCTGTGTCCGGGCTCGTGTGGGTTTCTGTACCTTCCCAAAACTCAGTTTCTCCCTGATTTGGGCTAGAGGTGTTGCGGTCGGGACTTGGTTCCTCAACCACCTCCCTGTATGTTTGACCCCCTGTAGGACTTGGGGTAAGGTCAGGCTAACTCTGGGGATTATGTGCCAGCTCTCTTGCGGGGTATGATTTATTGGGATGCTCCCGGGTATCCTCCCTGACTGGAGTACTGTGCTGTGCAGGTGAATAATGATTGTACCCCCAGGGTGACTCCATGGCTGGAGTAGGCGTGAATGCCTGGTAGTTGGATAGGCTCTTAGAATTCCTGTTTGGGGGAATCGCGGAATCCTGGAATGGGCCGTTTGTGGCTCCATCGTTGGAGGTGGGCAGCAGCTAGTGCCCCTCCCTTTGCTCTAAAGGGTCCCCCTCCCCCCCTGGAAAAGACCCAGGAGTCTCATCTGAAAGATCCCGCCTAGGGCGGAGTTGGTCAATGTGCCGATGCAGGACACGACCGTTGTCCAGGGCTACCTCGTAGGATAGAGGACCTGTGACCCTGGAAATAGAAGCAGGGACCCATGTGTGACCAGGCCCGTAATTGCGAGTCCAAACCCGGGCACCCACAAGTAGTTGTCTAGGTGCCCTAGGATGTGAGGTAGATGAAGGCAGTCTGTCCGGATGCAACCTGTCAAGCTTCGTAGTAAGTTTGCGCCCCCAGCGAAGTTCAGCTGGGCTTCTCCCTGTAGAAGTGGACGGTGTGGTGCGGTAAGAAAGGAGAAAGTCAGCCAACCTGTGATGCCAGTCCCCATAGGTGAGTCTTTTCAATGCGTCCTTTGTGATGCGGACCATGCGTTCAGCCATACCGTTGGTGGACGGGTGGAAGGGTGCAGACGTGGCATGACGAATCATGTTAGCCTGTAAGAAAGCTTGGAATTCGGAGGAAGTAAATTGCGGGCCGTTGTCAGACACGATGACATCTGGGAGCCCGTGTGCAGCAAAAATCCCCCTCAGTACCTGAATAGTCTTTGCAGTGGTGGTGGATGAGACAGGTACAACCTCAAGCCATTTTGAATGACTGTCAACGAGGACCAAGAACTGGCCCTGAAAGGGCCCAGCGTAATCAATGTGCACCCTAGACCATGCGGACTGTGTTTCTTCCCATCTATGCACAGGAACTTGGGGCATCTCTGGGCGAGAGCGCTGGCACAGGTGGCATGCATGCACCTTAGCCTCAATGTCCTTATCTAAACCAGGCCACCACAAGTGGCTGCGCGCAAGGGCCTTCATGCGAACAATGCCAGGATGACCCTCGTGGAGGGACTCTAAGATCCTAGTCCTCATTGAGGTGGGAATGACAACTCTGTTTCCCCAAAGCAGACAACCCTGAGAAGTGGACAACTCGTTCCTTTTGGACCAGAAACTCTGAAACTCAGGACTAGGGCAGTGTTCAGGCCATCCAGACAAAACCCAAGAAAGGACACGTGAAAGTGTGTGATCTGTGCCTGTTTCAGCGGCAACATCTCTGGCATTCAGAGGGGACTCGGGCAAGGCTTGGATGGATAGAATGTTGACAGCTGGCGCAGGGTCAGCTTCTACTACTGGCAGGGGCAATCTACTGAGGCCATCAGCATGGCCCATTTCTTTCCAAGGCTTGTGGAGTAAGGAAAAATCATATGCAGACAGAAAAATAGACCACCTAAGCATTCTAGGGGAAATGATTTGGGGAGTTTGTTTACGTGTGGTAAACAATCCCAGCAGAGGCTTATGGTCAGTGAAGACCGTGAATTGCCTGCCATACAAAAAATCATGGAATTTCTTAATTCCAGCAACAACAGCCAGAGCCTCCCTGTCTATCTGAGCGTAGTTGCGCTCAGCAGAAGACAGTGTTCTGGAGTAATATGCAACAGGAACCTGAGTTCCATCAGACCTGAGGTGGCTCAGGACGGCTCCTACCCCGTAAGGGGAAGCATCACAAGCGATGCACACAGGAAGGGACTCATTGAAGTGTGCAAGTACACTGTTAGAAGTGAGTAAAGCCTTGACCTCATTGAAACTAGCCTCATGTGTTTGTGACCAGTGCCACGCTGCTTGTTTGTCTAATAGCCTGTGAAGAGGCTCAGCTACACTAGCTTTATGTGGAAGAAAGGAATTGTAGAAATTCAGGAGGCCCAGAAAGGCCTGAAGTTCGGCCTTAGACTTTGGCCTAGGTGCTTCTAAAATGGCAGTTAGTTTGGATTCAGCAGGGTGAATCCCAGCAGCATCAATTTTGAATCCCAGAAATTCAGTAGAAGGCACCCCAATTTTGCATTTGTCTTTTTTGAGCTTGAGGCCTGTTTTCCTGAATCTTAACAGAACAGCCCTTAGCCTTTCAGCTAGAATGTGTGTGGAGTCTCCTGCAATTAAGACATCATCAAAGTAGGGGCAAACCCCCGGTATGCCCCGTAGTGTGTTTTCCATTACGCTTTGGAAAATCCCAGGAGCGACATTCACTCCAAACTGTAGCCTTTTTACCTTAAAGGCTCCCCTGTGGGTCACAATAGTCTGAGCTATAGCAGCATCATCATCAACAGGCAGCTGTTGATACGCTTGAGCTAGGTCAAGCTTTGTAAAAACGCGCCCCCCCTTGACGGAGGCCAGAATATGACTGACCACAGGAACAGGATAGGCATGTTGCTGCAATGCCTTATTAAGTGTGCATTTGTAGTCAGCACAAATGCGAATGTCCCCATTTGCCTTTAGAGGCGTGACAATGGGGGTCTCCCAAGGGCTGGAATCAACAGGTTCTAGGATTCCCTGTTGGATCAGTTTGTCTAACTCAGTGTCAATTTTACTCCTTAAAGCAAAAGGGACCCTTCTTGCTTTAATTCTAATGGGTGTGACAGCGGGATCTAGTTTTAAGGACACAGGAGGTCCCTTGAATGTGCCCAGCTGGGGGCTGAAGACATCTGCAAATTCTTTGCAGACTTCCTGTAGGTCGAGTGTTTGTAAGCTGTTGAGCCCCGTGACGTGTATCCCCAAGGCTTCAAACCAATCGAGTCCTATGAGACTCGTTCGTTCACCCCCTACTACTAATATGTCTAGTGGACCTTCAAAATTCTTATACTGTACGTTAAGGGTGGCCTCCCCCTTAACACACACTCTCGAATTTTGAAAGTCTGTTAACACAATGTCAGAAGGCCTTAATTTAGCCTGAGTTCCACTGCCGGAACAAATCTTCCTAAATGTATGTAAGGATATGATTGAAAGGGCAGACCCCGTGTCTAGTTCCATAGTTAATGGAACCCCTTGTAGCTTCACCTTGAGTGACAGCTTTTTCTTGATGGGCTTGTGTGTGCCTGTCCTGAAGATGCTTCTTCGCGAAGCGCAAAAACCTACCCTATTCTGGCTGGGGACCCTGGTACCTTTCAGGCGCAGTTCTTCCTGAGGTTGTACCTTTCGTCGGCCCAGACACACAGCTGCAATATGTCCTTGTTTCCCGCACGCCCGGCAGATAGCGGAGCGGAACTTGCAGTCGGTTCTCCTGTGGCGACCTCCACAGCTGATGCACTTAAGGGGAACTGCAGAGCTTCCTTTCTGATTCCCTTCCTTTGTGGGGTGGAGACGGTCGACTTCCTCGTCCGGATCCTCCTCGGAGTTCCCTTGGACGTCCTCTTGGTGCACGGATGCAACATCTGGACTGTTCCTGATCGGCCGCATGTTTTTGACGGCGCCGCCTGCTGCTTCTTCTGCGGTGACCTCTCTTAAGGCATCTTGGAAGGACAATTCTTCTTTGGCGAAAAGCCTCTGTTGTAGATCTCGATGCCTTAAGCCGCACACGAATCGGTCCCTCAGTCGTTCTTCGAGGTCCTTGAACTCGCAGTGCTTGGCGGCCTTCCTCAATGCGGCGATGTATTCTTTGGCCGACTCTCCGGATCATTGATCCCTCTGCTCGAAGGTGTGGCGCCATGCGATGACGGACATCTTGGGCTGGAAGTGCTCCTTCAATAGCTTCTTTAGATCTGCGTAGCTGACAGACTCTAATGGGACAGGTGCTGCAAGGTTCTCTGCGATTTCAAAGGCGTCTTGACCGCAGACACAAAGCAGGGTGGCAGCCTTCAAGCTATCTTCCCTCACTTGGTTTACCTTGAGGTAATTTTCCACCCTGGCTACGTAGGACTCCCACCGCTCTGGATGTGAGACGTCGAATTCCGAAAGCCTTCCGACTTTTGCCATTTTCAGGAGACGGGTCTATCAGCCAGCCTACCCCCGAATGCGCACTGGATTGGCGGGTAGCTGCCAAGTCAATGCTGTTCCGCCGCTCAGGACTCACTTGGGTAAGCTTACACCTCTTCCTTTCCAGGCGATGTAAGGCATCCCACCTTCGTCGCCAGTGTTGAGTCCTTGGCAAAAAGCAAACGCGAGAAGCAGTTGTAGTTCTCAAGTTTCTTTTATTCTGTATTCAGCTTACAGGTGAAGGCTTCAGCAACGCCCAAAAGCTCCCAGCCTCTTATATAGGCAGTTCCCGGGTCAATGTGTTACTTTTCCCGTGCCAGCACCCGCGCATGCGCACAGGCGCTGGCGACATAACAGTGGTAAACAGTTATTTTGACTTGATGTGCTTCCTATATTTCCTAAGGTTCTGAGATAGATTTTAATTCTTCATCTGAAAGTTGAAAAATTGAATGAGCAAGCCAATGATAATACTGTTCTATTGTTTTTTTTAAGCTTTACTTCTGAATACTGTTGTGATATTCCCAATGGTTAGATCTACGAAGTAAAGATTAGTTTTGCATTCTTGGTAGGCATGGGGTTATTTACCACAGCTATTTGTTGTGATCTGCTAAAGGAATCTGAATGTAAATGCCCTCCAGATAAAATTGAGGGAATTGGCAGTTTAAGATTTCTGCTGTACTGAGAACAATCTGTGCCTGTTTGTATGAGGTTAAGTAAAATTCTTTTGCAGATTGCCTCTCCAATCTATAGTAAACTATTTTGTGAGGCAGTGGAAAAAGATTGCAGCATCCTCAGATTTGAGAATGACAAACCTGAAAATGCCATATAAGCAACCAATTGAATAATAATGCAGTGCTTATAACTGCCTTCTGTTATTGCTCTAAAAATGTTTTAATCTTACAAAGAAGATCATGAGAGAAGAATCAAACATTTTTGCTCCACAGAGAGTTATTTATGAACTTAAAAGGCAATTTGATCTTTCTGACAAATATGTATGCAATATTTTTTAGGACATTCCCCTCAAATAGATCATTAGCTGAGAATCTGAAAGCATCTGATTTGTACTTCATAGTATTTCAATAATGTTTCTTCAAAATGGTCAACTGATAAGAGACTGAAGTAGAAATGTTTGATGATACAATAGACACTATCACTTGGATGGCACCCCAAGAAGCTTCTGGAAGTTTCTAGAAGAAAAAAAGTGCATAGTTAGTGGGAACCACCCCACCATGAGAGAGCTAAGAAAATCTGCTTGGAGATTTTCTCTAAAAATTAAGCTGTGTGATGAGGTAAATGTGGACAACCAATCAGAATTGATGATGGACTCTATAAGCTGTATAAATGTTGTGAAGGGATGCAAATGCTTATTGCTCTTCTGCACAGAAATAAAGTTTTTAATATGTTCCCACCCACTTTTGTGAGATTATTGTTTAACTCATACCAGCTGAAACAAACTACCCAGGTTTGGGTTGGGCCAATAACTTCAGTCAGAGAATAATTATATTTTTCTATTGTCTCCTTAATAATATGTTCTTTTTAGTAAAAAAACCAATGGAATAGTCAGGAATAGATTGAGGCTTAAAGAAAAAAAACATTCAACTGGCAAGTAGTTTTGCACACAGTGAAGCATAAAAATGTGATTCCCCTTGCTATTCTGAAGTGGTAACAGTTCGCCATAGTTTATTCTTCTGTGGTATGTAAAACTAAGGCCCTTTAGTAAAGGTAGCCCTTGTTTAAAGACCACAATTGGAACTGGAAATTTGGTTGTTAAGTGAAGCAGTCACTATGTGAAGCCACAATTGTGCTTATGATCTTACTTCAGGTTTACTTTGCTTTATAGAACTGCAAAGATGGTAAATGTGAGGATTATCTGATGTGATGAAGATCATTTTTCATTACCGTTATAACTGCAAACAGTTTCTAAAGGAAGCTGTCACTAAATGAGGACTACCTATAAGTACTTTTGAGCTCTGAGTGATTATCCTCTGTGTTGAATATACCATATTTGTTCTTCTGAAATAGTTCACATTTCATATTTTACTAAATAACTTTATTATTGTAAATTATTTACATTTATATCATACTTTTTAAATATCAGATGTTCTATTTGTTCTTTAATATTGGCTACTATAATGAGCCTAGGAAAATTTCTAATATTCATTGCCATCACATGCCATGATAAGGTTACTCTGCAGTGATATGATGATATCATATCATTTTTCTGTCTTATTTCTTTAAAAACCGTTTTTTGGTCAAATATTTTAAACCTGATTTTACGACTTTTTGTAAATTTGAATTTGGGCAGATGTAACTGAGAAATAAATTTCCTTAGTGAATTAAAACATTTTCTCCCTAACATTTTAAATATCCTAAATATTATGGTGAGTAGGGATGATGAAGATCATAATTTGCTATTAAAGTAGAGCATTAGGTTAGAAAAATCTGATGTTTAATTGTGAAGATTTCTCATTATGAGAAGCTGATTTAGTACCTGAGATTATATATAGATTGGAAGAATCATGGATTTCTGCAGAACAATGGCATTCAATATGTGTTCTTGTAATTTATTCTTAAATGTAGGTATTTTGAGTAGTCTATGGGTATTTGATGTTGAGACTGATGATTTTGAAGCATAAATACATACATTAAAACACTGTCTAAAATTATAAGACATAAATCCAGGCTATCAAATCTAATTTCCTTTTGCAGTCTAGCTTAGACTTGAACCCTTGAAAGAGAACCTTTCCCTGGTAGCTGATTTCATTGTCAAACTAGTTCTGTTAGAAATTTAGGATTTTTAAAAATTTGCCTTTCTAAAACTTTTCTATTTTTTTCCCTGTGTTCTACAATTTAGAATTATTTAGAACAAGCTGGTTTTAAAGTACAATCCTATCTCCACTCAGTTTTGTTTTTTCATCAACAAATGGGACCAAACAGGCTTGAAGGAACCCCAGGATTTGCAGTAGGGCAAAGAGACTTAAAAAAAACACCAAAAAGAGTATGAGGATTGACTTATCATTATAGAATAAAAAGAAAATCTACATAAAGAAGGAATAGAATATAATGTCAGGAAGGTATAACTGATTGACTAGAACAATTTGTGAAAGTATTTTGCAGTGCAACCCTTTCATGAATGTACCATTTGTATTTGGATAGTTTAATGTGGCTCTTCTTGTTGGTTTTCCCTGTAATTAAACATCATCTGCTTTGTGGATGTGGGCTTGTCCTACCCTCATCAGCTTTTTCTTTAATTTCTGAAAGTCTTGTCTTTCATGCAGTGAATCTCAAACATAGTTGGATGTAATTTGCTTCCTGTGATGACCAGAGCTTTTACTGTAATTAAGAGATGAATGTGTGGGTATAGTGAAGTTGAATTAAATGGATATAAAAGAGAATTTCTCTTAACTACTTCTTCCTTTCTTCAGTCTCATTATTCCCACTATTTTTCTATACACCCTTGATCATATGGAAAGCCTACAAAAAGCCACTAGATGACTAGAGTTGTATCTGATTATGTAAGAAATACATTGCATGATCAATAACAGGTAGCCCACAAGGGAAAATCTCCACAATCAATCACAGACTCAGCTTCTGCCTGATTATATATTTTCAACTTGCATAGGAGATCCAGATCTAATTAAAGAAATACCAGGGTGTTTCTTAGGCTAGAATACAGATAATACTGGATGGAACTAATAATTATTTTGCCGACTGGTTACTACAGAACAAATGCATGCAGCTTTCCTGGCAACATTTTCGGAACTGGCTTGCCAGGACCTTCTTTTTATGGCTGAGAAAGTGATTGGCTCAGAGACTCTCAGTTGATTTTCATGCCTAAGGCAGAACTAGAACTCATAGTCTCCCAGCTTCTAATAATTTGCCTTTAATCACTACATCAAACTGGCTCTCTTGAGCGCTGCTTGATCTCCTGTTTTATCTGTGGCTTTCCCTAAATGCTTGCTGACATGATTGCTAAAGGGCAGGAGTTGATGAGTTTTATGAGGAGAATTTATTGGTATTGGACAAATTCGGAGAGAAGATATTTCTAAGATAGCTATGAAATATATGAAATCATCAGAGGTTTGTCCCATAACCATAAATTACAAAGCTTTCTTAGACATATTTTTGTACCAATTATTATTATTGCTATTGGTGATTTGTTTGCTCTTTGCTTTTTATATAAAATGATTATTAAAAATAATTAAAAAATATTTCTTAAGAAAAAAGTTTTCAGTGGCTAACTTTTTCTAAACTCAGTGGATGTTGTCTCTGTTATTTTATTGTTATATCTATCTGTCTCATATCAATAGTTGCTTTTTATGTTGCTTGCAAAGTTTCTGTTTGAAGTTTCATTGAAATAATTAGAGGCAGGATCAGTGAATGAAATCTTTATTTTTAACCATTTGCCTCTTGCAAGAAATTAAATTTCACATAAGAAAAAATAGGTAAGAATTTAGTTCTAAAGTTAATGTTGTCGAGGCTTGACTTAATGTGCATTCTCCTTAACTCCATAGCTCCATAACTCTGGAACAGAACAAACATGCAACTACATGAATTAGTCCTGCAGGTGTTACAAAATTGTATAATTTAAATTTTTAGAGAAAGACAAACTCTCAGTTTCAATATGTTGGCTATAATTTCTTTCGTGCCTTAAATTAAAGAGATTAAGGAGGCACTAAAATACTGACAATAATATAATGCATAGAAAGTAGATTGCTGTGTAAATGAAAGTACTGGATTCTACTGATGTATAATGACTGTGGTCTATGCCAAAATATGGTTGGCTAGTTTGTATTTCAGTTTGTCATGCAATCAAAGCTCACAAATGAATGTACAGTAGAAGTGAAAATGCAGAAAGTGGCCTGTTCTTAGTTCAAATTTGGCTTTCAACTATGCATATAAAATGATTCACATGTTTGTTTTTCTATTTTATGATCATATGCATAGCTGAAAATTAAACTTTAATGAATTTCAGATTCATAATTGTTTATGGTTCTTAGCTGCCATTCTTTAATAATTAGGGGGAAAGTATTTTATAGCGTTTAATTCTTTCCTATTTCTTTAAGTCTTAAATTATGTAACTAGTAAAACTAAAAATAAGTACTGGATTTTTGAGATAAAAATGCTTCATTATTTTAAAATTACAACTTGCAAAGCAGTCGTCCTAAATGTGGCCCAGTTTAATTTAACTACAACAACAAAAAAAGCCATAGAGTGGATGAAAACAACAGCCCATTTATTGCTTAAAAATAAAGCATGTGGTAACTCAATGTGCTTGGCTGTCCTTTCCAGCTATGTAGCCTAGGGAGTTTTACAGCTGGTTGTGTTTTTGGGAAGATTTAAGTCACAGCATGGCTGGATAATATCCAAGATAAAAAGAAAAACAGAAAGGCCATATTTGTTTACTTAACAGACCAAATATTTTAGGTGTGTGCAACACTGAAACATAAAATGACCACTCTGTATGGGTTCGTATACTGATCCACAAGCTCACCTATTGCTTTCTAGTATAGTACAAACTCAATTGAGCTACCTACAGGGGGCATACAAGGCAAATAAATAAAAATATATGTCTCTGAAAAAGATGACTGTAAAACCATAAGAAAAGAAGAAAGAAGGCATTCTGTTGCATGTATCTCTATTTAGAAGTTCTGGCTGGATCCTAGAGCCAAGCTTCCCTGCTTGTAGTCAGCACTGTAAAGTGTAAGTCAAGTGTATGGTTATATGTGTTGTGCCACATTTTGGATTATCTATCTGATATATTGGTAGAATAACTCACATTGTATACCAATATATAAGCATGATGTAAATGGGGGTAGGCACCAAGAGTATCTGCAGCAAGTTTGATGAGATTTCATCAAAATGATAAAACATGTGTTATGACTTCATAATTCAAAGTTTGTCTTTTACATATTGAGTATAACATTATATTAGAAGTACAAAAAGGTGGAACTTGAATTGCAACATTGCAATGCACATTTTATCATTTATTGCCCCCTGTAATCTCTCTAGACATTGAGAATAAAGACCTGGAGGTTGTAATAATACAATTTCCAGGTCTTTGCCAAAACAATTATCCAAACAGACATATACTTGGTTAGATATACAATCCCTTTAAACACACCAATGTAACTAGCATGAAAATGTAATGTAAATAAGTAACATTTATTTGTACAGCAGTGTGCTGCAGCTGCCAAAAAAGCCAACACAGTGCTGGGCTGCATTAACAGAGGGATAGAATCAAGATCATGTGAAATAAATACCACTTTACAATGCCTTGATAAGGCCACACTTGGAATACTGCATCCAGTTTTTGTCACCACGATGTAAAAAAGATGCTGAGACTGTAAAAAGAGTACAGAGAAGAGCAACAAAGATGATTAGGGGACTGGAGGCTAAAACATATAAGGAACAGTTGCTGGAATTGGGTATGTCTAATTTAATGAAGAGAAAGACAAGGGGTGATATGATAGCAGTATTCCAATATCTCAGGGGCTGCCAAAAAGAAGAGGGAGTGAGGCTATTCTCCAAGGTGCCTGAAGGCAGGACAAGAAGCAATGGATGGAAACTGATCAAGAAGAGAAGCAACTTAGAACTAAGGAGAAACTTCCTGACAGTTATTTTTCTGGTCTTCCTATCCATTGCTTTTAGTTCTGCTTGAGTCCAGTCCACTATTCCAGCTGTGTATCTAATGACTGGAATTGCCCAGGTATTGATTGCCTTTATGGTATTTCCTCCATTGAGTTTGGACTTTAAGATCTTCTTCACTCTCTTGTTGTATTCACCTCTAATCTTTTTCTTGACTTCAGTGTGCTTGATGTTGTCAGCTTGAAGGATACCCAAGTATTTGTAGTAATCTTCCTCATCCAGACTCTTAATGTTATTTTCGTGGAGCATCTTGATTCCTTCAGTTTTCACTATTTTTCCTTGTTTGATAGTAAGTGTGGCATACTTGTCCAAGCCAAATGCCATTGCAATATCTTGGCTATATATATGGGCAGTGTTGAGCAGCGATTTTATTTCAGCTGATGTTTTTCCATACAGCTTCAAGATCATCCATGTAAAGGAGGTGGGATAGTCTGGCAGATGTTTTTGATGTTTGATAGCCATGTCCTGAGTTATTCAGTATTGTTGACAGAGGAAACAGTGCAATAACAAATAGTAATGGTGATAATGAATCTCCTTGAAATATTCCTCTCTTGATGTTAACCTCTCCCAGTCTCTCACCATTGACCTACAACTGTGTCTTCCATTGTGCCATCGATCTTTGCACAAACACGGAAGGAGTGTTTTCACTAACCAGTTGTCTACTAATATACAAATAACTAGAATATAGTTTTTTTTTAACTGTAGATGCAGCAACCTTGAAATTGGTCTGGTTTATAAATAAATCCCTCCAGCAGGACAGCATTGTATTCTAGGTAGGAATCTGTCCTGAGCTCCCAGGGTCCCCACTCTTTGTTTTCATTTTTTTTTAGCCTGATGAACTTGTTTTGCAGTTGCTTCCTCTTTTCTTTGCATCTGTCTGGGTCTTCCTCCAAAGTTTTTCCAGTTTCCCTCCATGCATTGGCTGTTAGTTCCTGGTTTTTGTAGTAATTATCACTCACACCATAGAAACTTTTATATCTCCTCACTTCTTTGGAAGGCTCTCTTCTAGCTGCTCCATTTTGACTGTTGAATGTGCCTTATCTTCCATCTCCCATCAGGAATTTTGAACCAATCAACATAATGTGCACCTCTGCACAATTTGCATTTGGGATTTGGAAGGTGTGTGTATTGGCCCGTCTGCAGCGATCCACTTACCCACTAAACTCTTTGCATGATAAGTATGCAGCAATGGCTTCAGGCAGTTGCGGGCAACTCTACATCAGGCTTATGGCTTGCATATGACAGAGCTATAAGCCTAGCATAGCGATCTGAAGCACAGCATTTCTTCTTTATACACAATATTGCTCTTATTTCTTTAGTTCTTTACTTCAGTGGAATCCTTCAGGAACAAGTGGATTCCACTGAAGTAATACATAAACCTGTATTTCTAAAGGTTGATTATGCTATGCTATGCTATGCTATGCTATGCTACTGTATGCTATGCTACTGTATGCTATGCTACTGTATGCTATGCTATGCTATGCTATGCTATGCTATGCTATGCTATGCTATGCTATGCTATGCTGTTATTCCAGAACACAGCTGACATATACAAACCATGGCTGTTGCTAGGATCTTGATAAGGATCTTCTGGTAATTGCTCATGTTAACTTTTGTAGAAGAGGTAGGTAACTCCTTCAAAGATAACTAAAGACTTAAGCAGGATTTAGGTTTTAGTTCTTACAAATGACAGAGCCAAAGTATCTCAGTTTCACTGCTTTCCTTGAGGATCATGTACTTCCACATAACAAAGCCTTCCTAATTACACATTTAAAACAGAATGGATCTTAAGTGGGCTGTTCTGAATACGATATCATGTTCTTTTGGATACATATTCTCTAAATTTGTATCAGTTACTGCAATCTATCAATCAGAATGTATCATTCTTGGCCAATAGATGTCTCAGCTAATTAGTACTCAATTATTGCCCCAGTAAGTCAGATCAAAGCAAAATACATCACAATTGCCCCTTGCAAATGGCCATTCTTGTTTTTTTTAAAAAACAATCACAGCTGATAAAAAGGAATTGACAACCTGGTGTGATTGCACATGTTCTGCAGCATCATTAAATGGATGCTGGTGACTGTTAAGGGAGTATCAATATTCTGCGCAAGCATCTTGGAATTTTGTCTGGCAGTGATGTAAAAGAAAAAAAGAACATCTTTTTTTTAGTTTTAACCTTTTGCAATTTGCGTGGTGTGTTGCGGTATAATCTTTCAATAAAGCATGATGTATAAATTCCATGTGGAAGACTATATTTGTAGTCTGCTTATTCACTTATTTTTCAGCTAGTAAAATGGAGTGTACGTGCTGGCTTGGGAAATATATCTGCTTAATGTAGATTTTTTTTTGCATCCATTAATATTTTTGGCTAGTAGTATTGTTTATTTTCAGCTGCCTTTACTTTTGATAGCAAAAGTACTTTTGACACACAAAAAAGTGTGCGTAAGAAAATGTGAGATTGCTCATGAAATAGGTTGTCAGGACATGGCATTCTAATTGAATAGTACATGACAAATCTAGGACATGTGAAATACACTGATGGAGACCCGTGAAATTATTTAGTAGAGCTCAGGAATAGAAAAATAACTTTCTGAAATGTTATTTAAAAATAGCATCACTATTAACCATTGCCAATATACAAAGTGCAGTTCACTGCCATTATGTGTCTAATAGGACTTCTCTAAAAGAAATCTAGTCTACTACTTCTTATTATTCAGTCTTGATGGGATGGAAGGATTGCTGGTTAGATCAAAGGAAATTGAGGATAAGTGAAGATGAAGCGAATGTGCTTGAAAAGCTGCTGAAGGCCAGGAGGGAAGGCTATGAAATAGTTGACTGTTCGGAATGTTTTTCATATCTCTTATAATTCTTTATAATTATAGTAATTTTTCTCACAGTAAGATTATTGTCTTCCAGGCTTCATTTCACCTTCACTGATGGAGTGAAAATGTTTATATTTTAATCATTTTAATTAATAGCTTATTATGAATAAGAAAAGTTGGGCAGTCTGTTTTAAATGAGCTGACTTATTAAAAACATTATGCAAAACATTATTCTCAAAGCTGCAGTAATGACAGTCTAACAGATGATGAAAAATATTTAAAATGATCTTATTCTATTTTCTGAGTGACAAACAGATGATTAAAATCATTGTAGAATATGTGAGTGTCATGGGAATTATAACTGGCATCTGTAAGAAAGAAATCAGGCAAATTATCTTATTTTAATACTGATCTATATAGCTGATGTGAAAGGATATTAACTGCTTTCTTTCAAATGAGTGGAAATACTAGGATATAATGCTAAACTGTTTAGATATTTGGATAAGCCATAGTAAAGTGAGGAACTTTACAGGAATTGTGAATCTGGTCAATTGGAATTCAGTCAATAAACCAGGATCATTCCAATTCAAGCTTAGCACATTGTCTATTTTCCCTTCTGAATGCCTGATATAATACATTTGAAGAGAAGAGATCTGAGATCAGCTTTGTTGTTAATATTATAATTTCCCGAAACAAGATAGAATCAAACAGTGGTTCATAGCCTGGTATTGAAGATGCCCCACATCCAAACATTGGTTCATCACATTAAGGTTTTTAGAATGGTATGAGAAAGGGCAAAGCCTATGGAACCCCACATTGCAGCAACAATAGGATTGCTTGTACTTTCCTCCGTATTACTGACTGGAACTGCCCACTCAAGTAAGAGCAGAACTGGCGAAGATGGCAGCTCCAATTCTTGCAGGCAAACTAGCATGGTTGAGAATATCAAATGCTGGTGAAAGATCTGATACGACTAGGAGAATTGTATTTCTCTCCTCCAGATCTTAATGAAAGTAATCAGTTAGATGAATACCGTTGTTACTATCCTACAACTAGGGCTGAATTTTGACATGAAAGGATAAAAAAAAAAATTCCAGTACCTCCTGAGATCAAAAGGTAGTTCCTATGTATAAAATTAAAAATTGATATTAGCCTAACAAGACATTGAAAGCAAAGCTTTTATTAATATTTTAAGTGCTGGAAATAGGTTTTCAGACATGAATCAATAAAAAGTGTGAGAGACCTGTGATTGTTTCAGAAAAAAAGTGTAAAAATGTAATCGTTATTTTGCTATTATATATTTTTTGATATAGTATATAATGCCACATCCTCAATAGTTTTAGGCTCTATTTTTCCTGAGAGCTTTGTCCATATGGCTTTGAAGAAGTGCAATCAATTGTCTATGTCCTAATAACTGCCAATATTATAGGAATGCATACTTATCAGTTATCTAGCTGACTCTTATACATTATCCTAGCGTATCTGCTTCCTTTTCAATTTTTTTTAATACAGGCTGTTACAGACCATGAAATAAAACTGCAAGTTGCAAAATTTGACTACCTTGTTTACTAATTATGCAGTAAGATGTTAGGGGTTTAACTTGTACAATTTTTATTGTTTATTTGGATATATTTGTTTAATTGATATTTTTGTACTGAATTTTTTTAATTTTGGTTGATCTTTGTAATATTTTTATGTGTATTGAAATTGGTTTGTAATGTATGTTAATCTTTTTGCTGCACTGCAAGTTAAAGAAAGGACAGTGTGGACTTCAGCAGAATCTGCTGGTTTTCTCAAAACGATGAATTAGGTGTTGTGATGTCTGTTTCTTATGTACTTATGTAAATTAAGCTTACAATATCAAAATTAAAAATTGTTATCAATATATATTTCATTAAAATATTTTTATCCATATAGAAAAAACTGCTTCTCAAAAACATGAGACTAGAATTGTGACCAGCTTTATTGTTCTATGAAGGCGCTTAAATTCAGATGTGGATTTAATAGTTGGATATCAATTGTTTGACTGAATAATGTAAAAATCAAGCTAATTCTACTCAGCGGACATTTAAAGTATCCTATTCTGTAATATTATTTGTGCCATCTTTGTGGTTAGCAACACTAAGAGGTTAAATGTTTTAGTAGCTACAGCTGTTATATGTATCAACAATCAAATATTATAGACTCAAGGAATTGACAAGGTCATTTCACACGAAGCCCCACCATGCTTGCTCACTACAGGAATTTAAATTAAAGTGCTCTAGACAGATGGCATTCTAGCCTCTGCTTAAGCACCTCCAGCAAAAGAGGAGCCCATCACTTCATGGGATAATTGGTTATTCTATCAAATTGCTCTTTTAGAAAGCTTTTTCTAACATTTTGCTGGCAACTGCTTTGGCAAATTAACATTTTGGAAAAATTCATTAGATGATTTAAGTGACATCAACTGTGTATGTGTGTGTGTGTGTGTGTGTGTGTGTGAAAGAACTAAAGACAATATTTAAAAACAGAGCAATGCATCCTTGATATCCTTTATTGAGATAGGGTATAGTTAAATATGCCATTTTTAATGTGGCCACATCACAGTTTTGCTTGAAGGCCTTTCAGTTTTGCAGCTATTTTACATTAAAGGTGTAAAGGTACTGAAGGCTTCAAATCTGGATGAAGCCCAGATTGCTAGAGGTGTTTTTAGAGGACAGAACACTTGTCTTCCTAGTGAAGTTTTCTGATCCATTTTGGGAAACATACTAGTGGAAATAGATTTTTGGTCTGACCTAGAAGTACTGTCTAGTTTCCTTCTAAGTAATAATTTGGCTAAGCTATACTATGATTTTCCTTGTAGTCCAAAGAACCACAGCTCTCTGAATTGGGATCTTTCTTTTTCTCCTATAGCACGTTAAGCTATATTTCAGGTTAGAAATGAAGGAAAAATGATATAGTTGAGTTTCTAATCACATTTTGTAAAGGATACAGTGATCATACATCCTATTAAGGAGTCATGACACTCTGCTTGAATGTATAATCATATTTAAAGAGTCATGAACATTTGGGATTTTCATGACATACTGTTTAATTGTCTTGAATAACAAATACATAAAGCAATTGAATGAAGCACATTTTCTTCTTGCTTAATCTGGTATACATTTATAAACAGACTATCAGCAGTGATATTTTTCTAAACATCCCAGTATTTCCTCCATAATAAAACAAGTAAAATTTAAATTCTCCCTGTAAAATGTTTTTTTTTTGTTGCTAAATATGGAGATTCTCAATGAGAAGGACTCTAATTGTTTATACATGGAAACTAAGACTGTAACTTATGAACTATAAATGTTGCTGAATGTTTCAGTGGATGCTTGGGACTCATAGTACTTGATAGAATGAAGAATTCAAGATATGACTGTATTGTTATAAGTACCAAGCTTTTCCAAATCTCATTCATTTCCAAAGAGTGCAATATATTACATTTTTATTTTTAAGACCGCTTCTGTACTTCATGTCCAGTATTTTTACATCTGGGTCGTTTGTGCCTTAAGGGTACTTTCAAACAATGAGGCTTTGTACTGTCCAAACCTTCCAATTTCACATTTGAAACAATTGAAGCCTGAGTGAACTTTCTAAAATTACAAGGACAGCATGGGCTTTTCTATGTGCAGAGGACTAGCACTTGTAGAGAACTAATAGCTAGTAGTTAGAATACTGTGCTTTCTGGCTCATATGTAAATAGAGATGTCTCAATCAACTGATGTTTTGCTATAGGCCAGTAAGTGTGAACACAGTGGAACCCAACCACTTAGCAATACTTTGCTGATTACAACTGGACAATTTCTTTCTGAAAGAGGGGAGACTCTTATAAATTAAAACATGACTCCCAAGTGTCATGATATCGTCACATTATCACGATGGTGGAGGTAGTCCTTGGATAGTTTTTTTTAAATTAAAAAGATGAGCATGCTGTGCAACGTGAATCTTCAGAAGTAGCTGTTTATTGTAGTTATAGTCTTGCATTGTTATTGTAGCATTGCCTGTTGGATTTATAGCAATAACAAATATTATCCAAACACAGTACTAAGATTTATTGAACTGGCACTTTTCAGTGCCAAATAAATGGAGTATTATTAATGAGAAACTCATTTTCTTCACTGAAATGCAAGAGATACAATTAGTCTTTTAAATTTTGCATATTGTAGTATTCTTGAAACATGCTATGAAAAAAAGACTATGAAATGACATTATTTGTAAGCAAGAAGATATTTAATTAAGAAAAAAACTCCCCTAAACCACAAATATTCTTAAGAATGTCTTTCCTTAATTAAATCTTTACTTCTTATAATCCTATAAAACCCCTTTTTATACTCTACTATAAATCCAGTTCCTTTGATATCAAGTGCTGTTTATAGGTTGGTGGATCTTATGAGGTCTATCTCACGAAGCTGATATTTTGGCAAGAGGACCCCACTTTAAAACTGGAGGGAGAATAATTAAAGCTTGCAGTAGACCTCATGAGCAGGGAAGACAAGGATTGAGTTTTTCTTTTTGAAGAGGATCTCTAATTTTACAAAACTTTGTTAGAACTATTAAATGTTTACATTCTTTGTCTCCTCCAAAATGGGTAAGAAATCACATGTTTGTAATTTTTCTATTTCTAAAACATTATATCTCAATTTCTATTTGCACAATACTCAAGATGGTTAAGAGCAACTTAAATATAGACTACAACAATACAAAATCAAAGATGTAAACCATAACAACTAATAAAGACTTGGCAGAAAGCTTACATCTTGGCTATATCAATGGTAGGAAGATTAGAAATAAACTATATAAATATACTATATATATTTGATAAATACATAAATAAACAATAAAGTGCAATACTCTACACTATGCACTGCATAACTGAGGACTTCTCATCTCTAAGAAATGAATTTGATAACGAATAAGCCTTTTGAAAGATCTCTCCTCACATCATAATAATTAGAAAAATTCTGAATAGTACAAACAATATTTTTTGATGGACAGAACCTGGCAGCCAGTGTGGATTGTTTTCACACAATAAAATCTAATAATGTGTTGATTAGTAGCCTAGCTACTACATTTTGTAGAAATTTGAGCTTCTGAGCACTTTTCAAAGAGACGTCATATGCATGTACAGTGCATTGTAACAAACAATATGAGATGAAACCAAGCTGTGGATTTATTTATTTATTTATGAGACTTATATACCGCTTTAAGTGCAAGCACTCTCTAAGCGGTGTACACCAGTAAGCAATGTATATATATATATATATATATATATATATATATATATATATATATACAGAACACACCTCCACCCAATCAGAACACAGCCAAGCTCCCATCCAATCAGTTCATACCCTCACTGGCAGTTAAAAGGAAGAAACAGCTAAAACCACACATTGCTGCTCAAAGCAAGAAGCTAAAAACACCAGCCTGAAGATGACGAATGTGACTTCATCGAAACGTTGCCAAGACACTTCCAATTTTACGCGGGAGAAAACCCGAACAACCAAAGACCTATATACAAATACCCGCGAAAACCTCAGAAAACAAATATATATATATATATATATATATTTACATTGCCCCCAACAATCTGGGTCCTCATTTTACCTACCCCGGAAGGATGGAAGGCTGAGTCAACCTTGAGCCGGTGAGATTTGAACCGCTGACCTGCTGAACACAGTCAGCTAAAGTGGCCTGCAGTACTGGATTGCACCAATTACACAATGGAGAGAACGAGGATGAATGCAATACATCTGCCTACTGTCTGAATGCCTTGGTAGAAGTGGATTGCTCTCTGCTACAACTTCAAAACTGGACCATAAGTACCTTTTTGGGTGTCCATTGTAACTTTGAATGGTTGCTAAGCAAGCAATCATACATCTAGGAATACCTGCTGTAGTGTGCAGCAGAAATGAATGGCAAAACCATATTACTGCAATTGGACATGCTCTCTTGTATCATTGTGTTATTTCTCAATGCAGATTTGAGCAGCATTTTAGAAATCCTAAACCAACACTATCAGAAACACAATTAAAGATACATTTTGGAGGAAAGATAATTCCTGATAAAGTAATACCTGTGAGATATAATAATAAATTTTGTGGTTGTGAGAGGTTGAGATAGCTGTTGCAGCCTGTATGCTATTTGTCCTATCATGCAGACGATCAACTGTAAATTAAATTGTTATTGGATGCCATTGCACTTGTGTTCAAAAATGGCATCTGTACATCCAAGCACATCAAAGGTAAAATGCTATACCCCAATTTTGAAGATGATGCCTGTTTCCACACGCAATACACAAAAAGATAAAGCCTTCAACGAAGTTAAAGTGACTTCAACGAAGTGGAAACTCTTTCAAAAGAGTTTTAACTGGAACACGTGTGCTACATCTATGTTTTCAGTAATTAAAAAAACAGATTCATCAGCATTTGTGATAAGTTTAAAGTTACTACATCCACCAACTTCATTTTCTCAAAGTGGAGTCCAAAGAGATTAAAGGAAAATGAAAATGGCAAATACAGCCATCTTTGAGCCAATGTTTTAAATATGAGCTACTTATAAAAAATCTTCCCTTTTTCTGACTCTGTAATCCCTTAATTCGAGGTAGAATCAGGGTGACTGGATGCAGCTGAGCTTTTACTGGCCGGATGCCCTTCCTGATGCCATGTGGTATTCGCAGCAGATATTTTTTCTTTGCAACCTAGGAGAGGGAAACATCTGCTGCTACCTAGGATTGAACTCTCAACCTTTTGGGTGGGAAGCAAGTGTCTTCACCACCATGCCGCTCTTAAAAATGAACTACTTATAGATTTTAAAAAAAGAAAGACCCAATATTTGTATAAAACATGGTGCTGGTCTTGCTAGATTTAGTTCCCTTAGCCCAATACAGGATCCCAAATGCTGACCACAAAGTTAAGCTCTAGCTGAGCCATTAGCTGACCTATTTTACAGAAAACTTCCAAGCTCACTTTCCAGAATATTTCCCCCCAAGCAAATTACACTGTCGGTTTGCTCCCTTTCCTGTTGCATATTGTGCTTTTATGTCAGGAATAAGATCCCTTCCCACCCCCCTTAATTCTATCATTGTGCTTGGTATAATAGCAGCTTGAGGTAAGTATAGTGCCTTTATTAAGGGTGATAAGTTCCTTGTAGAAACTGATTTCACATACAATCCAGTTCTATAGCTAAAGTTCTCTTTTAGTTTAGACCATTTAGATGTTAAGGTATAAAACAGTGGTTCTCAACCTTTCTAATGCCGTGACCCCATAATACAGTTCCCCATGTTGTGGTGAGCCCCAACCACTTATACATCACCGGGTGCCAGGAGTGTGGCCAAAGAAAAGGGGTAAAAAAATGGCGGGCAGCCTTGTTTGGCGACCCCCATGAAATGGTCGTTCGACCCCAAATGGGCTCCCGACCCACAGGTTGAGAACCACTGGTATAAAAGATTTTTAATAGGAGTATATGGCTAAAAACATAACCTATTCACTCAAAGGTAGAAGTTATGCTCCTTTGACAAACTGTTTAAAATCTTTAAAAGAGTAATAGCGAGAGAAATGAATCACATTTAATATGCTGAAAATTGCTGACAGCTGTAGTGAAGGTCAATTTATAATTTTGTGGATGACTTTCTTTTTGTTCTTTGTGGGATACTTCAGATAATAACAGTCCTTTCTGAAAAATTTCATGTATGTTTATTCAATAAATGCTTATGTTGCCCTTTTCAACGTTAAGGCAATTCTTATATGCTTGAATATCAAAAGAAAAAAGGTACTTATTTTCAATGAAATAAGCAAGAAATTATCTATTTCTAAGCTTAGCCATTTTTTTTTAAAAAAAAACAGGTCAGTTGTTGACTCCTGGTGATTGACTGAACAAGTTGCTGTAGTTTTCTTAACACACTATTTTTGCCTCCTGCCTAGGGTAGAGAGAAAGTGACTAGGCCAAGGTCATCCAACTGGATTTTATGCTTATGGTGCGACCACAGTACACAGTCTCTCACATTTAGACTGATTTCATAAGTACCACACAAAAGTGGCTCTCTTAGTACATATAAAGTTACTCAATTTGCAATACACAGAAGTTCCAAAGAGATGAAACTAAAACACCCAGAAGATAACAGGATGGCATTGAAATGTTACAATTCATCCCGGACTCTGAGTTTTACAAAGCTCAAAGAACTTCTCAGAAAAGAATCATGATCTCAAAAGATTAATTATCTTTTGAGAAGATAAAAGAAAGGATATGTCTGTATATTAGTATACAGTATAAGTGTTGTTTGGAAAGTTGATTATCATTCTTGGGAATACAGCATTGACAAACCTTTATTTCAGTCTTCTGGCAATAAAATTTCAGTTTCATGAAATCATAAAATCATTGTTGAAATGGCCTATTTACATACATTACGGATGGGCATGGGATGGAATGGACCAAGTAAAAATGGACATCACAACATAAGCGAAATGATTATTTGCATCTGAAGTGTATCATAAGTATAAAAGAACAAGTTTTGTATTGTGGTCTTGTGATGTCATTTTTGCCATTGTGATTTATACTGGATAGCTATTTAGATTATCAAGCTTAATCCTCTGCTTAGTGCAGGAACTCCAGTGAAATCATAAAACAAAGAAGATCCTATTACTTTTTTGGATTATTGATTCCACTATCAATCCAACCTTCTCATTAAGAAGTGTCTCAACCTATAGGTACCAGGTAATAGTTATTGCATTTTAGTGTGAGTCCAGAGCTTACAAAATAAATAGAATGTTTAGATTTACTCTATCTTTCATTTCGTTTAGATTACATGATTTTATTTGCATTTGCTAGCCTTATTAGTTTTTATTTAAGAAAAAAATACTAGATTTAAAATGATTGATCCTTGCTCTTTATAATATTTTTCTATTTCTTTCTTTCCTTCCCAAAGTGTCATTGGAGACAAGCAGTTCTATTTAGTAAAGAAGAAATCTGTGTATCTCTTGTAATTAAATTGAATAATTTTATATAGTTCTACATAAAATAGATATAAAACTTGGATTCTCACATTAGGTTTTGCTTTTTAGTGTCTTTTAAGCTTAGATGATTTATAAATATATGTAAACCAGAGATTAGAATGTAGGAATTTTTTATTTTATTTTATTTTTTATTTTATCTTTATATTGATTTTTTTAATTTTTTAATTTTTTATTAATCTTTATTACCTTTACAAGTAATTCAAGGCAACAAGCATATCCAACACAACTTTTTCCTATTTTCCCTAGAATAACAACACTGGGAGGTTGATTGGCCTGAGGGACTGGCACAGTTACCCCACTGGCCATTCCGATATGGTAGGGGTATCAAACTGCCGGCCTGGGGGCCAGATGCATCATACCGAAACTGGGCCCACCCCATTGTCGGCAATAGGGAAGAAGTCATGATACATCGCAACACGTCACATGACATTGCGAGTTTGACACCCCTGCGATATGGCCATTCCAATATGCCTTCCTTGATAGAAGGAAAGGATTTCAAGATAATTTGCAATGTTCCACAGCCTTTCTTCATCATACCTCAGCAACCAGTCTGGATACTGCTGCTGCTCTTACACAATTAATTATGGGGTAGTTTTGCTGTTTTCATACAATTTAACTGGAGTACTTTCAGGGGACTGATTGAAGAATCCCTAACTCTCTTTTCTCTCCCACCAAGCATCACTAGCATGGGAAAACTAGCTATCAGTTGCTCTCCTAAATGTGTGATAGACTGGATATTCCAGTTTAGGACTGATTTTTTCTCATTTTTTTTTTAAAATCAGACTTGGTTTTATCCACTCTCTACTTCTCACAAAATTGCTGATAATCCTCTAAAATGATTTTATAGATGCTGCCATCTAGAGGCCATCAATCTGCAGTGATGACCTCTGGATCTCAGCGTCTATGAAATCTTTTCATAGGAGTGTCAGTCTCCTCAGAGACTGATAATCCTGTCAGAGAAATGATAATAACTTCTCTAGCATACTCATGCAGACACACGCACACATATTGTAACTATCCTGGCTAACAGATCTATCAGTGTCCCAGGAGATTATATTTCATGTAAAGAGAAGACCAGCTGTCCAGTCATTCTTGCAGCCAAAGACTAAATAGTCATGGGAATATAATGTCCTCAGTGGTCATAGAGGAAATTTCTAGGCCATTTGGAGATGAGCAGATCACCATCCATGTTTTCATATCTATAAAGTAGCCTATATTATTGGCATGGGAGCTTTTATGTTGGAAGAAGGAGGAAAATACCACTTTCCATCTGGAATAACTAAAAATGGTTCTAGGCAGGCTTGGATGAAGTGTTATGTTCCTCAAAACAATTGGAAATAAATATTTATGTCCCAGCAAGTAGGATAGCAGAATGGAACCATACTATAAGCCACTCTGAGTTGTTTAACAAACTATAATGAAAAATGACTAAACATAATGTGTAAATGTATAACTCTAGACTATTTAAACTTGATATACCAATTTTTCTAGTACAGTGGAGTACTGTTTACAATTCTTTGGAATTAAATAAAACTAGAAAGAGTTATATATTAGTTATATCTATTTTTTTCTGTTCAGTCATATCCAATTCTGTTGTCTCTTGGCAATTTTTCTAAGGTGGCACTAGAACTCATGGCCTTCTAGTTTGTAGACTGATTCCTTAACTATTACATCAAACTAAATAGCCAATTACAAACTACCTATGATCATGATATTTTAATGCAACTATTTTGGGTTTGGATATAAAAATAATGTTAAAGCAATAATTCTACACAAAAGTCTATAGGGGACTATCGTATGTTGTTTGAAATGACATGTTGTAGTAGGAAAACATTCAAGAAGGTGTAAATGGCTAGATTTCACCCAATGGAATTCTCTATTTTAATCTTTGTGTTTTTCAAGCTCTTTAAATGCGTCCAAAAGAGTCTTCCAACTTTTCAACAGAAGATATTGGAGTATACATTGGGGATTTGTGGTGGAAAAGAACAATGTGTGCTCTATTGCCAGATGGATACTCTTCATATCATCAGAGTCAGTTGATGCTTTCAACTATTGTCACAAATGGAAATCAAATACTTCCTCTTTTATGGACAGAACAAATAGAGAGAGATGCATCACCATGTGCCAGAACACCAATTATTTGGATGGTTTGAATAGCAGGTCCTTTGTTAGGAACACTAAAAACCACCCTATTTCTACTGGATATGCTCTACTGAATGTTGAGAGTAATCTGTCCATTTATTTCTGATTATTGGTGCTTCCTCTCCTGCATTTGCTTTAAAAACAAAAACAAAAACCCAACATTCTTTTCTGCTGCTTAGCAAAGATATTTATACTGCAAATAGTGTCATGCATAATTCACAATAATATACCAGTTGCTTTTCTTCATACTGTATGTTAAATTGGCATGAACAAGTTGTGGGTGTTCAAATGTTACTAGATCAATTACCAATTGCTTACATCAGCATGGCCAATAGTTATGAATAGCTATAGGGTTCCTCACTTCTAAATTAGAGCAATAGTCATTGTGATACCCTATGATTTATTCAGATATTTATTTCAGTGTTCTAACTTGACACATGGATAACCCCTGCCTTATTTATGTAGTCAGTTTCTAAGGCTGCCACTTGCAAATGACTCTGGGTGATTTATTGAGAATGAAAAGCAGATAAAAACAAATAAAAATAGCAACAATAAAAAATGGCAACAACTTGGGAGTGAAACCAATCCCCAGTACACCCCAAATGGTGGGTTGGCATTTGTTAAAGCAGAAGTGGTCCTAGGACTGAGAATTAAGTTTCCCAACAGTCCTACATAGATTTTTCCAGCTCTTACAGTATTGAGCATATTTTCACCTGATTGGGAAGAATTTGATAACAATACTCATATTCTTCATGAGAAATCAAGTAAAGTCTAGGTCAGTGGTTCTCAACCTGTGGGTTGGGACTCCATTTGGGGTCGAAAGACCATTTCACGGGGGTCGCCAAACAACACAGTCCGCCATTTCCCCCCCTTTTCCTTAGCTGTGCTACTCCCTTTTATTCTATTGGCTTTTGAAAGCCAATAGAATAGACTCTCTTGAATAGAGTCTAATTCTATTGGCTTTCAAAAGCAATAGGAATTGTCCAGGCTGTCTCTGCCCTGCTGAGCCCGCCAAAAGTCCCATTCTGCAAACGGTGCTGCACCAGTTGAGTAGTCCTCGACTTACGACCGGTTGAGTAGTCCTTGACTTACGACCGGTTGGGGGTCGCGGCATTAAAAAGGTTGAGAACCACTGGTCTAGGTTGTGAAGAATAAGGGATTCAGCATCAGTATTATTCAAAAGATTTCAGTTATATAAGGATTAGAAAAGCATTAAGGAAGGTTGAAAATCATTTTGGGCAACATTGCAAAATTCATTGTTGTGATTTCTCTTTCTTACATCGGAGAGACTTATGTTGAGAGCTCACAGCTCACCATTTGTTAGACATGCTCATTTCGACTCATTTCCTTTACAGAGTTGTTTTTGGAAGTCTCTGCTCACTGCAATTTAACCATCTTAAATGCATCAGGCAAATACTCTTCTTGAATAAGCTCATCTATGTTTCTTGTCAGCCTCTGCAGTGACTGACCATGTGTTCTGCATTGCTGAGTTTACATTCTGTTTCTCACTCTCTCTGGCTCTGCAATTCATCCCTGCTTCTAATCCACTAGACAGGCATTTATTTATTTAGCACATTTCTAGGGCTGATTGGCTCCAGATTGACTTTGAATAGGTTACAAATTAAAAAAGGCAAAAAACAACAGATTCAACAAACGGTGGCATCCTTGGGGCTCTCTGACCTTGGTTATTTGCTTACAGATGGTTCATTACCCAACTAGGTAACATCATTGATGCAAGCGATGTGGGGTTTGCTCCCTGTTTATATACAATAGCTTGCTCTGCCACTATTGGTGGAGGTTTGGTTTTCATCTCGGCAGTTCCTTGATATAGGGATTGTTTTCTGCTTGAATATCTTGTGTTAATCCTTGCTTCACTTGGTGTTGGCTGCTGCAGAGGATGCCTTCTTTTTAGCTTTATTTATTGTCTGTTTTGAAAGATGAGTATGGTTTATCTCTATATATCTATTGCTGACTAATTTGTCTGGATTTATCTACATTTCAGAATCTTGTCTGAATTTCTGATTTGTCTGAATTTTTGAATATTGATGGCTGATTTGTTTGAATTTCAGCAAAGGTCAATAGTTGCCCAGAGCATATAATAAAATCTCTCTTTCTCAGACAACACCCTAAAAGGGTGTCAAATCATCCTAACTCAAGGCCTGAGAGAAGAGTTAGGGTTTGTTAAATGTAGGCGGGTTAGGGACTGTTTAAATTTATGTGGGGATACTACTTCAGAAGGCAGGTACTATGCTGGAGAAGGCACAGGTCCTGAATTCTCCTAGATGACAATGCTTAATTGATGGAACTTGGAGCATGCCATCTCTATCCTGATTGTACAGGGCACTCAGAAACCATGGGAGACAAATATGCCTTCAGATTATTGGGCTTGTGCTATATAAGGCTTTATAGATAAGAGTCAGCATTTTACTTGCACCAAGAAGTTTTTTTGGTGGTAACCAGTACACCGTGCAGACCAGAACTGTTTCATGGGCATAACAATATTGGCCCATAATTGCTCACATTCTTGCATTCTGGTCTAATCACAGTTTCCAAGTGGTCTTCAAAGATAATCTCAGATGAAACACATTATAATAGTCCACACACAATGTGACTAAGGCATAAGTAATTATAAGGAGAGCTTCCTGGTCCAGGAACAGACACAATTCGTGTACAATGGGATCCTTCTGGTCATAGCTGGCATCTGTTCCTCAAGCAGGACTATGCAGTAGATCCATCAGATTGTACTTTAGCTTTAGCTTGATGGGGATGCTTCTCCAGTTAGGGTTGAGCCTGAGGAGAAGCTTTGGACTCATTTCAACCCCTCCCAATGCCTACTGAAACCAGCCAGATAGACTAACAGTTCCAAGGGTTATGCCACCTTCCTGAGGAGATGTAGAATCAGAGTAGCCAGCTAGCCAAACTAGACCACGCGTCCATCACCTCTACAAACTCAGCAGGATTGAATGAGCTTTTAGAAAGTTTTCAAGTCAATTTTCAAAGCTCACTGCTATGTGTTTCAATAAAGCACATCCATGTGGAAATTCAAAATCAATTCATCAAAGAATGAAACTCTGTTAATAGACATGTGAATCCGCTATAAGGAAAAACAGTTTTAATTAAATGCAGAGAACTTACAGTATAATTAAACAATGTGATGTTTTCCAGTCTTTCTCATGACTAGATTCGTGAGCTGTTCTTTGCAATGGATATCTGTCAACAAGTGAGCTCACTGAAATGAATTAAAAGTCTGTAGCTGCCATGATGGGTTTAAGATAACTTCCATGCTACATTAAATAACTAACAGAAATATGAATTTAGCAAAAAAACCCAAAGAGTTATTGTGTTATTTAGCAACAACATTGAATGAAAATGAAATTTGATTCTCAGTATCTAGGTATAGCTTGGGACTTTTATTTTACAAATCTCTGGGTCAGGGTTAGAAATACACCGTGTTAATTAAATGTATTCCTTGAAAAAGCAAGATTCTAGTTACTTTTTACAATTTGACAGACTTATCCAACAAACATATATTTAAAATGTTAGGAAATGACTGGTCATAATCAGGAATTTCCTTGTGAGAAGAGGTATTTCCCAATCATTCTTAAGCAATAATCCTGTTTTGCATGAGAAGAAGATAGCATGTTTTCTTTTCTTAATTATAACCTTCTTCTCATATTGCTTTTGACATATCTTTCTCCTCAGAAACACGTTGGCATAAAAGGTCTATGGATAGGCAACTCTTTTGACTAGGAAACTATAAACTTCTCTGCTTCTTTACAGCCTTCTGTACAGGGTTAGATTCCCTTTGAAGGGAATCAGGATGCATTTTTATAAATGGAGGGCCAACTGATCTCCAGAGAAAGAAATATGTTTTGTTTTGTTTTTGCTCTGTCTGGTTTACTAGCTGTGGTTGCTTCCTTATAGGGATAGACAGGCATAATGATACATTTATTGTTAAACTGAAAACTGGATTATTTCTGTATATAGGACTGAGATTAAACCAGAATTGATGACTTCTGTTAAGAAAGCTTAACAGAAGCATGTAACACCAGTTCCAAAGAAGCTGCACTTTCTATTATTATAGTGTTGAGACAGACTAACATAGAAGAAATAATTTAGGACATTTTTTTTCTTTTTTACGCAAGCTCAGATATTAAAATTCAGTGAGATACCCTCTTGAGGGCATTAGATTTGTAAGAGGTTTATTATACGGCAACAATATAAGGTGTTTTCAATAGTGGCATTTTGATTCTAGAACACTTTCCCATTCATTCCTTGTTTGGACTTAAGTTTGGATTGAATTTTTACCTTCAATTAAGCCTGTTCCTTCAGGTTTTGTTCTATAAGGGGAAACTATAAGGGAAATATATAAGACAAAATTCAAACATAGCCATCTCTGTCGATATTTGAAGTAGCTTTGCCTGATACCTGTTATCAATTCTTCACACTAGGACATTGATAGAGAAGCTATGATACAGGTGTCAAAGCTGACGTGCCATGACATTTTGGGTAACAAAATAGCATTTACGCCAGTGTTCACCAACACCTGACAAGTATTCTTGCAAGCTTGCCCTATTCTTGCACAATTTTTGAACACTGTGTAAGAAATGGGATGGCCACTCCTGTGGCCCCTGGACCTTCTGGAGGTCCTGCAAGAGAGCTGTGCTCCTGCATGACTTCGAAAAATTGTGCGAGAATGGAGCATGCTTTCGCATGGTTTTCAGAGGCTATGAAAAAGGGTGCCATGAAAAAGCATTCTCTGAAGCTGCTTCAAGAATGAAGGCCTCATATGACTTGGAGCAGCCTAGAGTAGATTGCAGGGGCTTGTTACCATAAAGAAAGCACCACACAGTTCTTAAAGGCTTGGGTGCTTTGGGGAATGGACACGTGGCCTTTTTGAGTGGCAGTGGGGGTGCTGGGCTGAAGTAGAGGCCTGGACCTTGTTGCAGAGTGTTGCTCTTCAGGGTGGCCTAGATGGTGGTGGTGTGTGAATGTGGAGAGATAGAGAATTGTTTCTCTTTTGTTTGGGTGTGTGTGTGTGGCACTCCAGAAGAGGAAAGTTAGGCCTTTTCTGAATTTTTAACAAGCCAAGCCCAAAAAGTTTGCCGTCAGTTGCACTAGAGACAGCTCAAAATAGCCAAGACAAATCTGAGAAGCCTGGAAGCCAGGGTCTAGTAATCATGTTTTTCTTATGTTTTCCCCTTTCAACCTAAGTGGGGCACTCACAAACATGATTTCAGAGAAAGAAAAACGATTAGGAGCATTTGGTTGGGGGTACCTATAGCTGTGGTACTTGCAGAGATAACCCATACTACGATCACATTAGGCAATAAAGCATTAATGAAGGTACTACTGACTAGATTGGCCCAGATAGGAGATAACAATTTAGCTGAACTTGAAAACTTAAGCAGACAATTTAGTACTTAAATGACAAGCCACCAGAAAATGGGAGGTTAGCAGAAGGGCAGTGACAAATGCAATGCAACCTCTGTCCCTTTGGTTTGTATGTCACTGTTATGTTCTGGGTCTGTGATTGACAGAGCAGATGCAGGAAGCTGCAGAGAGACCTGGGCAGACCATGTGGCTGCCTAGGCCAGACAGGTTGTCTCCAGCTTATTGTGCATGCACAAAGTGGGAAAATATGTTGCATTTATTAACTGACGCTGTTCCCTGAAAAAGGATATAAAAGGGATCCGTTTCATTTTGTGTTGGTTCTGTTAAAGCTCGAATAAAGTAGCAACTGTTGTTATACCTGCCTCGTCTCAATGCCTTACTAACGCATAGAACAGAAGAGTCACAGTGTCTTATGGGTATACAAAGAGTCAAGGCTAATAGTACAACACTGGTTTTGTCATTTGGATGAAAGCCTCTGATTCTAAAGATGTTTTTGCAGCTAAGTAGGGCATTGAAAAAAATTGTAGAGAAAGATATCGCTAGGAAAATTACAACTTGTTCCCATGTAGTTGACTGCAGTTGAACTCAACTTCAAGAAAATTTTTAGTTTTGTCTTTGATGGGATGGGCTTAGTCAGCAGGCCAGATCAGACTGGAGATTCTGCCTCCTGGCTAGGTAATTAGTCAACTCCTGTATATTTTTTGAAAGGATAACTTAATCTGCTCACTTCTTTCATGTGCTCATACGTATTCTAATAAACATTTTCTGTTGCCTTGAATAGTCAGCTAGTGTATCTATATAAGTATATCCACAGGTTTTTATGTATGCATTAGCATTAGTCATCCTTTTAATGTCATTATTAGCTATTAGTCAACAAATGATATTTCAAAAATCTTGAATTTGATGCCAGAAATAGAGAACCATCATAGAACACATTTCCAATTCAATAGACAATCCTTTCCATTTGTATATAATGTTTATTACTGTTCAGTTTGCATTGAAACTAGACAGCATGAAGGCAATAAAAGTTAAATGTGATGGATAGATTTTTGGCTTATTTAAAGTAGAAGTAGGGCCAAAGTAGACTGGAAACGCAGTGTTTACCCTCTTTATTGATTGCTAGACTCTTTAATAAGATGACAGAAAAACGATTCAAGAGAAAATTCAGACTGTGATTTTTCTAGTACATTCCAAATGACATTCAGTACCTTTTAAAAGTTTGCATAGTTGATATGCTTCTATGTAAGTCCATTTGTTTGTCTGTGTTATTTAATACTGTTTCTAAGAAGAAAAAAGGTCCATTATTGATGCCAATTATGAAAATTTATAACTGATGCCAAAAATGTCTTTATTCATTTTGATCCGATCCCCTGGTTTTGTTTAGCTAAAAACTAAGCAATTTTAGCCAGAGTTTTTCCCCTTAAATGCTGTGAGTTCTTATTTAGGCATTGAAAATATTACTTTAACTGGATTTTGGATGAAATCGTTTTTAACATGATAGTAAAGCCTTTTTATTATTATTATTTATTATTATTATTTTTAAAATTTATAAGCCGCCCCACTCCCGGAGGACTTTTTTGCATAAAGCATAATGTGCTGATTATTGTTTGTTTGACACATATCAGCGCCATATAGCAAAAGCTGGTCATTAAAAAAATGAGAGAAAAAAAGATATATGGCTTTGGAGACAGTTTTTAGGAATGTTATGGACTGCAAGAAGAATTAATGTCTTGGATAAAATAAAGCTTGATTCCTCCTTTGAAGCAATGATGACATATTTTGGACATAAAGTGATGGATAGAATCAAACTGATTACTCAGAGAGATTACTGGAATATCATTAGAAAAGTTATGGATGATTACTAAAGACTGAATGGCTGGGTTGGCAATATTTATTCATGCATTTGCCAGAGGCTAGAACTGACCTGATGATACATAACTATTTAGTAAAACTATTTGGGATTGATATTTGCATGGAAATAATTAATCTGTCCCCTTTCCCATAAATGAACACATCAAATCCTGGGCAAGATATGTTGGAATACTGGTGAAGGAAGTTGGGAATCACAAATTGGAAAAATTGGGACTGAAATGTCAGAGTAAACACATTGTTTATGATTTACTTCTTCTTCTTGTGCCATATCCGTTATCAGACATTGGCGATCATGTTGGCGATCTTGTTTTTATCAGCAGCCGCACGAAAAAGTGCTGCTGAGTTTTGTCCAAACCAGTCCCTTAGATTTTGAAGCCACGATGTTCTTCTTCTGCCTGGATTCAGTAAATCATGATTCTTGTTTATTAACTAAGATTATGAGCCTATCACTTATTCAGACACATGATTATTGTTTATTAACTAAGTATTTGCTAAAGTTTATGAATCTATCATTATGGTTTGTTGTCCTGAGCAATTCAAGAAAAATTGGAATACAGATCCAACAAATGGATTAAAGAGGATGTTTTATGGTACTTCAAGGGGTAACTGATCAGGTATGGCATGAGATGTATATAGTGTAAACTCTTGTATAGGGAGGTTATCATTTGTTTTATTCAGTGACATTGACCAAATAAACACGATGCTAATGATACTAGCTCAGAAGCCATACTGGATATGACATGCTACCTAATCTCATTGGGAAAGGCTACATGCCAGTCCTAAAAATTAGTGATTAACATAACTTCTATTTAATTTCATTGGCCTCTGGTAACCGTGGGACTTGATTGTATTGAAAACCTGTATTTTTAAGCCAACATTTTGGCCACTTTAGAAATAAATATTAATTTGGGATGAGTTTTTTTTTTAAAAATAGCAACTAAAATGCAGGAGGATATGTTTTTAAGTTACAACCAGCTTTTTTTGCGTTCTCTTAAAGTTAAATATGTATATAATTCTGCAAAGCTTATGTGACAAAACACTCACACTTCCACCAGCAAGCAATAGCCTCCTCTTACTCACCAGTATAGTAAATTTGTGGCCTTCTTTGATTTGCTGGCTTTCTAGAGATTGCAAAATATCATTAAAATCCTTAATGGTGACATTTAGCTTGTGGGTTTTGCATAATAATAAATGGAAACCAATTACTTATCTCCCAGGGATTCTTACTCTCTTTCCCAAATGGGGCTGTTTATCATTTCACAGACTGCTTAGTAAGTATTACATGATATTGCTTCTATTTCTCTCTGTTTCTTCTCATCTTCATCAGAATTGCAACACCATTGAAGATACCCAAACAAGATCGACCTGAAGAAATAATTTTCTTCATCAAAACTCCAGCAACAAATTTTTATTACAATTTGTCATCAGCTGCTACTCTTCCCATAAAAGCTCTTTCTTAACAAATGCTTGAGTTGCTCCAGGTGCTGTAAGGTGTCTCCAATGATGTAAAAACTATTTGTAGAAACTTTAAGCTCCCTTTGGATCTAAGACTGTCAGCTTCAAAACTATTATCATTATTTTTCAAACGCATGCAGAACTCAAACAAAATCAATGTCAGGAGTGTCAGATTTATTAGGACATTTCCCATAAATCCATTTCCCTGTAAATAAGTGACAGATATTTACACTTGCAGAGTATGCTTTCCATATGTTTAGAGTACAGTAGTAACTCTGTATATGTAACTACAGATAGTCCTGGACATATGACTGTGAGCCAGGAATTATGGTTGTAAGTTGTGCTAGTCATTAAACTTACAACAAAGGCCTGATTGTACAACCTTTTTTTGCAGAGATCATTAAGTGAATCATTGTGGTTATTAACCAAACACAGCAATCATTAAATGAATCCATTGTGCTCAATAGACTTTTTTGGGGGGAGAGCAGGAAACTGGGAATAAACGCTGTTTTTTGGCAAAAAAATGTCATAAATTGCAGTCGTGTGCAAATGGCCCTAAAGCAGGCGGGGTTGCTGAGTGCCCAAAATGCAATCATGTCAGAATGTTGGATCTGGGTCAGAAGTAGCCCTGAGGTGATCAATTGTAACTGAACAGTCACTAAGCAACCTCTCATAAGAAAGATTGCTAAGCAACCTGACACATCACAAGACTCATACCTGATACACCTATACTTGACCCATTACAAGACCCATCACAAAACCCTCAGTTGACACATTTGACACACCCCTGACCCATCACAAGACCTACTGACCATACAAAGCCCTTATAAACAGAAGAATACTGACACTGATATCCCTTAAACTCCGCTGCTGATAGCCTGGTAACAAAATGTTTGGAAACCAGCCCACAAGATTGGAGAATGAACTCCCATAAGTCAAAGGCTATCTGTAAACTTGTCTTACTAGAACATGCCTTGTGCATCCCAAATATAATGGGGCTGGACATGCCAATAAATGTAGCTTACTCTGCTTTGCAAGACATGCTTTGCACAACCCTGGATTTATATACCTGTTCATTTGAAATCTGCTGTTAAATATTTTCACACAAGAATTTTAAGTTGTTATTAGTTTTTATTTTCCTTCTGAAAGGCTCAAAATAGGGTTTGTTTTCACTAAGGTTTTTTAACTGCTTGTTGCAGAGTTGGAAACAGGTGTGCATTCCAGTTAAACTGCAAAAAATGTATCTATTTAACTTTTAGAAAAGGAAAAATAGTTGCCTATAATTTAAGCATTCTTTTTTCTGCATTTAAGGTCCTGATTTTAGAAATTCAACAAAAATAAAATTTTAATAGTGCTTTATTTGTTTCAAATGTACTTAAGATGGTGTTTGCTTCAAAATGGATTTTTTCAATGTAATCCCTCTGTAGGATTATCAGAGGTCAATGCTATAAAATGGAGGGTTTAGCCCTTTTTGATGAGATTATGTAACAGTCACATCTGGTAACGTTGGTGACCTGGTAACATCTGCAGCTCTTGATTGTATAATGTCATCACAGATTAAAATTACGAATAAGCTCCTAGTTGAAGTTAGTATGCACCATAACCACTCATGATCTTTCCACTTTATCAGATATGTGATTTTTATATTGAGTTACAATGATACCCCAGATATATCTGGGTGAGAAGCTGCAAATTGGAGATTTAAAATATCATATGTAATTTACTTTTATCAATAAGCATTTGAGGATAAAAATCTAAGGCAACGTCACGTGACGTGTCGCAATGTATTGTGACTTTTTTGCCACTTCCGGCAATGGGGTGAGTGTGGTTTCACTATGATGCATCCAGCCCACAGGCCGGCAGTTTGATATCCCTGAATTAAGGTTTTTGTTCAACTATCATTTTTTTCCAAATGTTTTTAGTTCTTTCAGTAATACAGTTTAATATCCAATGTGGTTGTAAAAGGTAATTGAAACATCTCTATCATCATATAGGGTGGAAATTTATATAGCACACCGTTGGTAGATTTCTTTTCAGCTTTCTGAAAAATCTTCTAGCAGAATTGTGCTGCCCTAATAGACAAGGACCATCTTCCACAATCAATACTTGCCTACAATATGATCAAACAGTTTTGAAACTGAAATGGCTGTCAAAATCATCTTACACTGGTTCTCTGTTATCCATAATCCTTGTGTACCCCTACGAACTGCAGCCTCTAGAACTCTAATATTAGGAATATATATATATATATATATATATATATATATATATATATATAAATATTTCTTCATTCATTATTTTTTAATATTGATCCATTTTTTTTACCACAGCATGCTTATTTTATTTTTTCCCAATGTGCATGCATATGCTTTCTGTTAAAACTCAAATGAGACTATTTCTTTCTGCATGAGTACAGTACTCTCCTACAATTCATGTTTGCTTTTGTATGAACCTGGAAAAAAGTGCTAATTTTATGGTTCCATTCACTTTAATGAGTAGATTTCTTGAAACAGCAGTTGCATCCCTCCATTCCCTAACTTGAATGGAAATCAGATTATTTGAATTGGTAACAGAGAGGTACAGTACTCAAATGAGATTTGAAGCATATAGTGTAATAGCCTTTGACTCAGTGCATCCCCTTCTGGTTCTAGTTTTTTTTTTTTTTTGCTGTGCATAATTCCCATGTATCTTATCTGACTGAAGTTTTGAGCCTACAAGCAAGACCTGTTTATAATTAACCTTGCAGAATGCATAAAAGAAAGGGTGATAGGAGTGGATTTTTTTGGAATTTGGTCAATATGTTGTTACTTTTATCACCTAAAAGTTGGCCAGTACTCTAGCCAACTATCTGATGGAATAGAACATGCAAAAACTGAAAAGATTATGTTTTCTAAGGCAGGGATCTTCAAACTTGGCCCTTTTATGACTTGTGGACTTCAACTCCCAGAATTTCTCAGCCAGGCAGGCAAGTCCACAAGTCATAAAAGGGCCAAGTTTGCAGGCCCCTGTTCTAAGGCTACTTTATATTTAACCAGATTAAAAAAGGAATTCAAATTTCTCAAGCTGAAGTCCAGAAATTGTAATTTCTAGAGGCAAAATGATCTCATGCTATAAATTCTTGAGATTAGTATGTGTAACGGTAACATTTTAATAATTCCTAATAATTATTTAGGTGCTACAGTATTAAATTTTGACTGGGTATCAGTGTGATGACATAGATTTCCTCTTCAGATAAAGGGATATAATCTTATTCTGACTATTATCATTTCTTGTAGTTTCAAATGCTATACTTCAGCACACAATAAACACTTCTGAATTAGTCTCAATTTAACCATTATAAAAAATGGAGAATTACCAAACGAACAAAAACAAAAATCTTAGATATGTTTTTCATTAGTTTTGTCAGTGTATGGGCCATATTACAGATTCTGAGTTAGTCCTATACTCAGTTTTAAACAAAATTTCAGTTACAGGAATATAATATGTTTATTGTATTCACTTTCTTAGCAGATAGATTTAAACATGAGCTAATTCTGTATTTCAATGGAAAAAGAAACATCTGTTAGGGTTATCTAGGCAGAGAATACAGCCCTATCTGTTTTGATGGCCATAGTTCAGTCAAACTCTTAAAATATTTGTAGTACGTTGTGAACTTTGGCAGAAAAATATGCCTTCTTAAATAAACAACAAGAAGTACAAGATGATTTGATCTGTGTTTATTTATTTGTGTTTATAAGCTGAATTTTCGAGAATTTGGGATTGCATCGCAGATTTTTCAAGTTTTATTGTAAAACAGTTTAATGTCTTCATAATGACATCCTTAAGAGTTCACAACAAATAAAGACATAAAGGAAGAGAAATATAAGTTACTCCATTACGACCAGTGGGAAAGAATAATTAAGTTTAAGAGCAAAATTCTAACTCAGAAATCCTTTGTGAAGTGACAGCAACACAGTTTGCTAAAGTCATTTGTATTATGCAGGTTACATGATTCACTTCACTGAAATGAAGAGACCAATCAGTTCACTTCAATAAAGTAATTCAGTGATGTTGGGCTGCTTTGGAAAAGTGCTACAGGAAAGAGTTCCTTTTAGACATTCCCTCTCCATCAGTCAAAATTGTCCAGGACAGATGCCTTCAGATTGGCTTACAGTATTTTCAGAAGTTACTCTGCCTGGAAGAAGGGGACTTTCTCAGCCTTCTTTCATATCCCTTGCTGAAGAAGATCTTAGTGCATGCTCTGTGGAAAAAGATTCAGTGATGTTTTGAAGAAGAACAAAGCAAAGAAAAACCATCATTTTAGTTCTTTGAATCTCCATCAGAATGAAGCATTTCTTTAAAGCATCTGTGCAAGGAAACTCCCATTCATGCTACTAACTATAGCCCAGCACAAGTAAAGATCTGTTGATAGCCACAAGCTTCAGTTCCAGTATAGGAAACAAATTTGCACCCTTTTCCCATTTTTTTTCCGTTGGTGTATCAAATGCAAAGCAAAAGCAGCCCATAGATTTCATTTTAATAATTATTTCGGAATACATGTTTTGCATCTGGGGTTCCAAATGAAAATTAAATTAGATTTTTGAAGGCATGGCCATAATTATATGGGAACAGCAACTACACAGGAACAGCACTTTGATCTTACATTTTTGTTTGACAGAAATAAAATTGGGAAAAGAAAAGACTTTTATAGCTAGTGCCAAATTAGCAGTAGTCTTCACATTCACAGGAACTTCAGAAGCCAGTTCAAGCAACATGAACGTGCCAAAAGACCCACAACATTGAACCAGACCCCTGCTAAAATATGACAATATTCAACTACCAGCCCCATTTTCTTCTTGCCTGAAATTAGAGGGATAGAGACTTGAAAATCTACAGGTTATAAAGAATCTTCTTTTTTTTGCAGGTAAAAAGTAATTATTTGGGCAAATCATTTTTGCATGACATTAATAAAGGTAGTCTACTCATAATCTTATTAGAAAATTAAAAATCGTAATGTTTCTTTCTTATTTGCATTTGCTGATTGTAGCTTATTATTTGTAAGAGGGAGAATGTAGTAAAAGTGATATATAATGAATAGGACAAGAAAAAGACCATATCTTATATGGCAAGGGAGAACCCAGAAAAAACAGAAGCAAGAATTAGTTGGGCAGTGAGTTCTCAATTAGAGAAAAAACCTAGGGTAACAATTTTAGGTAAGTGTTTATGTGTACCTCTCTGTCTCTCCCCTCACTCATGCACATACCCCATGGACCCAGACCCATACACACACACTAACCTACTACTTTTTTAAATATGAAATTGGCAGTTGATATTATGAAGGGTGAAAAAAACAGGGAAGATGAAAGTCAAACAAAGTCTTCATGGGGATAGTCCAGAAGTTATCTGGGAGAGAATGCAGATTTTCAAATTAAATAATTCATGTGTTGGAATATGACCACAATTAAGCCCAAAATTTCTGGTTTTTGTTAAGTGAGTTTCTGACATTTGTTAAGTGAGTTTTGCCCCATTGTGTGACCTTTCTTGCCATAGCTGTTAAGTGAATGACTACAGTTGTTAAGTTAGTAATATAGTTGTTAAGTGAATCTGGCTTCCCCATTGACTTTGTCAGCAGTTTGCAAAAGGTGATCACATGACCTTGGGGCATAGCAACTGTCATAAATATGAGACAGTTGCTAAGTGTTTGAATTTTGATCATGTGACCATGGTGATGTTGTAATGGCTATGTGAAAAATGATCACTTTTGTCTGTGCCATTTAACTTTGAACGGTCACTAAATGAACTGCTGTAAGTTGAGGACTACTTGTAATTTTTCAGTTGGGGCTAGAAATGTTGGGATTAAGAAACAATGGTTCATCGCCATTTTATCAAAACTGAAAAGCAGTACCAACTTTGGAATGTAGCTTGTTTAAATTGCATTTATGTTAGGTTTGAACATCCTAACTTGCTCTGACATTGGGCACGATAGTTGCCCAACTGGAATGAAATGTTGAACGTTAATTGTAGGTCTGGGGTTTAGTTGGAAACACTATGTATGCAGAGTGAAATAGTTGCATCAACAAATAATTAGGCCATTTATATTCTGATTTATTATACTGAGATTTGACTTACTATGGCCAATGACCTTTCCTTAGGCAGCTACAATTTCAGAAGCAAAGCCAATATATTGCCAGAATGGAGGTGAGTTAAACCAGACTGTTACTGCAATTCTTGAATCATCACAAAATCTCTCATGCAAATACATACTAATTAAAAGGGCATATATTTTTCAAAATTGCTTACGTGATTTTGGCTGCTGTTCATTGTTGTAAAGAAGACCCATTTAAAACTCAGATAGATCTTTAATGCATTTATGTGAACTTTATCATTACCAGCAGGATTAAGGTAATGAAATTCCAGTTATTGTTTTTGGTGACATACACAGCAATAAATAGTGTAAAACAAATGAATGTGCAACTTCAAATTAGCTAATTCCTGCAGCACAGATATAAAAAATGGAAAATGCAGGCTTGGTCTAACAATTTAATTGTAATTGATAATAATGTATAATAAGCACAGTTCTCTGTGGTACCAAGACCACAATTTTTTCTAATTTAGAAAGAAAAATTAAACACTGCAATATTTTCATATGTTTCTTTAAATCTGTAATTCTGTTAAATGAAAACTGGTTAGCCAACTAAATAGCATTATTAATCTATGTCCTAGACTGAGTTCACATTGAAATATAACATAAATAAATGTCATCCATTTGCTTTTGAATTGTTCCAACTTTTCCCCAAAACCTACTGTATAGAATTCTGTAATTTGATTGGATAAAATATACTGCTCAAAAAAAATAAAGGGAACACAAACGTATAGGATCCTATACGTTTGTGTTCCCTTTATTTTTTTGAGCAGTATATATCAGTTACATAGCCCATTATTCACTGGAAAGAATAATTCACTTTAATGAGCTGTAATTTTGTCCTCCTCTCAAGTTTTATTGTGAATTTCCCCAATTAAAAGACAAAACTTACTGGGTTACCAAGTGACCCAAACCAACTGAAGGTATTCCTACAATCCTTATTAATTTGAAAACAAGGGAAGGAAAAAAACCCCCACTGGTTTTAGACAAGGGCATATCAATAAGACAGGCAAAGAATACAAAGAAGACCCATGTACTTTTATAGTCAGGTGAATCAACTTGGCATGATTATATTTGAGCAGGGAACAGAGCCTTAATTAGCTCTGGTAGTTTTTGTCAACATAGTTATTCAGAATATTGAGAGTGTGGGAGAATCAGTTGAAAGCTCATTTTAGAAGCAACAGTTAGCCGAAGTGCTGAAAGAGCTGGGAAAAAGTACCCCAATGAATCTTTGCCTAACACATGATAATCAAGACTGGGAAATTCCTCTTGCAGTTTTCAATATTACCCCAGAGTGATATTAAAGATTTCTTATGGAAATCCGTATTCTTCTTATTCCATGCTCTTGCCAGGTATATAGGACTAAGCCATAATGTGATTCTGTTCTGTATTAATTTAATCTGCAAACCTATCCCATGAAAGGAATTTCTTTATTTTGATAATAAACCATAATCTCAAACCCCATTTGTCATTTCATATTCATATTCATATTCTAGGCTATTATGTATGAACATAGAATCTTGACTTATTCCTCATTTGCTTTTATGTTCCACCCATTTCTTTGAATTAGCTGTCAAAGGGGATAGGTAAACTAAGAGTTAGTTACAAAAACATGTGAATATTGCTATACCAACATACAAGGTTGATTGCCTTCTACAGGGAGGTCAAAACACAGTGATCATGAAACCCTGCCTGTTTTGTACAGCCCTGTAAAGGCTTAAAGGTGAGGCTTAAATCACAAGATTACTTGCTTGGAGGTAGTCTGCATAGTTGATAGAAGAAAGAGAAGCTTAAGTTTGGGAAGAGAATAAATTTTGTGAGCACATTGTTTATAGAAACAATTTATAATTGCTGTTATCATTTGGGATGGAATATAGCAAAAAAGATATTTAATAATAATAATAGTAGTAGTAGTAGTAGTAGTAGTAGTAGTAATAATAATAAGTAATTGGAAGGGACCTTGGAAGTCATCTAGTCCAACCCCCTGCTCAGGCAGGAAACCCTATACCATTTCAGTTTTTTCTTAAAAACTTCCAGTGTTGGAGCATTCACTGCTTCTGGAGGCAGGTTGTTCCACTGGTTAATTGTTCTAATTGTCAGGAAGTTTCTCTTTAGTTCTAGGTTGCTTCTCTCCTTGATTAGTTTCCATCCGTTGCTTCTTGTCCTGCCTTCAGGCGCTTTGGAGAATAGCTTGACTCCCTCTTCTTTGTGGCAGTCCCTGAGATACTGGAACACTGCTAATAATAATAATAAATAAATAAATCTATCTTACATTACAAACATACATACCAGTGTATGTTTAGCAAAACATAAATCTTATTATATTCAGCAATGTGTACTGATAGAGTAAGCCTGCAATGGACTGCCATTGTAGAATACGAATCATATTTTCCAGTGAGCATTTAGTACATCAATAGCAATCCAGTTGAAATGTAATTGCTGCAAACAAAATTATGTTTAATAATAGAAGTCATTTTGGATAAGCCAAGAATTCAGATTAATAATTCATTTTTACAGACCTCTGGTATATTAAGCTTTTGTTTTTAATTCTCTTTCAATGTATTCCAATTTTTCTGTTTTTGTGTGTAACATAAATATATATTATGTAATTAACAGGAAAATTATTTATACTTTACAGAGATGAATTTAACCTTTGGGTCTCTCATACATATTTATTGTATGAGATTTATTGTCACTGGGTTAGGAAGATATGATGGTCTCCCTTGGGCTGCCTAATAATTGGATGAGGAAATCAAATCCTCTAACTATTCAAGGACTATTACTTGTTGCTTTATTGTTTTATGTGACTAAAATATCAGAGGTCACCAAAAAACAGTAGCACATTAGATCTTTAGTTTAACTGTTTTCTGTCAAATATTTCCCTTGTTCTTCCGGAAGAGAAAAATCATACCACATAACTCAGCAGATCAATGTGTTAGAACAGAACAGAACAGACTAGACTAGACAAGAATATAACAGAATAATAGAGTTGAAAGGGACCTTGGAGGTCTTCTAGTCCAACCCCCTGCTTAGACAAGAGACTCTATACCATTTCAGACAAATGGTTGTCCAATCTCTTCTTAAAAAATTTCAGGGTTGGAGCATTCACAACGTCTGGAGGCAGGTTGTTCCACTGATTAATTCTTCTAACTGTCAGGAAATTTCTTCTTAGTTCTAGGTTGCTTCTCTCCTTGATTACCCCAGGTAATTTGTTAAATTTGCAAATCAATATAGAAATAATGATTTAGTGGCAGTTACCAAATTATAAAGTCAACATTTGGGATTCAATGCCATACGACACTTACTTGTCATCTATAAAGTGATTTTAAGCTTAGAACCAATTAAATATATATATTCTTAAAAACCTATAACGTGTATCCCTCAATCAACTTTTAAAGCTTTAATATGGCTAGAACTAGGTGCCTCCCCTTTGGGGTCCAATTAAGCCTCTGACCATTTAAATTCTGGCTGAAGCAGGTAATTCCAAGAACTACTTGGTCCACCTTACCCCATTAAATAGCATTAGATCTATCTTAAGTAGACAAATTAGAGTGGTTTTGTATATTGCTGTTCTTGGCTGAATTTTTACTTCCTAAATTTTTCTTTAGTTAAGTCTGAATGTCAATAATTTCATTAACTGTAATAGAATTATATTGAGGAGTCGTGGCACCAACTGTGTGTGTGTGGGGGAGGGTTCTGAATTAGTAGGGAACAGATTTATGGAAAAGAAAATAACACTTACTAAAAAAAACCCTAGACAACCAGATCCAAAGGAAGAGCATCCTTAGGATTCTTAGGCCATCAACAATGTGATTTTGCTTATTTTATGGATCTTTGTGAATCAGAATACTTCATACTCACTATTTGGGGATGAACTCAGTAGACAGAATCCAGAAGGAGTTCTATGAGTGCTATACTTCAATTAGCAAATCAGAGCATCTCTTGGGTTTGGCTACTCTAAAGAAAAAAAGAAATAGGGGAGACATGATAGCAGTATTCCACTATTTGAGGGGCTGCTACAAAGAAGAGGGCGTCGAACTATTCTCCAAAGCACCAGAGGGCAGGACAAGAAACAATGGTTGGAAACTGATCAAAGAGAGAAGCAACTTGGAATTAAGGAGAAACTTCCTGACAGTGAGAATAATTAACCAGTGGAACAGCTTGCCCCCAGAAATAGTGGGCACTCGATCACTGGAGGTTTTTAAGAAAAAACTAGAACAGTCACTGGTCTGAGATGGTTCTCCTGCATGAGCAGGGGACTGGACTAGAAGCCTCCAAGGTCCCTTCCAGCTCTGCTCTGCTCTATTCTATTCTATTCTATTCTATTCTATTCTATTCTATTCTATTCTGTTCTGTTCTGTTCTGTTCTGTTCTGTTCTGTTCTGTTCTCCCCTCTTTTATTGCCCAGTAGATAATTTGCAAAATCTGACCGCAGCAGATCTGACCGTGTACTTGATTCATAGTTTTATGATCCAAAGTTTTTTTAATGTAGATTAAAAAAACAGGATTACATCTATATTATTTTATAGAATGATAGTTATTTCTTTACAGTGGTAAAATGGTACATCTCTAGAGGAGAGATGCTTCATTATACAATTTTATCTATCTTGTATGTGAATAGATTGGAAAATAGTCATCTCCAGTGGATTCGAGAGTTATGGAGGTGGAGAAAAAAATGATCAGTTTGGTGCCTTTAAATGGACATTGGGCTCCCTTTCTTCCTCTCTTAATTACTTTAGGAAACTGCTTGTCATTGACTTTCTGGATGTTAAAAACCTTCTGAAGGACAAATATCATACTGGGAGCATTCCCTTCTATCCTCAATAAAGACATTTTATGTAAGTTTAAAGATTGAAAAGAAAAACTTTAATTTTTGTAAAACAGAAAAGGGCAAACTTGAATGCTGATTCTGGAAATTTAAAGGCTAAATTAAAAGGCTTTAAGTTATAAGACGTGAAAGAATATTTCTTGTGGGCTTTTTAAAATTTTATAAAATAATGTGTGGAGATTTTGAAATCAGCTGTAACAAATTTTTTCTGTGGAAAAGTTTTATTAATTTTACGTGGGAGAAAACCCGAATAACCAATGACCTACATATACACACATATATATACATACATACACACATACACTAAATAACTAAAGAGAGCATATAAATTAGAACAATTATTTGGAAAGCTTATTATCTTGGATTTACAAAGGGGACATGTCAAACTACTGAAGTTGCAGGATCCAATCTAGGTCAGTCATCGGGACCAAGGTTTCGGACTCCTGCGGAAGCCCATCCTCAGGGAACTAACAACTAAAGTTGCTCCTGAAAGGAGACAAAGAGAAAATGATCAGAAATCAGTTTGTAGGATATCATTTCACGGGATTAAAGATTAAGCTTTCTAAAAGTAAAGAGAAGAAATATAAAGTGATTTTATTTGATCAGAGTTAAAATATGTGTGTTTTTATTAATGGATTTTCTTTTTGACAGAACTGAATAATAATACTTAAATGATCTGTTTATAAATGAGAAGAGATTACTTTTGTTTTATTTCTTAGAAAAAGCGATGTTGGAATACGACGTGGATTTATTTGGCAAAAGTTGAAATATATAAAGTATGTTATTGTTTTTAGTAGCTCTTAAAAGACTTCTGCTCATTAGGACTGATTGATGAACTTTGATTTTATTATTGAAAAGGGTTGAGATATGGGAAGAAGAGATCTTTTGTTTCTTTTTAATTGAAATCTTAGAGAAAGTGTTAAATTACTGAAGCTGTTTATATTTGTTTGAAGGGGAGGTTAGAGTTATCTTTTTTATGTTTTCATATTCTTTTCTTTTTTTCTATCTCTTTCGCTCCTTTTTTCTTTTTATATTTTTCCTAGTGTGTATTACTTTTTTATCTTTATATTTGTAGAATTTAATAAGATTATTTTAAAAAAAATTCTGCTAAAACTGCAGGTTTCTCAAACAGGGCAATCTATACTATAAAACATATTATAGTTGTTGCCCACAAAATTTATGGGAGATGTATAAAATATTATTTTTATTTCCACTCTTTAAGAATTGCTCTCACACAAAAATGTCTGGACTAATTCATCTGAAACTTGTCAAACCATTACAGCTCTTTGTTTATTTGCAATAGTAATCAAAGGGAACGATGGAAATTCAGATTTCTGAACTGAGATTCTGAAAGATGTTCCCGGGGCAGCACAGATTCAGATTTAATTCCTATTCCTACTGTCCTTACTGGAAAGAGTTGCTCATGTATGATGGGACACATCTAGGCTGCAATTAATTTTCTGGGTTCTGAGTGTGCCAAAAAATACATTTTAAAAGAAAACAAAACGACTACATCACTTAAACTATTTGCTTGAAATGTACTTTTGCTCTTGTGGGATTTATGACATGGGATTTAGTGATTTAGCCTTTCCTGAATGTAGCTCTAGGAGTTGTGAAAGAGCACACAGGACTTCACCGTAGCATTACTTCTGTGGCAAAGTACCTAGCCTTGGTAACTGATGATGGAAAATAGTTATGATATAGCTTGATTTACAACTTAGAGTCGATGAGTCAAGGCCAAACATTGCAAATCAAAGTTCCAGTAACTGCTGCTTAATGCTCCTCTTAAGGATAAATAAAAACAAAAAAGAAAGGGCAAGAAATAAATTCCATACAGTGGAACAGGATGAAGTTGGAGATACTAGAAACGGAAGTGAAGAAAAACAGATTCAGTGAAGAATGTATAAATAGCACTTTTCTAATATTTTTCAATAGGAATAGAAGCAAGAAATAAGCTATATAAGGCCTGACTTAGGACAGAAGAACATATAGATGGATGGGTGATATTATGACTATAAGATTAGAAACATTATGAAAGAAGCTGGTATATACATAAAATGTATTGGGATATAGTTATGGTGACCATATTTTCATGGAAAAATATAAAGGACAAACCTGAAAATGGTTCATGTTTAGAACTTTGCTTTGCAAAGGAAAAACCAAGAAAAAAATTTACATTTATTGTAATAAAAATATCTCAATTCAAACAATATATGTAAATTTATTTTTAAAAGACCATTCAGTTTCCATATTTTTTCACATGAATACAAACTCCCCCCTGAAAACTGTGCAATAATTGATACCATATGCATGGTAAAAAAAATGATCGAAATAAAGGACAAATGTGAGTTGTTGAAAAATAAACAAAAAACAGGTCAGATGGGGGCGTCATCACCAAACATATAATATGTATAATACATATAGGCTAATAGGAATTGCTTAATACAAATTTGGGGGTAAGGGGAACTCAACTGTCCAAATGAAATTAATGAAAAAGAAGGGAATTAGTGGAGAAAAAAAAAGAAATAATGAACTCGTATCCATCAAAGACATGGGGAGAAATGTGATTTTCAGCCATTCATAATTCCTTATTCACTCCTTTGCTCTTAAAATTTGCTTCAAAAGGTCAGGGATTTTTCAGAACTGGTTTGGGAGCTGCAAGGAAGGAAATAACCGAAAAATGTATCCTTTCCCACTAAGCTGAGTGAAACATCCAGCTGTGCTTTATGAGACCACACTGGTCTCATAAATCAAAGTAGCTTAATTTACCAAAATTGGATCACTAATAAAGGAAAATTAAGTCCTGAGTATTAATTGGCTCCAGTTTCCAAGATACAGCTTCAGGTCAAAATTGCATCAAAATAATTCAAAATTATGAGGGAAATGTGCAATTATGCTCCATCACTTTTCTGCAAAATGTGATATAGCAATGAGAATGGTGCCACACCAATCATTATAAATTTATCTTTTTATTGATGCCAATAACCTAACTTTCCATTCATTTATTGGTTTTCATGTAACATTTTCATGCTTTTTGCATGAAAAACTGATAAGCTCCAACATCAGATTAAATGATAAGGTCCCACTGTTGTAATCTGGAGCCCAGTAGCTCTGCCTTACTCTTAGGCAAGTCCAAATTCCTGACCAGGTCATTTAGTTCACTCTGAGAAATTAGATATGGTTCAGGAGGAGCATACGGTGGGCTAAAGTTTGGATCTGCTGACATCGACGGCCCTGGATCAGCTCCATCCTGTTCATTATCTTTATCATCACCTGAGTCTAGAGAGTAGGATTCTGGTGGATCTGGAATTGGCAGGTCCTCACCATGGGGTACAGGACACAATGCGGATGGAATGTTTGGATATTCCACAATCCACTTCTTCTTTCTTGAGTGCTGTTTTGCAATTGGGGGAACCATGCGAAAACAGCAGACACTACTATGATCGGTGGGTTCCCTCCACACCATTGGATCTGCAAAAGACATGGACTTTTTCTTCTTGTTTAACCAATGATGCAGATAAGTTGCACATGTGATGCAAAAATAACGAGGGGCCCAACTCTTGTCCTGCATCCAAACCTTAGGTGGCATACCGTTTTTTTACCACTACCATCATTCACCACTTTTGAGATGCAAATGTAATCTCGCCACAAATGTAGCAGATGTTATCTGCATTGTTTACATAGTTTTGTGGCATCTTGGCTTCTGAGGGAAAATATCACGCAACTGTTCCGTGGAAATGTTAGGCAATAACACTTTCACAAGCCACCAGATGTAACTGTATGATGTGTAGATCTAACCAAGACAAATGTATCTTGCAATAAAAGAACAATAAATTACAGTTGGATAATAATCTTTAGTCTCAAAGTGAAGATAAATGTATACACTTCTACGTGGTACCATTTTCACTGTTTTACCGTACTTTATCAAGAAGTTACGAGGCATCATGATGATTAGACACCTCCCTCCCTTGACAAATATTCTCGCCTGTAATAAATCTTTATTGTGAAATATCTTGAAAACTTTAGCCAACCCGCACCTTTATCATCTGTTTTCTAATTCATCTAATCAAAATGTAAGAATTAACACATTTTATCTCAGAGGTTGATAGACCAGTGTAATTAGTGCAGAAAATTAAAATATATGATCTCTTGTTTGAATACTAATTCAGAAGAAATAAAAGGTTTTTCAGTCTGATAGATAAGTGGACAGATGTTGGAAGCTGTTATGGAATAATGGAATGGGTCTTTTCTATATCTCTCTCAACTTCCTAGTCATTAGAAATAACAACTGGTATTTATTTGTGCAAGATGAAAAAAAACTTTGGCTTTACTTAGAAAGTGAGAAAGACACTATCCCTTTCCATCACATCTTTACTTTGTTCAAATGTTTTCTTTTTGATCAGGTTTACTAAAAATAGTTAGAGCAGCACTAGTTGTTTAATGAGAACATTCATCATTTTTTAAAAAAGCCATATTTTATTTTTTTAACAGATCTTGTGACAGTTGATCCAAAAGTTTCATCATGTCTTCAGTGCTAAACTATTTGTTATGTTGTATTGATGTCTGATGTTAAAGAAGACAAGCGGACCGGTTTTGTAGTTTGGTAAGGTTGAATTGTTAACCAGCTTAAGTAATAAGAAACAAAAATAGGTGAAGAACAGAAAAGTTGGCCACGTCTATGGAAGGTAATCTTACTTTAGTTATTTATTAAATTTATATGCTACCCATATCACTGTCTTGCAACTCTTAGTTTCATCATAAAGACATTACTGCTTAATTACTCATCTTTGGCTGAGAATCATCCAGATGTGACTGCCTTCTGTGAGAGAAATCACTTGGCCAAACTCCTTCACACAAACCAAAGCCAAACTCCATAGTTTTCAAAGGCTGAAATAGTTCAGTGAATTCCTCAAACATCTGGATTTGGGGTTTTTTTTGGGGGTGAGGAGGACTACAAAGAAACCATTTGAAAGTTGGCATGTATGTTTCTGTATGTCTATCTGCCTATCTAGCTATCATTTATCTCTAAGTGAAGAAACGTGGCCATTTAAAGTATTATTAATACCGTAAATGCCGGCGTACAAGGTGACCCGGCGTATAAGACAACCCCCGTCTTTATAGCCGGGCCGCATTCCTAGAACGTCATCTTATACTCCGGAAACTACCAGTATTTCCGGCGTATAAGACGACTCGGCGTATAAGACGACCCCCATCTTTGGCGCCGATTTCAGCGCTCGCGGAAGTTGCCTTATACGCCGGCATTTACGGTAATAATAATAATAATATATTTATAATATTATTGTAATAGGTAAACAACTATAGGAAGCTTGGTGAGGAAACATAAATTTGCATAGATGAATAGGGAAGCTGCAACCTAGAAAGTTTTGGAGAAGAAAGAGGTAAGCTGAGTGCTTAAAATTCTTTGCTTACTCTGTTGCATCTGCAAATTCAGTAGGTTCAGCCTTGACATTTCCAAGCATTTCTTCCAAACAATTTTCTAGAAATAGTGGTATGAGATCTTTATTCTAATCTGCTGGCATTGTATATTGCCTGCTAAATGTAGCATTTGAGCTCCAAATTTGCCTGTACTGTTCAGCCAAAGGGTTAAACATGCTAACCAAAGGGTTAAACATGTTAAACAACATGTTAAAGTTTGATCTAATAGTTTAAGGAATGAAGACTGAAACTGGGAGAATGTGAGTTAGAGTTTCTCCTTAAGACATGAAAGTCGGCTGAATGAATTTAGGTTAGCCAATCTTTTTCAGCCCAACCCACTGCACAGGGTTGTTGTAGTATGGAAAATAGAAAAAAAGGAAATATTAGGTATGCTCATCATCTTGTGTTATTTGTAAAAATAATAAAGATGGGATATAAATACATACATGCATACATACATATATACAGTGCTTTTTTTCTTTTAAAAAAAGGTGCCGGAGGTTTTCATTGTTGTGAGCATTTCTGTTGAGAATTGGCATGGTGGTGGGGTGTTTGGTTTTTATTCCCCCTGTCTCCTGGGTAGTTGCAGCAGGTTTTGGTCACTTCACATGACCATCATAAATATGAATCAGTTGCCAAGCATCTGAATGTAAATCACAAGACCCTGGAGATGCTGCAACATTCCAGCTGATTGGCACTTCTTCTGGGCTCAGCAGAAGCGCCAGGATCAGTGCTGTTTTCCAGCTGATTGGTGCTTCTTCAGGGCTCAGCAGAAGCACCAGGATCAACGTCGAGCTCCAGATGGAGTCTAGCGCTGATCCTGGCACTTCCACTGAGCCATGACAGCCCCGAAGAAGCACCGATCATCTGGAAAGTGGTACTGATCTTGGTGCTTCCGCTGAGCCTTGACAGCCCTGCAGCTCCAGCCATCTCCCGCTCAGGCTTGTGCGGTGCTGACACCGATTCAGCTCATTCCCTTCCCCGCTATCACTTTTCTAGGATGGTCGCGTACCACCTGCCAGGTGGCAATGTACCACAGGTGGTACCCATACCACTAGTTGAAAAGCCCTGCCCTATGGGAATCCCTCATACAAACATTATTTCCAACCTTCAGCTATGTTAGAATTACTTCCTAGATAGAAATAGAATATGATCTCTAACAAACAACATGACATAGGTATAAATTATGGACTCTACTAGGAGAAGTTGAGGAGCAGATGAATATAAAATTATGCCTGCAATCACTCAAGACTGTAGACAAATAAACAGCAAGAGAGGGGCACTGTGAGTTGGAAAAGCATTATTTAATTATTTATTTGTATAACTGTCTGTCCAGATCCTCCTATATCTTAAGCCTGTCTTCTGGAGTGTTGTCTATTCCTGCCAGCTTGGTGTAGTCTGCAAATTTGATGAGTTCCCCATCTATCCCCTCATCCAAATCATTGATGAAGATGTTGAAGAGCACTGGGTCCAGAACAGAGTCCTGGGGCACCCCACTACAGACTTCCCTCCATGTAGATTATTCTGACTCTGAGTTAAAAATGCCTTCTTTTAAATCAAGTCAGATAGAAATGATTTCATAACAAAAATATATTTTAATCAGAAAGATTACTTGCATTCATGACAGTTGTTTCTGACAATACATCTCTTGTCCATTCCTATAGGTAAAAGAATGATGCTCTCTTCCATACCATCTTTATAACGGCACAGGCTCATCAGGTGACATCTGATGGCCCATGCTTCTTTCAGACAAACACATTCCAATCTGGCTTGTGTCCAGGAAGTCTCCCAATGCCCTTTAGAGACTCCTCCCACTGACCCATTACCAAAACCAGCATTTAACCGAATAACTTCCAGATATTCTAACATACTGACACATGCTCTCTAGTTAGGGTTGCATAGAGCTATACAAGGTTACATAGAGCTATATGATTCAGAACATAGATGCAGTTCCATTGAGGACCATACGCTGAGTACGGCCGGTCAGCCAGCTATGAATCCATCTGGTGGTGATGCTGTCTAGCCCCCATTTTTCTATCTTATCAAATAATAGGTTGTGGTCTACTTTATCAGATACCTCACTGAAGTCCAAGAAAATTATATCCACAGCATTCCTCTGGTCTACTAATTTTGTCACCTGGTCAAAGAATGCAATAGGATTTGTCTGGCATGATCTGTTTTTGACAAACCCATGTTGGCTTTTGGTAATGACTTTGTTTGCCTCTAGGTGTTCGCTGATTCATTGCTTGATTATCTTTTCCAAGATCTTCCTAGGTATTGAGGTTAGGCTGATAGGTCTGTAGTTTCCTGGATCCATTTTTTTCCCCTTTTTTGAAGATGGGAACTACTTCATCTCTTTTCCAGTCATCTGGTAGTTCCCCAGTGCTCCAGGATCTTTGAAAAATATAGTACAGTGGTTCTGAGATCACATCTCCAGTTCCTTCAGAACTTTGGGGTGTAATCCATATGGTCCTCGTGATTTGAACTCGTCTAGGCCAGACAGGTGCTCACTTATCATTTTCTTGTCTATCTTAACTTGTGTTTCTAATCTGTTTTTTACAGGACTGTTTGTGATAGATTGGACTGTTTTTCCCCATTGTGTAAATATGGATGCAAAAAACGAGTTGAGTAGTTCTGCTTTCTTCCTGTTGCTTGTCACCAATTCTCTAACTCCATGGCAAAGTAAATCAGTGGAATGGGTTCCAAGTATTTCATAATTTGAGCTCCCTTAATGTTTGAACTCATGTAATATTTCTGAATTGATAATTGATTTAATGAACATCTAAAAGCTTTTCATGTTCTTTTTTACCTTTTTTCCCCTCTCTTTCAAAATCCTGTTTTATATCAAAATGTTACTTCTTTTGAAGCTATGCTATTTTTGCTCTCTTGTCAACTGCAGTTGATCTTTGGTTGGTTGTTAATATTGAAATCTATCTTTTCTGTGATCACTGCAGTAGAGATGGTACATTTGTATAAAAATTATCATCAAGATTTTTAATTATGGATTTTTGGTTGTGGATTTTTTTTCATGCTAAAACTAACACTTTTAAGACAATTTGGATAGTTTGTATGCAACATATTTGTATGTATGTATGTTTCATAGAAAATTAACCACAAACACATTTTATCAATGAAGCATCACTTTGCAAAAATGTGCATAGTAGAAAAAATATTACTAAAGCATTTTCTCTAGGAGAAGAAAGTTCCATTTACCATGCATAACACTGCAGACTTTGGATGGTTGAGGATTAAACTGAGCTTGCAATTCGTAAAGTTAGAACTCTGATGAAAAAGAGATGAGATTTTTTTTACCTTTCTTGTCATATGAAAGCTCTAATCTGTAATATGCATATTTCAGGCTGTCTAGAGTTACATGCAAGTGAGATGGACAGCCACATAAATATAATATGAAAAATAAGAAGGAAGGAAGGAAGGTATGAACTGCTTTTAACTGCTTGTTTCTTTTATGTAATATTTGAATTGACTTTCAGATGGACATACGTTGTTGAGAAATATCACAATTAATTCTATGGAAAAAGCAACATGCAATTCATATTTCAGTTATGAATTCTTTTTTTCCTTATTCTCTTTTTTATTGATATTTATTGGAAAAAAATGTTGAGTCAAAATCAAAAGAAAAAAATTAATAATGAATTTAAACCATGAGTTCTTCCGCAAAAATATGCTTTTGCCTTCATATTCTTCTGAATCTAATGCAAACCAAAATGTTTTTCAGCATTAGTTAATACTGCTTTTAGTTACACATTTATTTACAACATGCGAACTGACTTTGCAGTTCTGGGTGGTATTTCACTCAGAAATAGGAAATATAAATAAAAAAATCAGAAACGTAGTTACATAGTTAAATATAATAGTCATTTTCTTCTTTGGTTTTCAGGTTGCATGCAAACACTGCTACTTGTCCAGAAATGAAATGTGTTTCTTAAGTATTTAAGGTAATCTTTATTCAAGTTATCTTCATTGACGACAGCCATAAAATTAGTTATGAAACCTATTAATCCTTATGCATTATTATTATTTTTTTTATTGAAAATTTTTAAATATTTTTACAAAAAGCAAAAAAAACCAAAAAAACAACCCTCACCCACCCACCCCAACCCTCCCTCTCGATCCCCCCCGATCTTCCCAGAGCTGAGTATAGGCTTAATTAAAATTTTTAAGAATCTTAAAAAAAATTGAAAAAATATAAATCATAAATATATCTAAATACCTTACATAAACAATTTATAAAGTAATTAACAATAAAATATATGTTAAAAAAAGCATACGTATTAAAAGGAAAAAGTACTTAAAAAAAAGATAATAAAAAAGAAAAAAAAGAGAAAGAAGAAAAGAGATATAAAAAAAGTACAATCTATAAAATATTAAAATTTATATACAAGTTATTAGAAAACTAAATGATATTTTTTATATCCAATTTATATTGTATAAAATTTATCCATTTTTCCCATACCGCAAAGAATTTCTCTTGCGATTGCTCCTTTAAGAAAGCCGAAATCTTTGCCATTTCCGCCAAATAAGAAACTTTAAAAAACCACTCTTGCAAGGTAGGCAAAGATTCCTTCTTCCAATATTGCCCTACTAACAGCCTAGCGGCCGTAATCAAATTTAACATCAATATAACTTCCTTAGCATCACAATCAGTAACAATACCTAACAAAAACAATTGTGGGGTAAATTTTACCCTCTTTCTAAAAATTCTTTGAATATTCCACCATATCTTAATCCAAAAGACTTTTATATTTTTATACGACCACCAAATATGATAATAAGTAGCATCCAAACAACCACATCTCCAACATTTAGGCTGTAAGTCAGGATACATACGAGACATTTTTTGTGGATCAAGGTGCCATCTATAAAACATTTTGTAAAAATTCTCCCTTAAGTTCTGGGCTTGTGTAAATTTAACATTCCTCACCCAGATGGTTTCCCAGGTATCTAGTAGAACTGGTTCACCAAAATTTTGTGCCCATTTAATCATACATTCTTTAATTAGTTCTGATTCTGAATCCAGTTCTACTAGCACCCCATAAATTCTCTTAATGTGAGTTCGCCTTTGATCTTTTACTTGTTTAAAAAGATTTTCATCTTCTCTGAGCAGACCCACATTACGATCTATCTTCCATCTATCAGCTATTTGTCTATACTGAAACCATGAATATATAATATTTTCATGTGCTAAATCTTCCAAAGGTTTTAACTGCCAATTTTTACCATCCCACCTGAGTAATTGCGCATAAGAAACACTATCCATCTTAACTCCTCTTCTTATCCCCTCTATCGCATGCCAAGGTATAGACCATAATGGTATTTTAAACTCACTTTTATAATATTTCCTCCAAACCCGAAGTAAAGAAATCCTTATAATATGAGATTTAAAAACCCGATCCACTTTTTTGTTAAAAATTAGATAGGCATGCCATCCAAAAAGTAAATCCCAACCCTCCAAATGGAGTATTTCTACATTTGTTAAATCAACCCAATCACTAATTAGTGTTAAAGCCACAGCATCATAATATAATTTCAGATTCGGTACCTTGAGTCCACCTCCTTATGCATTATTTTGTTGTTGAATTGGCATTTATTTAATTTCTAATGGAACATTTATTACCATAATTCTTCAGCTTTTAAAAGTTTTCTCACATTTACCCTGCTGGGTCACAGAGACATTATTCACAGTCTTGTTTCTTCCATATAAGCCCAGAGGCATGATATTGCATGGCGACATGAGTTTTGATGTGAAGCAGTTCCAGACCAACATTAATCAAAAATCTAGTGTTCCTGGTAAAAACGCTTAGCTCTCAGCTTCAATCCTTTAACTTTATTTTTAAAATTTTATCTTTTAATAGTGTGAAGAGCTCCAAACCATATATGAACTAGCATAAGTAGTAATTGCATTATTTTTGTTTTTAGGTTTCAGAATTTTCAGCCAGAAATTTTTGAGTTAATGTGTGTTCCCCATAAGAAATGAGGACCTGGAAACAGGTTCAGTAAAATCTATTTGAAATTCACTTGAGAAAGAAGAGAAAACATAAAAGAAAAATAGTACTTTTTCCAAATGCAACTGTATTTTTTTTTATTAAGCTATTAAAAATGTTGCCTTCTTTTCTCACTTGGTGAATTGGTTGATTGCATGGCCTGATTGGAAAAAAAGAATGTAAGAAATTTACTAGCAAACTGATCAGTGTAGAAACATGGAAATCCAGAATAATAACACTAATATGAAGTAGAAAGCAGGAAGAAGTCAAACTTTGATGAGTGGCACAAATACAATTTTTATATATCTTGTAAAAAGTAGTTTCTACTTGTTATGGATATCTAATTTTGATTCCTAGCTTTAAATTGTTTTAGGCAATGGTGGACAATCTGTTGCGTCTAAACGTTCTTTTTTCCCCAGCTTCTAGAGTACTTCTGACAAGCATTGCTGAATATTAAGGCCTAAAAATAATGTAGATTTTGAAAAACTCAAAATTCTTCATCCAAGTTCATCAAAATAAAACAAAAATCCTAGCTGTCAGTAATTAGCTTAGCACACTCAGATTCTTCCTAAATGTTAAGTTTCATGAAGGTTTTAGAATTTAATGTGATCATTCAATTATGTGAAAAATGTTTGTGCATGCATTTCTGTGTGTGTCCATCTTCTAACTACACAATGTATTTCATAATAACAAACATTTATGACTTCCTGAAACAGGGTTATTTATATACAGTATGTCATACAAAATGAATGAAATGCATCTATTTTATATTCTCATGTGTTACCTTGCTCTTTTGGGACTTCTGGAAAACTGCTGAAATGAACTGGGAAGATTAGGAGAAGTGTTCAAACATTCACGGAGATTGGAAAGAAGTGATATAATATGTCTAATGTCAACACATCACACCCGTACACTGTATTTGTACTTTTTTCCGTGCAGGTACTGAATTAGGAAGGATCTCCATATCTTCTTCCCTTTAATAGTGAGCAGAGATACATTTATCAAACATGCATATTGTCAGCTCAGAATGGATCAGCCATATCTGATCTGTCAATTTGTCCTAGGTTATAAAAAAGCAACTATGCTACTTTCATTTTTTGAAGGGGGAGAAATGGAAAGATTTATTGGAATTGAAGTTGGAAAGGAGCCACTATGTTTTTTGTTACTTGCAAGAGCTAGTAGTGATTCAAGACTTGAACTCTGACTGGGGGTATGGAACTCTTTGGGTGATTTTGGCATCCATTATTTTTCAGTCCTGCTTCAGAAATATATTGTTATGGGGAAACTGGAAAGAGCGCTGCTGGAAGAAAGACAGACTATAAATTTAATCACTAATGAAATACAGTAATATTAGGGCAGATGGTAATAGTGTGTAGAGATCACTACAGCATTCAATAGTATAATTGCCTACCTTTCACTGGGTTAGAAGTCACTTCCACTCACATTGTTTCTCACAAAAGAATGGCATGAAAATCTCTTTACAGCTCAGTCTTGTGTGTATTTTCTCAGAAAAAAATCCCCCCTTTACAACCAATTTCTAGTTTGTTTGGACAAAGATTTCACACTGTAAACAATGGCTATGCAGCTTTTAAACTTTTGTATTCAGCCAAGGCAGAAGGTTTGCATATGTTGGATTAGATCCTGATGATGACTCTATTTGACTATTTTATTCCACATGTTCAACATTTTACGGAGAAGGAAAATAGGACTGTCTCTGTCAGCAACCCACTCTTGCCAAATCTGTTGATCGCACTAGTTGTGCAGTCTCCATTCACTGGAGAAAAGTCTGACAAGGAATCTGCTGATTGTATATAAATTATCTCTATCATTTTGAATCTGGATTATGCAGGATTGGAGGAATATCAGCAATTGCTACAGCCTTGCCACTTCATGTGTCTCTCCTTATATGTGCATAAGTAATGTGAGGTGCTAAATTGGAAGATGCAGGGACTAAATCCAAATTTTTGCTCTTCCTCTACTTGCAGTGTTAATGTTATTGAACAGAATGCCTGAATAGTCCCGAAGTTAATAATGTTTAGTATCCACTGAATAAAAAGGTGAAAATTTAGTAGTGAGTAATGTAGGGAGATTTAAAAAACCAGCAAAACAGTTACAGCATATATAAAATCAGTTAATTCTAAATTTCATACCTGATATTCTATTTTGAAAAATAGGTCACACTATCAGAATAAATAAAGCACAACTCTGATTATTGGGGTATGTTTTGCATAATATGACCATTAGCAAAGATATTTCATGGGTTTTTTGGGCCAAAATTTGTCTTTAAGGCTTGTAATACCTGCAATGCTTTAACCTGTTCAAGCTTTCCTTGTTAGGAAATCTGTTCTGCTCCATGTTATAACATCAAAATGTATCTGACAAATGGAATGCAGGGGAGACGAGAAGGAAAAGAATAACAGTGATAAGACCAACAGTTCATAGAAAGGGTAGTAGTTAAAATCTCCTAATCCGCATATTTTATTTATGAGTTTTGCTGGCATGCAGTTATTGCAGCTACAAGAAACTAGAAATATTTATTAGAACCATTATGCTGTTTTTGAAGAAGAAACCTGTAATATTATTGCAAAGCTGATTTCCAAAGCAGTATAAATTGGAAAGTAAAATGCTGAAATATCTTATATGAGAAATGCAAGAATAGTTCACATGCAATATAAAGCACATGATTCAAGATGGAAAAGAGGAATTAATTGAACCACACTGTTTAGCCCACTCTATGTACTGTTCCTCCTCTCCAAAACCTGCCTTTGCAGGTAAGGAAAAACCAAGTTGTGAGGTCTGTGGAACATTTTTGAGCCTCAATTAATTTCAACAGGAAATACAAAGAATGAGCAAAATTAACTCAGATGGAACTGGGAACGGGTAAGAACATGTGACACTTTAAACCATACTGACAAACTGAAAACAAACAACACCCCCATCCATTTAAATAATATTTGCAAACCATCTGCAAAATATTGAACATGATCCTAGTTCAACCTCTTGAGATAATGACAGGATTTCATTTGCATGTGTTTTGTTACCAAGATGTAATCACTGGATTTTTGAGAATTGCCAGTATTCAAAACATCTGTAGATATAACTGAGTAAATTTTATGAATAGTTTGCAAAATAAATGATTTTATATATATATATATATATATATATATATATATATATATATATATATAAAATCATTTATTTTGCAAACTATTCACACACACACACACACACACACACACACATCCCCTACTACTCAAGTGTCACTAACATTCCTAGAATTTCCATGGATTAAGCTATTTGGAGAATTTGATAAGAAATTTGATAAGAAAATGAGTTATCCTGCATTGAACACAGCACTTTTATCAAAATAAATGCTTGTTATTTTTGCTAATTATGAACGCTATGTTAATTTGAAATGTCTTTGTTCTTTTTTTTTAATGAATCACTTGTTGTTACCATTGATCATGTTATTCTTCTGGACCATCTGGCTGGGTTGGGAAGAGGGCATTGTTTTACAATGGATAGTTATTTCTGGCAGGATCAGCCCAGAACATAGTACTGGAAAACTACCAGGACATTTAGAGCTTCAGAGTGTGGAGTGCCATTACCAAGCTATTAACACCCAGTTCTGTACCTTACCTAATGTTGGAAATCGAAGCATCCTCTCTCTGAGTATGAGCAGGAACTTAATCTGATAAAAAAAAAAAATAGTAAAGCAGGTTTTTATAACTAACACAGAAAATAGAGTTATACATTAAAAGGAATAGCTGCCCAGCTAGCTACACTCTGCCACAGAATAGTCAAAAGACCATGTTTTCTGTACCTCAGAAGAAAAGCAGAAGGACAGGACCTTATTCTAGCAATCTCCCAGATAAAGAGCAGGCAGAAAGATATACGTAGGGACAAAGAGTAAGTCCTTAACTTTTTATCTATATGTTATTTCCTCCTTGTGATCATGAAATTAGATGGCTTCTAAATTTCGATAAATAAACAGTAGGAATATCCAGGGTGGTAGCAGCTCTTTAAGTAGCTTGTGGTGCTGATATCTTTAGATGAAGAACGCTGCCCCAACTGCAAAAATGCGAATCCCAGGCATATCTGTTCAATAATACAATCCTAGATCTCCGGGAGAGGTATAAACAAGCTGTTTATTGTTAAAAGAATTTTAAAACAATAAAAACAACTATTTACAATATTAAAAAACAACTTAGCTTTCGCTGGTCCACTGCCAGCGTCCTCAGAGTGAAGCTTAGGGGGTGGGGAGTTCTTTTTTATAGACCTTGCTAGCCTAACTGCTTACTCATTGCTCGTGTGATAGGGCCATCCTTCCTGGCTGACCGTAATTGCCTTAATTGTCCTGCCTCTTCTTTTTTGCACTCCAGTTCTACACCCTCTCCCCCTCCCATCCTTGTCAATCTCTTCCTTCCTGGCATTGTTGCCATTGGTATACTTTCTAACCGCTCCTTCATGCTTGTTCCAGACCGCACGTTCAGGTCCAGTGTTCCAAATGTCTTTCCATTACCACTCCCCTCCTTTCTATCCCATTTGTATGCCCATAGTTCTTGCCTTCCACTATCTATCCCTGTTAGTCTTCTTTCCTCTGGTTTCCTTCTGCACCTGGGTGTGCGTACATACAACCGTGTCCCGTCCCTCTGCTCCGTCTGCCTATGATCAGTTAGGCTGTCTGCTGGCTTGTTCTTAAGCTCAGTCCCCCTCATCCTTGTTAATCTTATTTCCTCCGGTTTCCTTCTAAACTTGGGTGTGTGTGCACACAACCATATCCCGTCTCTCTGCTCCGTCTGCCTACGATCAATTGGGCTGCCCGCCGGCTTGTCCTTAAGCTCAGTCCCCCTCATCCTTACTGATCCTATCCTTCCTAATGTTGTTGTTGGTGGTGCATCTGCCAACCACCTCCCCCTGCCCCCCTGAACATTGGATCTGAATTCCTTGTCACCATCTTTGTACTGAACCTACAACATTCTTAGTGATTTGTATTTATTTTATGGATTTAAACTTTTTCACAAAAAATTTAGACTTGATTTGTATGATAACCAAATTGAATGACACCAATTATTTGGGAAAGTTAAAACAAAACAAAACAAAAAATAGCAAAAAATTAAAAAACATTTTCTCCAAATGTTTCTCCACTAAAAGGCAAATGACATCTAAGGTGAAGTAATTGTCAGAAAGTATAAGATCTACTGTAAAAGAAATGAAAATTCAGTGTTAAAAATTATTAAGAAAGGAAAAGATATCAAACTGCCAACATCTCACATTCCTTCATGCATATTTATGCTTGTGGGCAATTCTGCTCACCATGTCTCTGAAGAAATATTGCACTGCTGGAAGGTAACCAAAAATGCCAAGCAAAATTATCAAGAATTTGGAACAATTCACATACTAAAAATAATTGTTACAATATTGGAAGCTTTTAGGTTAAATGCAAGGAAAGATTAAACACTATACAATTATATATACTATGAATAAAATAATGGATTTTTCCCTCTTTCCTAAAACTAAAATTGGTTCATCCCATAAATGTGGGAAACCTTTGATTGAAAAAAATCCAGACTCACATAATACATAGTTAAACTACGTAATTGGCTATCCTGAAATGTACTGCATCTATTATTCTTATGACAGATCTATAGACAACTAGAAATAAGAACATAAAAACATAAGAAAACTAGCCTGCCAATGCAGGTCACAGGTCCATTTAGTCGAAGTTTTTATGATACACAGTAGGCAAGTGGATGTATTTGGGAAATTGACAAAGTTTGACTAAAGAGTGATAACTCCCTTTGACTGTGGTTTCCCAGCAGTATTAAGACATGGTTTTTGAGTCAGGAACTTTTAAATAGCCATAAATATTAATACTCCCTGTAGGTGATCCTCCATGAATCTGCCCAGTCCCCTTTTAAAACTCTCCAAATTGGCTGCGACAATGGTAAACAGTGAATTCCACAGTAGTGAACACAAAACTTTTGTCTGATCAAGCAAAGCAAAGCAAAGCAAAGCAAAGCAAAGCAAAGCAAAGCAAAGCAAAGCAAAGCAAAGCAC